>NC_053393.1:289133846-289448221 GCF_905171765.1 Bufo bufo
ATACTGATGTATTCAAACTGATCCATGATCCCTGGTATGCGATAAATAGGCCTAACAGCTTAGTATGAGAAACATCCCCATATGATGATGCTTGCGCCACCATGCTTCACTGTCTTCACAGTGTACTGTGGCTTGAATTCAGTGTTTGGGCGTCATCTCACAAACTGTCTCTGGCCACTAGACCCAAAAAGAACAATCTTAATTTCATCAGTCCACAAAATGTCTCTTTATGCCAGTCAATGTGCAAATTGTAACCTCTTCAGCACATGTCTTTTTTTCAACAGTGGGACTTTGCGTGGGCTTCTTGCAGATAGCTTGGCTTCACATAGGTGTCTTACCTAACAGTACTCACAGGTAACTTTAGACCTTCTTTGATCTTCCTGGAGCTGATTGTTGGCTGATAGTG
This sequence comes from Bufo bufo, assembly GCF_905171765.1. Taxonomy (NCBI): domain Eukaryota; kingdom Metazoa; phylum Chordata; class Amphibia; order Anura; family Bufonidae; genus Bufo; species Bufo bufo. The sequence goes on from NC_053393.1 coordinate 289,134,253, forward strand.
ATGAGTGGCAGGGGTTATATTCGAATTTGTGATATTTTGCGAATATTTTGCAGAATATTCGTCGAATATTTGCAAATTCGAATATTCGTTAGGAGTAGTGTCGATTGCGAATTTTCATAATACGATTTTTCGTAATGAGAATTTTCGTGATGCAAATTTTCATAATGAGAATCAATGAGATCATGAAAACTCAGATCCGATGGTATATTCTAACCCCCAGGCGTTCCCATGGTGATGGGGACGCTTGTCGGGGAGGAGTATGCCAAAGTGGAACAACTGTACAGATTTTTTTTTAAAAGACGACGAATATTCTAGAAAACGAATATATTTGTTTTTTAGAATATTCGTGATATTCAAAAACAAGAATATATAGCAATATAGCGAATATAAAAAAACGAATATAGAGCAATTTAGCTAATATAGTGCTATAATCTTCTTTGTCTAATAGTTGTAATTTTTTTTCTCATCTGAAGTTCAGATTGGAAAAAAATTACAACTATTAAAAAAGAAGATTATAGCGCTATATTAGCTAAATTGTTCTAAATTGGTTTTTGAATATTCTAAAAAACGAATATATTCGATATAGTGCTATATATTACTTTTTCGAATATTCGTAATATTCGAAAACAAGAATATATAGCAATATAGCGAATATTCGAAAAAAAATGAATATAGAGCAATTTAGCTAATATAGTGCTGCAATTGTGTTCAAAATTATTCAACCCCCACTGAAATTGAGTGTTTTGGCCAGTTTGACATTGATTTTGATCATTTCAGTCATCTTGTTTACAATTAAATCAAAGAGGCACTTTTAAGTCAGGCAAATATAACATAACATTGATAATGAAATAACCACAAATGTCTTTTCTGTGCTCACATCATTATCAGTTTTATTCAACCCCCAAGTGACATTCAATCTTAGTACTTAGTACAACATCCTTTTCCAGTTATAACAGCTTTTAAACGTGAAGCATAGCTTGACACAAGTGTCTTGCAGCGATCTACGGGTATCTTCGCCCATTCTTCATGGGCAAAAGCCTCCAGTTCAGTCACATTCTTAGGCTTGCGCGCTGCAACTGCTTTCTTTAAGTCCCACCAGAGGATCTCAATCGGATTTAAGTCTGGTGACTGCGATGACCACTTCAAAATGTTCCAGCTTTTAATCTGCAACCATGCTCTAGTGGACTTGGAGGTATGCTTGGGATCATTGTCCTGTTGAAAGTTCCAACGTCTCCCAAGCCTCAGGTTTGTGACGGACTGCATCACATTTTCATCCAATATCTCCTGGTACTGAAGAGAATTCATGGTACCTTGCACACGCTGAAGCTTCCCTGTACCTGTAGAAGCAAAACAGCCCCAAAGCATGATTGACCTCCCGCCATGCTTCACAGTAGGCAAGGTGTTCTTTTCATCATAGGCCTTGTTCTTCCTCCTCCAAACATAGCATTGATCCATGGGCCCAAACAGTTCTAATTTTGTTTTATCAGTCCACAGAACACTATCCCAAATTTTTTGTGGTTTGTCCACATGACTTTTGGCATACTGCAGTCGACTCTTCTTATTCTTTGGAGACAGCAAGGGCGCACCGCCTGGGAGTTCTGGCATGGAGGCCTTCATTACGTAGTGTGCGCCTTATTTTCTGAGCTGAAACTTCAGTACCCACATCTGACAAATCTTTTTTCAGTTCCTCAGCAGTCACACGGGGACTTTTCTCCACTTTGCGCTTCAGGTAGCGCACAGCAGTCGAAGTCAGCATCTTCTTTCTGCCACGACCAGGTAGCGTTTCAACAGTGCCCTTCGCCTTGAATTTGCGAATGATGCTTCCTATGGTGTCTCTTGGTATGTTTAACATCTTTGCAATCTTATAGCCATTGCCCTTCCTGTGAAGAGAAATCACCTCTTCTCTTGTCTTCCTGGACCATTCTCTTGACTTCACCATGTTTGTAAACACACCAGTAAATGTCTAGAAGGAGCTGAGTATCACAGTCCTTTTAAATCTGCCTAATTGGTGCTTATTATGCTTGATTGCTGCTCCTTGACATCCACAGGTGTTTTCAATACCTGATCGAAAACACTTGAATGAACCTCTGTTCTTAAGAGTGGTAGTCTTTAAGGGGTTGAATAATTGTCAATGAAGAAATCACAAAAAAAACTATTAATACTGTATTACAAAAACAATTGATGTCATTTTAGTTGCATTTGGTTCTTTAAAAAGTCCTTGTAAGATTTCATTCTGAACTCAATTACAAATGTACACTAAATCCCCTAAAACCCCTTACAGCATTGGGGGTTGAATAATTTTGAACACAACTGTATAAACTACTTTGTCTAACAGTTGTAATTTTTTTATCATCTGAAGTTCAGATTGGAAAAAAAAATCAATTATTAAAAAAAAGATTATAGCACTATATTAGCTAAATTGTTCTACATTTGTTTTTTTATATTCGCTATATTACTATATATTCTTGTTTTTGAATATTACGAATATTCTAAAAAACTAATATATTCGTCTTTTAAAAAAAATAATCTGTACAGTTGTTCCACTTTGGCATACTCATCTTCGACAAGTGTCCCCGTCACCATGGGAACGCCTGGGGGTTAGAATATACCATCGGATCTGAGTTTTCACGAAAATTCTCATTACAGAAATTCGCAATCAAGACTACTCCTAAAGTCAAAGATATTGCAGCCTTTTCATTGGCCCACAAGCTAGAAGCAGAAAGGGATCATCTGTACTGATTAAAAAAAAATCTCGAATATTCGAAATTACAAATATATATCACTATATTCTAAATATTCTCGAATTCTCGAAGTGCCGATATTCGAGATAAAAATTTGCAATTCGAATATTCGTGATCAACACTATTGGCTGAGTCCTTGCCATTTTGGCTACTCTTCTATCCATTTGAATGGTAGTTTTTTGCTTTCTTCCACGTCTTTCAGGTTTTGGTTGCCACTTTAACCACCTCAGCCCCCATAGCTTAAACACCCACACACTTCTGACCTACCCTACTTTCACCGTTTATTGCTCGGTCATGCAACTTACCACCCAAATAAATTTTACCTCCTTTTCTTCTCACTAATAGAGCTTTCATTTGGTGGTATTTCATTGCTGCTGACATTTTTACTTTTTTGTTATTAATCGAAATTTAACAATTTTTTTGCAAAAAAATGACATTTTTCACATTCAGTTGTAAAATTTTGCAAAAAAAAACGACATCCATATATAAATTTTGCTCTAAATTTATTGTTCTACATGTCTTTGATAAAAAAAAAATGTTTGGGTAAAAAAAAAATGGGTTGGGTAAAAGTTATAGCGTTTACATACTATGGTACAAAAATGTGAATTTCCACTTTTTAAAGCAGCTCTGACTTTCTGAGCACCTGTCATGTTTCCTGAGGTTCTACAATGCCCAGACAGTACAAACACCCCACAAATTACCCCATTTTGGAAAGTAGACACCCTAAGGTATTCGCTAATGGGCATAGTAAGTTCATAGAACTTTTTATTTTTTGTCACAAGTTAGTGGAAAATGATGATTTTTTTTTTTTTTTCTTACAAAGTCTCATATTCCACTAACTTGTGACAAAAAATAAAAATTTCTATGAACTCACTATGCCCATCAGCGAATACCTTGGGGTGTCTTCTTTCCAAAATGGGGTCACTTGTGGGGTAGTTATACTGCCCTGGCATTCTAGGGGCCCAAATGTGTGGTAAGTAGTTTGAAATCAAAATGTGTAAAAAATGACCGGTGAAATCCGAAAGGTGCTCTTTGGAATGTGGGCCCCTTTGCCCACCTAGGCTGCAAAAAAGTGCCACACGTGGTATCGCCGTACTCAGGTGAAGTTGGGGAATGTGTTTTGGGGTGTCATTTTACATATACCCATGCTGGGTGAGATAAATATCTTGGTCAAATGCCAACTTTGTATAAAAAAAAAATGGGAAAAGTTGTCTTTTGCCAAGATATTTCTCTCACCCAGCATGGGTATATGTAAAATGACACCCCAAAACACATTCCCCAACTTCTCCTGAGTACGGAGATACCACATGTGTGACACTTTTTTACAGCCTAGGTGGGCAAAGGGGCCCATATTCCAAAGAGCACCTTTCGGATTTCACCGGTCATTTTTTACACATTTTGATTTCAAACTTCTTACCACACATTTGGGCCCCTAAAATGCCAGGGCAGTATAACTACCCCACAAGTGACCCCATTTTGGAAAGAAGACACCCCAAGGTATTTTGTGATGGGCATAGTGAGTTCATGGAAGTTTTTATTTTTTGTCACAAGTTAGTGGAATATGAGACTTTGTAAGGAAAAAATAAATAAATAAATAAATCATCATTTTCCGCTAACTTGTGACAAAAAATATAAAATTCTAGGAACTCGCCATGCCCCTCACGGAATACCTTGGGGTGTCTTCTTTCCGAAATGGGGTCACTTGTGGGGTAGTTATACTGCCCTGGCATTTTCTAGGGGCCCTAATGTGTGGTAAGTAGGTAAATGACCTGTGAAATCCTAAAGGTGCTCTTTGGAATGTGGGCCCCTTTGCCCACCTAGGCTGCAAAAAAGTGTCACACATGTGGTATCTCCGTATTCAGGAGAAGTTGGGCAATGTGTTTTGGGGTGTCTTTTTACATATACTCATGCTGGGTGAGAGAAATATCTCGGCAAAAGACAACTTTTCCCATTTTTTTTATACAAAGTTGGCATTTGACCAAGATATTTATCTCACCCAGCATGGGTATATGTAAAATGACACCCCAAAACACATTGCCCAACTTCTCCTGAGTACGGCGATACCAAATGTGTGACACTTTTTTTGCAGCCTAGATGCGTAAAGGGGCCCACATTCCTTTTATGAGGGCATTTTTAGACATTTGGATCCCAGACTTCTTCTCACGCTTTAGGGCCCCTAAAATGCCAGGGCAGTATAAATACCCCACATGTGACCCCATTTTGGAAAGAAGACACCCCAAGGTATTCAATGAGTTCATAGAAATTTTTTTTTTTTGGCACAAGTTAGCGGAAAGGGAGACTTTGTGAGAAAAAAATAAATAAAATCAATTTCCGCTTTTTTTCTCACAAAGTCTCCCTTTCCGCTAACTTGGGACAAAAATTTCAATCTTTCATGGACTCAATATGCCCCTCACGGAATACCTGGGGGTGTCTTCTTTCCGAAATGGGGTCACTTGTGGGGTATTTATACTGCCCTGGCATTCTAGGGGCCCTAAAGCGTGAGAAGAAGTATGGAATATAAATGTCTAAAAAATTTTACGCATTTGGATTCCGTGAGGGGTATGGTGAGTTCATGTGAGATTTCATTTTTTGACACAAGTTAGTGGAATATGAGACTTTGTAAGAAAAAAAAAAATAATTTCCGCTAACTTGGGCCAAAAAAATGTCTGAATGGAGCCTTACAGAGGAGTGATCAATGACAGGGGGGTGATCAGGGAGTCTATATGGGGTGATCACCCCCCTGTCATTGATCACCCCCCTATAAGGCTCCATTCAGATGTCCGTATGTGTTTTGCGGATCCGATCCATGTATCCGTGGATCCGTAAAAATCATATGGACATCTGAATGCAGCTTGACAGGGGGAGTGATCAATGACAGGGGGGTGATCAGGGAGTCTATATGGGGTGATCACCACAGTCATTGATCACGCCCCTGTAAGGCTCCATTCAGACGTCCGTATGCGTTTTGCGGATCCGATCCATCTATCAGTGGATCCGTAAAAATCATGCGGACATCTGAATGGAGCTTTACAGGGGGGTGATCAATGACAGGGGGAGTAATCAATGACAGGGGGGTGATCAGGGAGTCTATATGGGGTGATCAGGGGTGATCAGTGGTTGATAAGTGACAGGGGGGGGTGTAGTGTAGTGTAGTGGTGTTTGGTGCTACTTTACTGAGCTACCTGTGTCCTCTGGTGGTCGATCCAAACAAAGGGGACCACCAGAGGACCAGGTAGCAGGTATATTAGACGCTGTTATCAAAACAGCGTCTATTATACCTGTTAGGGGTTAAAAAAATCACATCTCCAGCCTGCCAGCGAACGATCGCCGCTGGCAGGCTGGAGATCCACTCTCTTACCTTCCGATCCTGTGAACGCGCGCGCCTGTGTGCGCGCGTTCACAGGAAATCTCGCGTCTCGCGAGAGGACGCGCCGGCGCGTCCACCCAGAAGAGCAGGTCCGCCGCAAAGACGCAATCCTGCATACGGCGGTCCTGAGGAGGTTATGGGGTTGAATAATTGTGTTAATGAAGAAATCACAAAAAAAACATTTAATATTGTATTACAAAAACAATTGATGTCATTTTAGGCTACTTTCACACTAGCGTTCGGAGCGGATCCGTCTGATGTTTCATCAGACGGATCCGCTCCGAAAATGCAGACGTTCGCATCCGTTCAGAACGGATGCGTCTGCATTAAAACTTAGAAAATTTTCTAAGTGTGAAAGTTGTCTGAGCGGATCCGTTCAGACTTTACATTGAAAGTCAATGGGGAACGGATCCGCTTGAAGATTGAGCCATATTGTGTCATCTTCAAGCGGATCCGTCCCCATTGACTTACATTGTAAGTGTGGACGGATCCGCTCGCCTCCGCACGGCCAGGCGGACACCCGAACGCTGCAAGCAGCGTTCAGGTGTCCGCTCACTGAGCGGAGCGGAGGCTGAACGCTGGCAGGCGGATGCATTCTCAGTGGATCCGCTTCCACTGAGAATGCATTGGGGCCAGACGGATGCGTTCGGGGCCGCTCGTGAGCCCCTTCAAACGGTGCGCACGAGCGGACACCCGAACACTAGTGTGAAAGTAGCCTTAGTTGCATTTGGTTCTTTAAAAAGTCCTTGTAAGATTTCATTCTGAACACAATTACAAATGTACACTAAATTCCCTAAAACCCTTTACTGCATTGGGGGTTGAATAATTTTGAACATAACTGTATCTGCACCACTGAGCCGCAAATATTTTTTTTTTCTTTTTCCGCTAATACACGTCACAAAAAGCTTTACAACAGATAACTGCACCGCAGAGCAGCAAAAATATTTTGTATTTTTGCGCTAAAACACGGCACAAAAGGCTTTATAAGAAATAACTGCACCACTGAGCGGCAAATATATTTTTTCTTTTTCCGCTAATATTCGTCACAAAAGGCTTTACAACAGATAACTGCACCGCAGAGAAGCAAATATATTTTTTATTTTTCCGCTAATACACTTCACAAACTGCTTTACAAGAAATAACTGCACCGCTGAGCTGCAAATATATTTTTTGTTTTTCCGCTAATGAACATCACAATAGGCTTTACAACAGATAACTGCACAGCTGAGCTGCAAATATATATATATTTTCCGCTAATACACGTCCCAAAAGGCTTTAGAACAGATAACTGCGATGCTGAGCGTCAAATACATTTTTTCTTTTTCCTGTAATCCACACTACAAAAGTCTTTACAACAGCAAATATATAGCAAATATATATTTTTCTTTTTCCGCTAATACACGTCACAAAAAGTTTTACAACAGATAACTGCACCGCAGAGCTGCAAATATATTTTTTATTTTTCCTCTAATACACGGCACAAAAGGCTTTATAATAAATAACTGCACCACTAAGCGGCAAATATATTTTTTCTTTTTCCGCTAATACACGTCACAAAAGGCTTGAGAACAGATAACTTCGATGCTAAGAGTCAAATGTATTTTTTTATTTTTCCTGTAATACACGCCACAAAAGGTTTTACAACAGATATCTGCACCACTAAGCCTGCTAATATATTTTTTCTTTTTCTGCTAATACGCGTCACAAAAGGCTTTATAAGAAATAACTGCACCACTGAGCGGCAAATATATATTTTCTTTTTCCGCTAATACACATCACAAAAGGCTTTACAACAGATAACTGCACAGCTGAGCGGTAAATATAATTTTTCTTTTTCCGCTAATACAAATCAAAAAAAGGCTTTACAACAGATACCCGCACAGCTGAGCGGCAAATATATTATTTCTTTTTCTGCTAATACATGTCACAAAAGTCTTTAGAATTGAAATCTGCCATGCTGAGAGGAAAATATATTTTTTCTTTTTCCGCTAATACACGTCACAAAAGGCTTTAAAACAAATAACTGCACCGCTGAGCGGTAAATATATTTTCTTTTTCTGCTAATACTCTTCACAAAAGGCTTTAAAACAAATAACTGCACTGCTGAGCAGCAAATATATATTTTTTTGTTTTCCGCTAATACACGTCACAAAAGGTTTTAGAACAGATAACTGCACAGCTGAGAGGCAAACATATTTTTTATTTTTTAGCTAATACATGTCACAAAAGGCTTTACAACAAATAACTGCACCGCTGAGCCGCAAATATATATTTTCTTTTTCCGCTAATAAACGTCACAAAAGGCTTTACAACAGATAACTGCACAGCCGAGCAGCAAATATATATATATTTTTTCCACTAATACACGTCACCAAAGGCTTTAGAACAGATAACTGTGATGCTGAGCGTCAAATTTGTTTTTTCTTTTTCTTGTAATACACACCACAAAAGGCGTTACAACAGATATCTGCACCACTGAGCCGCAAATATATGTTTTTCTTTTTCTGCTAATAAACGTCACAAAAGGCTTTACAACAGATAACTGCACAGCTGAGCTGCAAATATATATATTTATTTTTCTGCTAATAAAAGCTAAAAAAGCTTTACAACAGATAACTGCACCGCTGAGCGGCAATTTTTTCTTCCCTTCTGTCCTACCAGCAGCACAGATGGGGTTAACTGCCCCTGTGGACTGGTAGGACCGGCGGAATTTTAATGAGCCCAAGTACAAATAAACAATCTTCAGCTCCCTGAAAGGGAGGAGATCACCCCCCAGCCCACCGTGTTTTTTTCTGTCCTCTGGACAGGTGGACTGGCGTGTCGCTCCCCCTCAGGGAGCTGAAGAGTGCTTAGGGGCTCTTTTTTTTCCTTAAGCTAAAGCATCGCCTTTTCTTGGTCCCAGTGCCTTTATTTTAGGCCTGATCGCGGCGACTTTTGTCTCCGGGGTACCGTCGGGGAGGGGGGTGTCCCCTCCCCTCTTCTTTCATCTCAGTATGCGGTGTCCGTCTCTCCACTACTGCATGTGTGCGGCACTATTGGCGCCGCCATCTTCCGGAAGTGACGCGCACTAGGTGCGCTACGTCACTTCTGGTTTTCCGGAGCGATGCGGTGAGGTTTAAAAACTCACCATTTCTATTAAACTGTCTCCCTATAAGGACATCCTGGGATCCAGGATTAATCTGGGGAGACATTTAGGACAAGCTGAGCCAGTATAGGCTCTGTTATCTCTCTGGGCTAATTATGATTAAGGACCCGCCCAGGGGGCGGGGCTTCTTCCTTTTAAGCGCCCAGAGCCTTTCAGTTAGTGCTCTGGTTGCGTCGCTTTCACAAGTTAGCTCCAGAGTTCCCTGTGCCTTGAGATATTCTTGTAGTATTGCTTGGCTTGGGTTTTGTTGTTCCTCTTTTCACAGCTCTAATTTCTTCTAGTGCTGGTGGGCCCCCTTAAGGTCTTGTTTCTCCACCTCCAGGTATTGTAGGTGTTATGACCTGTTTTTTTCTTTCCAATTACAGACTATGGCTTCCCCTAAGGATCCGGATCAGCGGAAGGCTGGGGCCAAGAGGAAGCATTTGGCGTGTTACGAATGTAACACACCCTTAGACGACAGCTGTCCTTACTCCAGATGTGAGAGTTGTCGCACGGCAACCACGGAACCCACGATGCAGGAAATGTTCCAGTGGACAAAGACATACGTGGATGATTCCATTAAGGGAGTGGTACGGCTGCTTAATGAGAGGCTACCAGGTCCCTCTCAGACTCCCATGGAGGTGGTCGCACCGGTCGAAAGACCTACCCCCTGTTCTGTGGGGTCTTCTTCTGAGGAAGAAGAATTTACTTCTTGCTTTTTCCCTCCAGAAAAGACGCAGAAGTTACTCAAGTCCATCAGGTCGGGGCACCAGGATGTTGACCTGGGGGAGTCTTCCGATCCCGCCGGACGGACACAGCATGTTTTTAGAGCGGATGAGACCCTCCTCTCTGTGATGCGCACAGAGTGGAGAAAGCCTGAGAAAGGTCCAGTGCTCACCAGAAAATTCTAACTGATGTACCCGATGGCAAAACCTTTGGTGGAATCGTGGGGTTCCGTTCCCAAGGTGGACATGGCTATAGCCAAGTTGTCCCGGCGCACTCTAGTCCCTGCAGACGATGGGTCTAGTCTGCAGGACCCTCTAGACCGGAGGGCAGAGTGCACCCTTAGAAGGAGTTACGCGGCGGCTGCTGCCTCCGCATCAACTTCAATTGCGGCCACGGAGGTAGCCGCCTATTTACGCTCCAAGCTCAACCAAATCCAGACGGACGTGGATCAGAGCGTATCAAGAGATGACATCCTGGCAGCCTTCAAGTCAGCCAATCTGGCTATGGACTTTCTGGTCGATTCCACCCAGATGCAGCTGAAGCTGGCCGCCAAAACTATGGCCCTAGTTTCAGCTGCCCGCAGACCACTTTGGCTGAAACCGTGGATCGCGGACAACGCGTCCAAGTTCAACCTTTGTGGGCTCCCCTTCGAACCTGATAGGCTATTCGGGTCCGAATCGGACAAGATAATGGAGGGGCTCTCCGATAAAAAGGGGAAGAGCCTCCCCCAGCAGCCCTTTCGGGGACGCCCCAGACAGGAGAAGAAAGGCGGAGGTCGTCCAGGGCAGCAGTCTAGGCGCAGAGATTGGGCTGGGCCGTCTCGTAAATATTCGAGACGCTCCCGCAAACCCACCAGGGAGGCAAAACCCTCCTGACTATGGGCCTCCTCGAGGCTCTTGGATAAGCCCTGCTGCCCCTGCAGTGTCTCCTCTAGATTTTCCCGTACCCCTCCCCCAGATTCCCGTGGGGGGCCGTCTTACCCATTTCAAAGACTCTTGGAGCCGGTTGATTGCAGACCCCTGGGTCCAGGACATAGTTTTCGTCGGGTACCGGGTAGATCTTATCTCTCTCCCCCAGAGAGATTCATCGCCACACGAAACTTCGGGTCTGCCAAACAAGTGGTCCTAGAATCTTACATTCAGGACTATATCTCCAAGGGAGCCCTAGAGAAGGTGCCGGCAGGGGAGAGGGGCCTAGGGATTTATTCACCAGTGTTCCTGGTTCCCAAAAAGACGGGAGATCTCCGGATGATCATCGACTTGAGATTTCTCAATCGATTTATAAGAAAAACAAGGTTTCGCATGGAAACCATAAGGTCAGTCAGCCATATCCTCAACCTCGGGGATGTCATGGCTACTCTGGACCTCAAGGATGCGTATCTTCACATTCCGATCCATTCCGCGTCCCTCCTCAGGATCGCGGTCCAGATTTCAGGGGTTCGCAGGCACTTTCAGTTCGCCGCGCTTCCCTTCGGAATCTCTTCTGCCCCCCTTATCTTCACCAAGGTGGTGGTGTCGGTGGTGGCAGCTTTGAGACTTCAAGGACTGACTATTATTCCTTATCTGGACGATTGGCTTTTCATAGCCTCTTCAGTTCCGATCCTTACCCACCATCTTCAGATCGCAATTTCCTTTCTCCTCCACCTGGGCTGGATTATCAACTGGCAGAAGTCGAATGTGAGCCCATCGACTTCAATCCATTATTTAGGATTCGTGGTCGACTCTGTGGAGATGTCCCTCCGGTTGACTCTAGAAAGGAAAGCGCGGATTCAGGACCTGGCAAAGGTCCTTTTATGTCCCTCGTCGAGTCTCTATCCGGACTCTCATGAAGATGCTGGGGCTCATGTCAGCGGCTGCGGACGCAGTCCCTTGGGCACTATGGCACCTCCGTCCTCTTCAGTCGGAGGTCTTACACTTATGGAACGGCAGCCCTGCGGGGCTAGATTCCCTATGCTCCCTGTCCGGTCAAACCCGGAATTCCCTCAGATGGTGGTTTCAGCTACCAGCAGGGAAGTCTATGACCCAACCAGCTTGGGTCATATTGACTACAGACGCGTCCCTTGTAGGCTGGGGCGCTCACCTGGACGGATCCCCAGTACAGGGATCTTGGTCTCCTCTGGAGCGGCGTCTTTCTTCCAATCTTCGCGAGATGGAAGCTATCCGGCTAGCCCTCCTTCACTTCGCCCCTCAGATTCGGGGCAAAGCAGTGAAAGTCCAGTCAGACAATATGACTGCGGTTCTCTATATAAACAAGCAGGGAGGCACAAGATCATTGCCCCTTCTGTCAGAGATCGGGGTGATTCTTCGGTGGGCAGAGACGAACCTTTCCCATCTATCTGCCGTTCATATTCGAGGCTCCCTCAATATGATAGCGAACCGCTTAAGTCGAGGATTACCGACCATGGAGTGGTCTCTGCATCCGGAGATCTTCAGGCAGCTAGTTCACAGATGGGGTATGCCAGAGGTGGATCTCATGGCGACCAGGTTCAACGCCAAGGTGCTGAGGTTCTGTTCCCTGTACAGGGAAGACAACCCCCTGGCGATAGATGCTCTGTCGATACCGTGGAGGTTCAGGCTGGCTTACATCTTCCCTCCGTTTTCCATGATACCGAGGGTATTGATGAAAATCCGTCAGGATCAGGCCTCGGTAATAGCCATCATACCGTTTTGGCCCAGAAGATCCTGGTTTACCCAGCTCATTCAGATGAGTCGGGGACAATACTGGAGACTCCCCCCGGAGCAGACCCTGGTGTCGTGGGACACTCACCTCTGCCCAGATCTGCACAGGTTCAACCTGACAGCCTGGAGGTTGATCAGTCCCTTCCCAACATAGAAGGGCTTTCCGAGTCGGTCCTGAGAACTTTGTCGCATTCCCGAGCAGAGTATACAAAGAAGGCCTACTCCAGGATCATGAGAATCTTCGTGGCATGGTGTGATTCCAGACAGGTGGCGTCCGCAGATCCGCCCCTTCCTGCGATACTTCAATTTCTTCAAGATGGATTAGATAGAGGCCTATCTCCAGCTACCTTGAAGGTACAGGTTTGTGCCATCTCGGCCTGTCTCAACAGACCACATTCTCGGGACCCACTCATTAAATGCTTCCTGAAGGGAGCTGAAAGACTAAAGCCTACTATACTGAAACCTATCCCCCAGTGGGATCTTTCAGTAGTGCTCAGGGGGCTAGCATCTCCCCCCTTCGAGCCCTTGGAGGAGGTAAATTTCAAATTTTTGACTTTAAAGATGGTCTTTCTTCTGGCTATAGCTTCAGCCAAAAGAATTTCCGAATTGCAGGCTTTCTCTGCAGTTCACCCGTACATTATTTTCCTACAGGATAGAGTACTCCTGAAGTTTTTACCATACTTCAGGCCTAAGGTGCCTACTTTCCAGAATATCAATCAGGTAATCTCTTTACCAGTTTTGTTTACAGCCTCCTCCTCTGATACTCCAGCTAGAGACCCGCTGGATATTTCAAGATGCCTCCAGATCTATGTGGATAGATCTAGAGAGTTCAGGATAGATGAGAATCTCCTTATCCTGTTTGCCGGTAAGTCTAAAGGCCGTAAAGCGTCTAAAGCTACCATTAGTCGCTGGATCAAGGAGGCCATTAAGGAAGCTTTCGTCTCCCAATCCTTAGATCCTCCTGAGTTTGTGAGAGCCCATTCTACCAGGGCGGTCTCCACCTCGGTTGCGGAGAGAAGACTTCTCCCCTTAGAGTTGATCTGTAAAGCGGCCTCCTGGATCTCTGAGTCAACCTTCATCTCCCATTATAGGATAGATGCTAGGATGGCAGAGTTTTCGGCTTTTGGGCAGACTGTTCTTAGTTCTGCCAGGCATGAGGACCCTCCCTAGGGGATTCTTCTTGCTATCTCCCCATCTGTGCTGCTGGTAGGACGTAAGGGAATCGTTAATTTCTATATCCCTAAATCACAAATATCCCACCCTAAATACATTATGCTTGTTAAAAACACGGTGGGCTGGGGGGTGATCTCCTCCCTTTCAGGGAGCTGAAGATCGTTTATTGGTTCTTGGGCTCATTAAAATTCCGCCGGTCCTACCAGTCCACAGGGGCAGTTAACCCCATCTGTGCTGCTGTTAGGACTAAGGGAAAACAAATTATCGTTAGAAATTAACGATTTTTCCTCTAGCACACTTTACAACAGATAACTGCACAGCTGAGCAGCAAATATATATATATTTTTTCCACTAATACACGTCACCAAAGGCTTTAGAACAGATAACTGCGATGCTGAGCGTCAAATTTGTTTTTTCTTTTTCCTGTAATACACACCACAAAAGGCGTTACAACAGATATCTGCACCACTGAGCCGCAAATATATATTTTTCTTTTTCTGCTAATAAACGTCACAAAAAGCTTTACAACAGATAACTGCACAGCTGAGCTGCAAATATATATTTTTCTTTTTCTGCTAATAAAAGCTAAAAAAGCTTTACAACAGATAACTGCACCGCTGAGCGGCAATTTTTTCTTTTTCCTCTAGCACACTTTACAAATGGCTTTACAATAGATAACTGCACCGCTGAGCAGCAAATATATGCGTTAATTTCTTAACAATAATTTGTTTTCCCTTAGTCCTAACAGCAGCACATGTGGGGTTTATCCGCCCCAGTGAAACTGGTAGGACAGACGGAATATTTAATGAAGTAAAGTAATCAAATAAATCCACGCCCCCATTACTTCACTATAAGAGTCCAAACCCCCCATACATCAGTGTGTCATAACAAGAAACTCTCAAAAAACAAAAACAAAGGGAGGGATATTTGTGTGCTGCTGTTAGGACTAAGGGAAAACAAATTATCGTTAAGAAATTAACGCTTCCCTTACGTCCTAACCAGCAGCACATGTGGGGACTTAGCAAGAAGTTAGCCTAAAGGGTAGGGACTTCAATGCTGAATGGAACTCAAAACAGACCGCCCAAAGGCAGTGTCTTCTGAACCCCTGAGGTTGAGTCTATAATGGCTCACAAAGGTAGAATGTGAGCTCCAGGAGGCCGCGGAACAAATCTGTTCCAGTGGAATAAGAGACCTTTCGGCCCAACTAGTAGAGACTGCTCGGGTGGAGTGAGCAGTGACAAGGGAAGGAGGAGGTCTATTCTGGGAAGCGAAATATTCTCTGATGGCCTCTCTGATCCATCTACTTAGAGTAGGCTTAGAGGCCTTCTTCCCTTTATTCCTGCCAAAGAACAGGATAAGAAGATTCTCTGACCTTCTGAACTCCTGGGATCTCTCAATGTAGATTCTCAAACATCTGGCCACATCCAGAGTATAGAGGGAACTTTCTTCTGCAGAGGAAGAAGAGGAACATAACACAGGCAAAGGCACAACTTGATTAATGTTGTGCACAGAGGGCACCTTAGGCAAAAAGGTGGGTAAAAAACGTAAAAGGACTCTGTCCGGTAAAAATAAAGTGTATGGCTCATACGCCGAAAAAGCCTGAAGCTCTGAAATGCGTTTGGCCGAAGTTACGGCCAACAAAAAGGTTACCTTTCAGGATAAAAACTTAAAGTCCACTTCTTCCAAGGGTTCAAAGGGGGGACCACTCAACCCTTTAAGCACCACTGAGAGATCCCACTGCGGTATAGGTCTTGAAATGCTAGGCTTAAGACGTACGGCTCCTTTAAGGAACCTCTTAATCAGAGGGTCTTGATGTAAAGATCTGCCAAAGGCGGCTGACAGGGCAGAGATCTGTACCTTAAGTGTAGAAGGGCTGAGGCCCTTATCTAGTCCATCCTGCATGAACTGGAGAATAGCAGATACTGGAGGATCCTGAGATGGTACTTGATGAGATGCACACCATAGAAGAAAAATGCGCTTTACCCTGGCGTAGGCCTTGACAGTCGCAGGAGCTCTGGAATGAGACATCGTTCTTAAGACCGCTGCTGATAGCCCTTCAGGCTCTAGAAGGGACTCATCAATCTCCAGGCTGTCAGATTGAGTCTGGATGGATCCAGGCAGAGCTGAGTGCCCCGGGACACCAGGTTCTGCATTGGGGGAAGCTTCCAATATTGCCCTTGGCTCATCTGCATGAGCAGGGTAAACCAAGACCTCCTGGGCCAGAATGGAATCACGGCTATTACTGAGGCTTGGTCCTGCCGAATCTTCATCAATACCCTGGGTATCATGGCGATGGGAGGAAAGATGTAGGCCAGCCTGAACTCCCATGGAATTGACAGAGCATCTACTGCCAAGGGATTGTCCTCCCGATACAGGGAACAGAACGTTTCCACTTTGGCATTGAATCTTGTCGCCATGAGATCTATGTCTGGGCGACCCCACCGGAGAGTGATCTGATGAAAGATCTCCTGATTCAGAGACATTTCTCCCAGAGCTGGGACTCCTCTGCTGAGCTGGTCCGCAACCACATTCAGGGACCCCTGAATGTGGACTGCTGAGAGGTGGGAAAGATTCTGTTCTGCCCAAGACAGAATTAGACCTACTTCTGAGAGTAGACTCTGAGACCTGGTGCCTCCCTGTTTGTTGATGTAGGATACCGCAGTAGAATTGTCCGAGCGAACCCTTACAGCCTTGTTTCTGATAAGGGGGAAAAAATGAAAGAGAGCCATCCGGATTGCTCTGAGTTCTCTCAGATTGGATGACATCAAACGCTCTTGAGGGCTCCAGGATCCTTGAACTTGAAGTTCCTTTAGATGGGCACCCCAGCCTAGAAGGGATGCATCTGTCGTCAACAGGATCCAACAAGGTTGGATCAAGGACCTCCCATCTTTGACCTGTTTCCACCACTTCAGTGAGCGGCGAGCTTGAGATGACAGGGAGCACTTTGTCTCTAGCCCTCTGGGAGTTCGATCCCATAGACTCAGAACTTCCGCTTGAAGAGGGCGAATATGCCACAAGGCCCAAGGAACCGCATCCACGGCTGCTGACATTAGGCCTAACATCCTCATCAATACTCTGATAGTTACCCGGCGGGGAACCATGAGTTGATCTGCAGTCTTGGAAATGCGTAACTTCCTTTCCGGAGAAAGGTAGAGCGTCATGTTGGCAGAATCTATTATGAACCCTAGAAACCTCCTGGTAGTGGAGGGAGAAATCTCTGACTTCTGCCAATTGATAATCCAGCCCAAGCGCTGGAGGAAGGACTGCGCCTTCAGCAGATGAAGATGAAGCGTTGATACCGAGTGGGCTTTTAGAAGCCAATCGTCCAGATATGGAATGATCTCCAGGCCTCTCAATCTGAGGGGAGCTACTACAGCTATTACCACTTTGGTGAAGATGTAGGGCGCGGTTGTGATGCCGAAGGGAAGCGCGGCAAACTGAAAATGTTTCACCGTCCCCCTGAGACTCACTGCCACTCGTAGATACTTCCTGTGGGCCTGGCACACAGGGATGTGGAGATAGGCATCCCTTAGATCCAGTGTAACCATCAGGTCCCCTGGGCTCAGGATGCTGATTACCGATTTGATGGTTTCCATCCGGAACCGCCTTTTCTTTATGAATCGGTTGAGGTAGCGGAGATCTATGATCATGCGCCAACCTCCTGTGGCCTTGGGAACAAGGAAAACTGGCGAATAAACGCCGGATCCAATCTCTTCTGGAGGAACCTCCTCCAAGGCCCCTTTCCGCCTGTATTCCAGTATAGACTCCTCCAATACCGCTTGCTTCTTGCGCGGAAGTATTCTTGTCAAAACAAATTTTTCTGGGGGAACAGATAAAAATTCTATCCTGTACCCTGTCCTTATTATATTTAGAACCCAGGGATCTGGAACAAACTCTGTCCAGGTATTTAGAAATAAAGTTAGACGGCCTCCGACTGGGAGGTCTGAAAGAATAGGAGTCAAATTTATGACTGGATCTGACGGAAGGGGAGGGCCGTCACTGGTCGGCTTTATTGTTTTTGTTCCCACCGGAACGATATGATCCTCCCCTCCTGGACCCACGGCCTCGCTGAGGCCTGGATTGGCCCTTAAAGGGTCTGGACCCTCTACCCTGCCTACCCCTACCCCTAGGGGTTTGAGGGAGGCATTTACCTTTTTTATCGGCAAGACCCTCCATAATGCGGTCCAGTTCAGCCCCAAAAAGCCTTCCTGGCTCGTAAGGGAGGCTGCATAAATTATACTTGGAGGCATTATCTGCCACCCAAGGTTTTAGCCATAGTAGAGGATATAGCCACAGATGCAGCAGCAGCAGCGGTGGAGTAAGACCTTCTCAAGGTGCATTCTACCCGCCTGTCCATCGGGTCCTGTAAGTTGGAGCCGTCATCAGCCGGGTCCTCTTAGACAATTTTGCAATTGCCAAATCAACTTTGGGCACAGTGCCCCACTGGTCTAATTGGGATGTCACAATCGGGTACATGGATTTGAAGCGCTTTGAGATGACCGGTGCTTTCTCCGGATGCTTCCATTCTAGCTTCATTAACCGAGACAGAGTCTCGTCCACTTTGAAGGCCCTTGGCCCCCTAGAGGTGGACTCTGAAGCTTCCCCGGGATCAACATCCTGGTCCCCCGACCGGATGGATCTAAGTAACCTCTGGGTCTTCTCTACAGGAAAGAAGTATCTTACAGCCTCTTCTTCCTCCCCGCTAGACTCAGAGGAATGGACTTCGTCCACGGTATGGTAGGCTTCCTCCTGCATAGGAGTGGGTCTCAGAGGAGCTCGGACACTGGGTCTTCTGGATGTCACGGAATCCCTTAGGGTGTTCATTGAGGACTCCACAAAGTCCTTTACCCAGACTACTACGTCCCGTATGGTAGGCTCCGTATCAGGAGGCAGAGGAGGAGGACGGCAAGAGGGACACCTATTAAATTCATAGGAGTCTGCTAGAGGGGTGTCACAATCCCTACACGCCAAATGCTTGCGCTTGGATGGCGTCTTGCGCCCAGACCGATCCCCATCACCGGCAGAGGACATTATCTGCAGAGAAAAAGTTATAATGAATGAACAAGGTCTATTCATTAGATAAACAAAGAAGCAGCAAACCTACCAGGAACAGGAAAGCTGGTAACTAAAGTAGTTTGCCTCAGTAACCAACCCAAGGCTGCAAACAGCACAGCCTGGAAGGACTGGAGGCTTTATATATTCAAATTTGGCGCCCAAAGTGACGTCAGACGCCAGGTTTGAACAAACTTTAATCATTGCTGTTCACCGACAGACCACCAGAGGGCGATGGCGGACAAGCTACCGCAGGTGAAGAGAGGAAGCCAAACAGGAAGCTGAATACAGGAGCTCCGTGCCTAGGACAGGAGCTTGCCGCACGGCAGTAACAGCTTCCATCAGATAAGCTGCAACCCTGAAAGAAAAACACAAGGTTAGCCTGTAATCTAAGAGTACGGCAGCCAAATGGCTGTCCCCGTCTGTCCTGCAGTCCCAAGGACAGAAAAAAACACACTGATGTATGGGGGGTTTGGCCTCTTATAGTGAGGTAATGGGGGCGTGGATTTATTTGATTACTTTACTTCATTAAATATTCCGTCTGTCCTACCAGTTTCACTGGGGCGGATAAACCCCACATGTGCTGCTGGTTAGGACGTAAGGGAAATATTTTTTTCCATTAATTAACGTAACAAAAGTCTTTATAACAGAAAACTGCCCGGCTGAGAGGAAAATATATTTTTTCTTTTTCTGCTAATACACGTCACAAAAGGCTTTACAACAAATAACTGCACAGCTGAGCAGCAAATATATATATATTTTTTCCACTAATACACGTCACAAAAAGCTTTACAACAGATATCTGCACCACTGAGCCGCAAATATATGTTTTTTTCTTTTTCCGCTAATACACGTCACAAAAAGCTTTACAACAGATAAATGCACCGCAGAGCAGCAAATATATTTTGTATTTTTCCGCTAAAACACGGCACAAAAGGCTTTATAAGAAATATCTGCACCACTGAGCGGCAAATATATTATTTCTTTTTCTGCTAATATTCGTCACAAACTGCTTTGCAAGAAATAACTGCACCGCTGAGCTGCAAATATATTTTTTCTTTTTCCGCTAATGAACATCACAATAGGCTTTACAACAGATAACTGCACAGCTGAGCAGCAAATATATATATTTTTTCCGCTAATACACGTCACAAAAGGCTTTAGAACAGATAACTGCGATGCTGAGCGTCAAATTTATGTTTTCTTTTTCTTGTAATCCACACCACAAAAGGCTTTACAACAGATATCTGCACCACTGAGCAGCAAATATATATTTTTCTTTTTCCACTAATACACGTCACAAAAAGCCTTACAACAGATAACTGCACCGCAGAGCTGCAAATATATTTTTTATTTTTCCTCTAATACACAACACAAAAGGCTTTATAATAAATAACTGCACCACTGAGCGGTAAATATATTTTTTCTTTTTCCGCTAATACACGTCACAAAAGGCTTGAGAACAGATAACTGCGATGCTAAGCGTCAAATGTATTTTTTATTTTTCCTGTAATACACGCCACAAAAGGTTTTACAACAGATATCTGCACCACTAAGCCGCTAATATATTTTTTCTTTTTCTGCTAATACGCGTCACAAAAGGCTTTATAAGAAATAACTGCACCACTGAGCGGTAAATATATTTTTTCTTTTTCCGCTAATACATGTCACAAAAGGCTTTACAACAAATAACTGCACCGCTGAGCGGCAAATATATTTTTTATTTTGCCACTAATACACGTCTCAAAAGGCTTTACAAGAAATAATTGCACTGCTGAGCCGAAAATATATTTTTCTTTTTCCTGTAATCCACACCACAAAAGGCTTTACAGCAGATATATGCACCACTGAGCAGCAAATATATAATTTTCTTTTTCCGCTAATACACGTCACAAAAAGCCTTACAACAGATAACTGCAACGCAGAGCTGCAAATATATTTTTTATTTTTCCTCTAATACACGGCACAAAAGGCTTTATAAAAAATAACTGCACCACTAAGCGGCAAATATATTTTTTCTTTTTCCGCTAATACACGTCACAAAAGGCTTTAGAACATATAACTGCGATGCTGAGCGTCAAATGTATTTTTTATTTTTCCTGTAATACACGCCACAATAGGCTTTACAACAGATATCTGCACCACTAAGCCGCAAATATATATTTTCTTTTTCCGCTAATACACGTCACAAAAGGCTTTAGAACATATAACTGCGATGCTGAGCGTCAAATGTATTTTTTATTTTTCCTGTAATACACGCCACAATAGGCTTTACAACAGATATCTGCACCACTAAGCCGCAAATATATTTTTTCTTTTTCCGCTAATACACGTCACAAAAGGCTTTACAACAGATAACTGCACCGCAGAGCAGCAAATATATTTTTTATTTTTCCGCTAATACACAGCACAAAAGGCTTTATAAGAAATAACTGCACCACTGAGCGGCAAATATATTTTTTCTTTTTCCGCTAATACACTTCTCAAAAGGCTTTACAACAGATAACTGCACAGCTGAGCAGCAAATATATATATATATATATATATATATATATATATATTTTCCACTAATACACGTCACCAAAGGCTTTAGAACAGATAACTGCGATGCTGAGCGTCAAATTTATTTTTTATTTTTCCTGTAATCCACACTACAAAAGGCTTTACAACAGATATCTGCACCACTGAGCAGCAAATATATATTTTTCTTTTTCCGCTAATACACGTCACAGAAATCTTTACAACAGATAACTGCACCGCAGAGCAGCAAATATATTTTGTATTTTTCCTCTAAAACACGGCACAAAAGGCTTTATAAGAATCAACTGCACCACTGAGCTGCAAATATATATATATTTTCCGCTAATATTCGTCACAAAAGGCTTTACAACAGATAACTGCACCGCAGAGCAGCAAATATATTTTTAATTTTTCCGCTAATACACGGCACAAAAGGCTTTATAAGAAATAACTGCACCACTGAGCGGCAAATATATATTTTCTTTTTCCGCTAATACACTTCTCAAAAGGCTTTACAAGAAATGACTGCACCGCTGAGCTGCAAATATATTTTTTCTTTTTCCGCTAATACACTCCACAAAAGGCTTTAGAATACAAATCTGCCATGCTGAGAGGAAAATATGTTTTCTTTTTCCGCTAATACACGTCACAAAAGGCTTTACAAGAAATAACTGCACCGCTGAGCAGCAAATATATTTTCTTTTTCTGCTAATACTCTTCACAAAAGGCTTTAAAACAAATAACTGCACCGCTGAGCAGCAAATTAATTTTTTTTATTTTCCGCTAATACACGTCACAAAAGGCTTTAGAACAGATAACTGCACTGCTGAGCAGCAAATATATTTTTTATTTTTCCGCTAATACACGTCACAAAAGGCTTTAGAACAGATTACTGCACAGCTGAGAGGCAAACATATTTTTTAGCTAATACACGTCACAAAAGGCTTTACAAGAAATAACTGCACCGCTGAGCCGCAAATATATATTTTCTTTTTCCGCTAATAAACGTCACAAAAGTCTTTACAACAGATAACTGCACAGCTGAGCAGCAAATATATATATATATATTTTCCACTAATACACGTCACCAAAGACTTTAGAACAGATAACTGCGATGCTGAGCGTCAAATTTATTTTTTATTTTTCCTGTAATGCACACCACAAAAGGCTTTACAACAGATAACTGCACCGCAGAGCAGCAAATATATTTTTTATTTTTCCGCTAATACACTTCACAAACTGCTTTAACCCCTTAAGGACACAGCCTTTTTACACCTTAGGACCAGGCCATTTTTTGCAAATCTGACCAGAGTCCCTTTAAGTGCTGATAACTTTAAAACGCTTTGACTTATCCAGGCCGTTCTGAGATTGTTTTTTCGTCACATATTGTACTTCATGACACTGGTAAAATGAAGTCAAAAAATTATTTTTTTTTGCACCAAAAAATACCTAATTTAACAAAAATTTGGAAAAATGTAGCAAATTTCAAAGTTTCAGTTTCTCTACTTCTGTAATACATAGTAATACCCCATAAAATTGTGATGACTTTACATTCCCCATATGTCTACTTCATGTTTGAATTGTTTGGGAATGATATTTTATTTTTTGGGGATGTTATAAGGCTTAGAAGTTTAGAAGCAAATCTTGAAATTTTTCAGAAATTTACAAAAACTAAATTTTTAGGGACCAGTTCAGGTCTGAAGTCACTTTGCGAGGCTTACATAATAGAAACCACCCAAAAATGACCCCATCTAAGAAACTACACCCCTCAAGGTATTCAAAACTGATTTTACATACGTCGTTAACCTTTTAGGTGTTGCACAAGAGTTATTGGCAAATGGGGATGAAATTTGTGAATTTCATTTTTTTGTCTAATTTTCCATTTTAACCCATTTTTTTCCACTAACAAAGCAAGGGTTAACAGCCAAACAAGACTGTATCTTTATTGCCCTGACTCTGCCGTTTACAGAAACACCAATATGTGGCCGTAAACTAATGTACGGCCACACAGCGGGGCGTTAGAGTGAAAGGTGCGCCGTTTGGTTTTTGGAGGGCTGATTTTTATGGACCGGTTTATTTACACCGTGTCCTGTTTCAACCCCTCTGATGCACCCCTGGAGTAGAAACTCCCTTAAAAGTGACCCCATTTTGGAAACTACGGGATAAGGTGGCATTTTTTTGGGGACTATTTTTAGGGTAAATATGATTTTTGGTTGCTCTATATTACATTTTTGTGAGGCAAGGTTACCAAAAATTTAAATTCTGAAATTTCATCTCCATTTGCCATTAACTGTTGAGGAACACCTAAAGGGTTAATAAAGTTTGTATAATCAGTTTTGAATACCTTGAGGGGTGTAGTTTCTTAGATGGGGTCAGTTTTGGGGAGTTTTTACTCTAGAGTGCATCAGGGGGGCTTCAAAAGGGACATGGTGTCAATAAAAAAGGCCATCAAAATCGGCCTTCCAGAAACCATGTCAGTCCTTTCCTTTTGCGGCCTTCCTTTTACTGATACAGCAGTTTACGACCACAAATGTGGTTTTTCTGTAAACTGCAGTATCAGGGTAATAAATATTAAGTTTTGTTTGGTTGTTAACCCTTGTTTTGTTACCGGAAAAAAAGGATTGAAATGGAAAAGTGCCAAAAATAGCGGTTTTGGCACCGTTTTTTTTTTTTTTTTTAACCGTGTTAATCTGGGGGGTTAGGTAATGGGATATTTTTATAGAGGAGATTCTTACGGACGCGGCAATACCTAATAAGTCTACTTTTTTTTTTTACAATTATTTAGGTTTTTGACTATATTATCTTTTTTGATACAAATCTTTTTTTTGGGTATCTCTAAAGTCTAAGGGTCATTTTTTTAAAAAAAATTTTATCCAATTATCTCATGTGGGGGCTCATTTTTTGCGAGATGAGCGGACGGTTTTATTGGCACTATTTTGGGGGCTATATGACTTTTTTTTCGCTTGCTATTAAACTTTTTGTTATGTAAGGTGACAAAAAAATTCTTTTTTTGCACCTACTTAATTTTTATTTTTTGACCATGTTAATCTGGGGGGTTGGGTAATGGGGTATTTTTATAGAGGAGATTCTTACGGACGCGGCAATACCTAATAAGTCTACTTTTTTTACAATTATTTAGGTTTTAGACTATATTATCTTTTTTGATACAAATTATTTTTTGGGTATCTCTAAAGTCTAAGGGTCATTTTAAAAAAAAATTTTTTATCCAATTATCTCATGTGGGGGCTCATTTTTTGCGGGACTTTATGACTTTTTGATCGCTATATGACTTTTTGATCGCTTGCTATTAAACTTTTTATTATGTAAGGTGACAAAAAAAAAAACTTTTTTTGCACCTTTTTTTTTTTTTTTTTTCTTGACCGTGTTAATCTGGGGGGGTTGGTCATGGGGTAGTTTTATAGAGGAGATTATTACCAACGCGGCGATACCTAATATGTCTACTTTTAATAAATTATTTTAGTTTTTTTGGGTGTCTCAGGTCTGAGAACCATTTTTTTTTATCCGATGTCAGTGCTAAATTGGGATATAAATTTAGTACTCCATGGAAGTGTTATACTCCCTGAAGCAACCGTCAATGCAGAGGCCCGGATGATCGGGGCACGTGTCGCACTGAGTAGTCGTGTCCTTCCGTATCCCCCTCCTGCGACACACTCTGCACTTCAGTGTGAATCTACAATTTGCATAGTCATGAAAATAAAGAAAACTCTTTGAATGAGAAGGTGTGTCCAAACTTTTGGTCTGTACTGTATATATTTTTTCCGCTAATACACGTCACAAAAGGCTTTAGAACAGATAAATGAGATGCTGAGCGTCAAATTTATTTTTTCTTTTTCCTGTAATCCACACTACAAAAGGCTTTACAACAGATATCTGCACCACTGAGCAGCAAATATATATTTTTATTTTTCCGCTAATACAAGTCACAAAAATCTTTACAACAGATAACTGCACCGCAGAGCTGCAAATATATTTTTTATTATTCCTCTAATACACGGCACAAAAGGCATTATAAGTAGGAATGAGCGAACCCGAACTGTATAGTTCGGGTTCGTACCGAATTTTGGGGTGTCCGTGACACAGACCCGAACCCGAACATTTTCGTAAAAGTCCGGGTTCGGGTTCGGCGCTTTCTTGGCGCTTTTTGAAAGGCTGCAAAGCAGCCAATCAACAAGCGTCATACTACTTGGCCCAAGAGGCCATCACAGCCATGCCTACTATTGGCATGGCTGTGATTGGCCAGTGCACCATGTGACCCAGCCTCTATTTAAGCTGGAGTCACGTAGCGCCGCACGTCACTCTGCTATGATCAGTATAGGGAGAGGTTGCAGCTGCGACGTTAGGGCGAGATTAGGCAGATTAACTCCTCCAAAAGACTTCATTCTGTGATCGATCTGCAGCTGTGGATCATTGAAGTGCTATTATTGACTTGCTCACTTTTTTGAGGCTGCCCAGAGCGTTTTTAGATCACTTTTTTTCTGGGGTGATCGGCGGCCATTTTGTGACTTGTGGTGCGCCAGCACGAGCTATCACCAAGTGTATTTAACCATCGATAGTGTGGTTATTTTGTGCTATATCCTACATCAGCTGCAGGCTGAGCCTGTGTCACCGAAGTGCATTTAACCATCAACAGTCTGGTTATTTTTTTGGCCATATACTACATTAGCTGCAGGCTGAGCCTGTGTCAAAGAAGTGCATTTAACCATCAACAGTCTGGTTATTTTTTGGCCGTATACTACATCTGGTGCAGGCTGAGCCTGTGTCACCCAAGTGCATTTAACCATCAACAGTGTGGTTATTTTTGGCCATATATTACATCAGGGGCAAGTTGAGCCTGTCACCCAGCGCCTAAAAAATAGACCTGACATTTCTATTCAACCAAATCTGCACAGTTTTAGCTGGTCAAGTTATTTGTAGTGACCGTCAAAGCAGACTTTTTGTTCTGGGTTGAAAAAGCATTCCCAAATTTGCCATTCTGAAAATAACTAGTTTGTGGTATTTGAGGCCTACTTGAAATATATCCCAAAAAGAAAATCTTACATTGAAGGTATTGATAGTGTGATTCAGAAAAACCTAAGACACACGCTAGCGTGCTGATAGAAGTGTCATTCTGTGATTAAACCTATAACTGTCACACAGCGCAAAAAAAAAAAAACAGGTCTCACATCTCTATTCAACCAAATCTGCACAGTTTTAGCTGGTCAAGTTATTTGTAGTGACCGTAAAAGCAGACTTTTTGTTCTGGGTTGAAAAAGCATTCCCAAATTTGCCATTCTGAAAATAACTAGTTTGTGGTATTTGAGGCCTACTTGAAATCTATCCCAAAAAGAAAATCTTACATTGAAGGTATTGATAGTGTGATTCAGAAAAACCTAAGACACACGCTAGCGTGCTGATAGAAGTGTCATTCTGTGATTAAACCTATAACTGTCACACAGCGCAAAAAAAAACAGGTCTCACATCTCTATTCAACCAAATCTGCACAGTTTTAGCTGGTCAAGTTATTTGTAGTGACCGTAAAAGCAGACTTTTTGTTCTGGGTTGAAAAAGCATTCCCAAATTTGCCATTCTCAAAATTGTTGTGAACGGGAACAATGAGGAAAACATCTAATAAGGGATGCGGACGTGGACATGGTCGTGGTGGTGTTAGTGTACCCTCTGGTGCTGGGAGAGGACGTGGCCGTTCTGCCACAGCCACACGTCCTAGTGAACCAACTACCTCAGGTCCCAGTAGCCAGCAGAATTTACAGCGATATTTGGTGGGGCCCAATGCCGTTCTAAGGATGGTAAGGCCTGAGCAGGTGCAGGCATTAGTCAATTGGGTGGCCGACAGTGGATCCAGCACGTTCACATTATCTCCCACCCAGTCTTCTGCAGAAAGCGCACAGATGGCGCATGAAAACCAAGCCCATCGGTCTGTCACATCACCCCCCATGCATATCAGGGAAACTGTTTGAGCCTCAAGTTATGCAGCAGTCTCTTATGCTGTTTGAAGACTCTGCTGCCAGGGTTTCCCAAGGGCATCCACCTAGCCCTTCCCCAGGGGTGGAAGAGATAGAATGCACTAACGCACAACCACTTATTTTTCCTGATGATGAGGACATGGGAATACCACCTCAGCACGTCTCTGATGACGAAACACAGGTGCCAACTGTTGCGTCTTTCTGCAGTGTGCAGACTGAACAGGAGGTCAGGGGTCAAGACTGGGTGGAAGACTATGCAGGGGACGATGAGGTCCTAGACCCGACATGGAATGAAGGTCGTGCCACTGACTTCCACAGTTCGGAGGAAGAGGCAGTGGTGAGACCGAGCCAACAGCGTAGCAAAAGAGGGAGCAGTGGGCAAAATCAGAACACCCGCCGCCAAGAGACTTCGCCTGCTACTGACCGCCGCCATCTGGGACCGAGCACCCCAAAGGCAGCTTCAAGGAGTTCCCTGGCATGGCACTTCTTCAAACAATGTGCTGACGACAAGACCCGAGTGGTTTGCACGCTGTGCCATCAGAACCTGAAGCGAATCATTAACGTTCTGAACCTTAGCACAACCTGCATGACCAGGCACCTGCATGCAAAGCATGAACTGCAGTGGAGTAAACACCTTAAAAAAAAGGAAGTCACTCAGGCTCCCCCTGCTGCCCCTTCTGCTGCTGCCGCCTCGGCCTCTTCTGCTGCTGCCTCGGCCTCTTCTGCTGCTGCTACCGCCGCCTCGGCCTCTTCCTCTGCCTCTGGAGGAACGTTGGCACCTGCCGCCCAGCAAACATGGGATGTACCACCAACACCACCACCTGCGTCACCAAGCATCTCAACCATGTCACACGGCAGCGTTCAGCTCTCCATCTCACAAACATTTGAGAGAAAGCGTAAATTCCCACCTAGCCACCCTCGATCCCTGGCCCTGAATGCCAGCATTTCTAAACTACTGGCCTATGAAATGCTGTCATTTAGGCTGGTGGACACACACAGCTTCAAACAGCTCATGTCACTTGCTGTCCCACAGTATGTTGTTCCCAGCCGCCACTACTTCTCCAAGAGAGCCGTGCCTTCCCTGCACAACCAAGTGTCCGATAAAATCAAGTGTGCACTGCGCAACGCCATCTGTGGCAAGGTCCACCTAACCACAGATACGTGGACCAGTAAGCACGGCCAGGGACGCTATATCTCCCTAACTGCACACTGGGTAAATGTAGTGGCGGCTGGGCCCCAGGCGGAGAGCTGTTTGGCGCACGTCCTTCCTCCGCCAAGGATCGCAGGGCAACATTCTTTGCCTCCTGTCTCCTCCTCCTCCTACTCAGCTTCCTCCTCCTCTTCTTCCACCTGCTCATCCAGTCAGCCACACACCTTCACCACCACTTTCAGCACAGCCCGGGGTAAATGTCAGCAGGCCGTTCTGAAACTCATATGTTTGGGGGACAGGCCCCACACCGCACAGGAGTTGTATAGAACAACAGACCGATGAGTGGTTGCTGCCGGTGAGCCTCAAGCCCGGCCTGGTGGTGTGCGATAATGGGCGAAATCTCGTTGCAGCTCTGGGACTAGCCGGTTTGACGCACATCCCTTGCCTGGCGCATGTGCTGAATTTGGTGGTGCAGAAGTTCATTCGCAACTACCCCGACATGTCAGAGCTGCTGCATAAAGTGCGAGCCGTCTGTTCGCGCTTCCGGCGTTCACACCCTGCCGCTGCTCGCCTGTCTGCTCTACAGCGTAACTTCGGCCTTCCCGCTCACCGCCTCATATGCGACGTACCCACCAGGTGGAACTCCACCTTGCATATGCTGGACAGACTGTGCGAGCACCAGCAGGCCATAGTGGAGTTTCAGCTGCAGCACGCACGGGTCAGTCGCACTGCGGATCAGACACACTTCACCACCAATGACTGGGCCTCCATGCGAGACCTGTGTGCCCTGTTGCGCTGTTTCGAGTACTCCACCAACATGGCCAGTGGCGATGACGCCATTATCAGCGTTACAATACCACTTCTATGTCTCCTTGAGAAAACACTTAGGGCGATGATGGAAGAGGAGGTGGCCCAGGAGGAAGAGGGGTCATTTTTAGCACTTTCAGGCCAGTCTCTTCAAAGTGACTCAGAGGGAGGTTTTTTGCAACACCAGAGGCTAGGTACAAATGTGGCCAGACAGGGCCCACTACTGGAGGACGAGGAGGACGAGGATGAGGAGGATGAGGATGAAGCATGTTCACAGCGGGGTGGCACCCAAAGCAGCTCGGGCCCATCACTGGTGCGTGGCTGGGGGGAAACACAGGACGATGACGATACGCCTCCCACAGAGGACAGCTTGTCCTTACCTCTGGGCAGTCTGGCACACATGAGCGACTACATGCTGCAGTGCCTGCGCAACGACAGCAGAGTTGCCCACATTTTAACGTGTGCGGACTACTGGGTTGCCACCTTGCTGGATCCCCGGTACAAAGACAATGTGCCCACCTTACTTCCTACACTGGAGCGTGATAGGAAGATGCGCGAGTACAAACGCACGTTGGTAGACGCGCTACTGAGAGCATTCCCAAATGTCACAGGGGAACAAGTGGAAGCCCAAGGCGAAGGCAGAGGAGGAGCAAGAGGTCGCCAACGCAGCTGTGTCACGGCCAGCTCCTCTGAGGGCAGGGTTAGCATGGCAGAGATGTGGAAAAGTTTTGTCACCACGCCACAGCTAAGTGCACCACCACCTGATACGGAACGTGTTAGCAGGAGGCAAAATTTCACTAACATGGTGGAACAGTACCTGTGCACACCCCTCCACGTACTGACTGATGGTTCGGCCCTATTCAACTTCTGGGTCTCCAAATTGTCCACGTGGCCAGAGCTAGCCTTTTATGCCTTGGAGGTGCTGGCCTGCCCGGCGGCCAGCGTTTTGTCTGAACGTGTATTCAGCACGGCAGGGGGCGTCATTACAGACAAACGCAGCCGCCTGTCTACAGCCAATGTGGACAAGCTGACGTTCATAAAAATGAACCAGGCATGGATCCCACAGGACCTGTCCATCCCTTGTGCAGATTAGATATTAACTACCTCCCCTTAACAATATATTATTCTACTCCAGGGCACTTCCTCATTCAATATTATTTTTAATTTCATTTTACCATTATATTGCGGGGCAACCCAAAGTTGAATGAACCTCTCCTCTGTCTGGGTGCCGGGGCCTAAATGTGTGACAGTGGCCTGTTCCAGTGGTGGGTGACGTGAAGCCTGATTCTCTGCTATGACATGAAGACAGATTCTGCGCTGACATCAGGCCAGATTCTCTGTTACGGGACCTCTCTCCTCTGCCTGGGTACCTGGGCCTAAATGTGTGACAGTGGCCTGTTCCAGTGGTGGGTGACGTGAAGCCTGATTCTCTGCTATGACATGAATACAGATTCTGCGCTGACATAAGGCCAGATTCTCTGTTACGGGACCGCTCTCCTCTGTCTGGGTGCCGGGGCCTAAATGTGTGACAGTGGCCTGTTCCAGTGGTGGGTGACGTGAAGCCTGATTCTCTGCTATGACATGAAGACAGATTCTGCGCTGACATCAGGCCAGATTCTCTGTTACGGGACCTCTCTCCTCTGCCTGGGTACCTGGGCCTAAATGTGTGACAGGGGCCTGTTCCAGTGGTGGGTGACGTGAAGCCTGATTCTCTGCTATGACATGAATACAGATTCTGCGCTGACATAAGGCCAGATTCTCTGTTACGGGACCGCTCTCCTCTGTCTGGGTGCCGGGGCCTAAATGTGTGACAGTGGCCTGTTCCAGTGGTGGGTGACGTGAAGCCTGATTCTCTGCTATGACATGAAGACAGATTCTGCGCTGACATAAGGCCAGATTCTCTGTTACGGGACCTCTCTCCTCTGCCTGGGTACCTGGGCCTAAATGTGTGACAGTGGCCTGTTCCAGTGGTGGGTGACGTGAAGCCTGATTCTCTGCTATGACATGAATACAGATTCTGCGCTGACATAAGGCCAGATTCTCTGTTACGGGACCTCTCTCCTCTGCCTGGGTGCCTGGGCCTAAATATGTGACAGTGGCCTGTTCCAGTGGTGGGTGACGTGAAACCTGATTCTCTGCTATGACATGAATACAGATTCTGCGCTGACATAAGGCCAGATCCTCTGTTACGGGACCTCTCTCCTCTGTCTGGGTGCCGGGGCCTAAATATGTGACAGTGGCTTGTTCCAGTGGTGGGTGACGTGAAGCCTGATTCTCTGCTATGACATGAAGACAGATTCTGTGCTGACATAAGGCCAGATTCTCTGTTACGGGACCTCTCTCCTCTGCCTGGGTGCCTGGGCCTAAATGTGTGACAGTGGCCTGTTCCAGTGGTGGGTGACGTGAAGCCTGATTCTCTGCTATGACATGAAGACTGATTCTGCGCTGACATAAGGCCAGATTCTCTGTTACGGGACCTCTCTCCTCTGCCTGGGTGCCTGGGCCTAAATGTGTGACAGTGGCCTGTTCCAGTGGTGGGTGACATGAAGCCTGATTCTCTGCTATGACATGAAGACAGATTCTGTGCTGACATCAAGCCAGATTCTCTGTTACGGGACCTCTCTCCTCTGACTGGGTGCCTGGGCCTAAATGTGTGACAGTGGCCTGTTCCAGTGGTGGGTGACGTGAAGCTTGATTCTCTGCTATGACATGAAGACAGATTCTGCGCTGACATAAGGCCAGATTCTCTGTTACGGGACCGCTCTCCTCTGTCTGGGTGCCGGGGCCTAAATGTGTGACAGTGGCCTTTTCAAGTGGTGGGTGACGTGAAGCCTGATTCTCTGCTATGACATGAAGACAGATTCTGTGCTGACATGAAGCCAGATTCTCTGCTATGGCATGAAGAGACTGATTCTGTGCTGACATGAAGCCAGATTCTTTGCTATGGCATGAAGAGACTGATTCTCTGCTGACGTGAAACCAGATTCTCTGCTATGGGACCTCTGTCCAATTGATATTGGGTCATTTTTTTTTTTTTTATTTTTTTTTAAATTCATTTCCCTATCCACATTTGTTTGCAGGGGATTTACCTACATGTTGCTGCCTTTTGCAGCCCTCTAGCTCTTTCCTGGGCTGTTTTACAGCCTTTTTAGTGCCGAAAAGTTCGGGTCCCCATTGACTTCAATGGGGTTCGGGTTCGGGACGAAGTTCGGATCGGGTTCGGATCCCGAACCCGAACATTTCCGGGAAGTTCGGCCGAACTTCTCGAACCCGAACATCCAGGTGTTCGCTCAACTCTAATTATAAGAAATAACTGCACCACTGAGCGGCAAATATATTTTTTCTTTTTCCGCTAATACACGTTACGAAAAGTTTTACAACAGATAACTGCACCGCAGAGCAGCAAATATATTTTTATTTTTCCGCTAATAAACGGCACAAAAGGCTTTACAAGAAATGACTGCACCGCTGAGCTGCAAATATATTTTTTCTTTTTCCACTAATACACGTCTCAAAAGTCTTTACAAGAAATAACTACACCGCTGAGTGGCAAATATATTTTCTTTTTCTGCTAATACTCTTCACAAAAGGCTTTAAAACAAATAACTGCACCGCTGAGCAGCAAATATATTTTTTTGTTTTCTGCTAATACACGTCACAAAAGGATTTAGAACAGACAACTGCACTGCTGAGCAGCAAATATATTTTTTATTTTTCTGCTAATACACGTCACAAAAGGCTTTAGAAAATGAGCCGAAAATATATTTTTCTTTTTCCGCTAATACAAATCAAAAAAAGGCTCAACAGATAACTGCACCGCTGAGCGGCAAATATATATTTTCTTTTTCCGCTAATACACGCCACAAAAGGCTTTAGAATAGAAATCTGCCATGCTGAGAGGAAAATATATATTTTTCTTTTTCCACTAATACACGTCACAAATTTACTTTACAAGAAATAACTGCACCGCTGAGCAGCAAATATATTTTTTTGTTTTCCGCTAATACACGTCACAAAAGTATTTAGAACAGATAACTGCACTGCTGAGCAGCAAATATATATTTTTATTTTTGCGCTAATACCCGTCACAAAAGGCTTTACAACAGATAACTGCACCGCTGAGCAGCAAATATATATATTTTTAAGCTAATAACGTCACAAAAGGATTTAGAATAGAAAACTGCGCCGCTCAGAGGCAAATATGTTTTCTTTTTCTGCTAATACACGTCACAAAAGGTTTTATAACAGATAACTGCACTGCTGAGAGTCAAATACAATTTTTCTTTTTCCGCTAATACAAGCCAAAAAAGTATTTTCAAAAGATAACTGCACCGCTAAGCGGCAAATATATTTATTATTTTTCCGCTAACACAAGTCACGAAATTCTTTAGAACAGATAACTGCACCGTTGAGCGTCAAATATATATTTTCTTTTTCCAGAAATACACCCCACAAAAGGCTTTACAACAAAAAAACTGCAACACTATGTGGCAACTATATTTTTTGTTTTTTCAGCTAATACACATCACAAAAGGCTTTACAACAAATAACTGCACCGCTGAGCAGCAAATATATATTTTTATTTTCCGCTAATACACGTCACAAAAGGCTTTAGAACAGATAACTGCACTGCTGAGCAGCAAATATATTTTTTTATTTTTCCGCTAATACACGTCACAAAAAACTTTAGAAAATGAGCCGAAAAATATATTTTTCTTTTTCTGCTAATACACATCACAAAAGGCTTTACAACAGATAACTGCACAAATATAATTTTTCTTTTTCCGCTAATACAAATCAAAAAAAGGCTCAACAGATAACTGCACCGCTGTGCGGCAAATATATTTTTTCTTTTTCTGCTAATACACGTCACAAAAGGCTTTAGAATTGAAATCTGCCACGCTGAGCGGCAAATATATATTTTTCTTTTTCTGCTAATACTCTTCACAAAAGGCTTTAAAACAAATAACTGCACCGCTAAGCAGCAAATATATTTTTTTGTTTTCCGCTAATACACATCACAAAAGGATTTAGAACAGGAGAGAAACTTCTCAGAGGGCGCGGAGCGGACATGTTGGCCGTACGGGAGCTGGTCCTGCTGGCCCTCGCTTCCCTGTCAGGGGCCCTGGGCTCTCGTCCCTGTGAGCGGCAGAGTTTCGGGCACGGCTCGGTGGTTTGCAGGTGTAACGCCACCTACTGCGACACCCTGGATCCTGTGGAACTTTCGGCCTTGGGGAACTTCTCTGTGTATGAGAGCAGCCAGTCTGGGAAGTGTCTGGAGCAGAGCCGTGGCCCCATCAGGAAGCAGCCGCCTGGGCCCTCTGGTAACACTCCGCACATCAGACAGCGCAGTACCCCCACCTGTTGGGGCTGATGCCGATGACGCCCCCTCTTTTCCCCAGGTCTGACCCTCACCCTGAACGACAAGCAGCGGTTTCAGGTGATGAAGGGTTTTGGCGGCGCGGTGACGGACTCTGCTGTCATGAACATCCTGGCCCTGAGCACGGGGCCCAGGACAACCTCCTGCGCTCCTACTTCTCGGAGGAAGGTATCGGATACAGCGTCCTGCGTGTCCCCATGGCCAGCTGTGACTTCTCCCCCCGCGTCTACACTTACCTGGACCGCGAGGGGGACTTCACACTGGACACCTTCAGCCTGCAGCAAGAAGATGTGAAGCTGAAGATCCCAACCATCCAGAAGGCCGAGGCCCTGTCCAGCCGACCCTTGTCCTTGTTTGCTAGTCCCTGGACGGCTCCACCATGGATGAAGACCAATGGGAATATCACAGGCAAGGGCAGCTTGAGAGGGTCTCCAGGAGACCGCTACCACAAGACCTGGGCCCAGTACTTCATCAGGTTTCTGGTTGAATACGCCAAGCACAATGTGACCTTCTGGGCGGTGACGGTGGAGAACGAACCGACGGCGGGGATGATCAGCGATTACCCCTTCCAGTGCCTCGGCTTCACCCCGGAGCTCATGAGGGACTTCATCGCCCTGGATCTGGGCCCGGCCTTCACCAACAGTTCACACAAGAACGTCCAGATCATGATCGTAGACGACAATCGCATACTGCTGCCTCACTGGGCCAAAGTGATCCTGTCTGACCCGCGGGCCGCCCGCTATGTTCATGGTGTGGCGGTGCACTGGTATCTGGACTCTGTGGTCCCCGCAGACGTCAGTCTCGGCAGTACGCACCGCCTTTACCCAGATTACTATCTGTTTGCCATCCCTGGGATGTGGCAGTGCGCCTGGGATGCTGGGAGCGGGGAAATGAGTACAGCCGGAGAATCATAGAGGATCTGAATTACCATGTGACGGGCTGGACGGACTGGAACCTGGCCCTGGACGTGAGCGGGGGCCCCATGAGGGTGGGTAACAATGTGGACAGCCCCATCATAGTGGATGTGGAGAAGGACGTCTTCTACAAGCAGCCCACCTTCTACCACATGGCGCACTTCAGTAAGTTTATCGCCCCGGGGGCACAACGTGTTGGATTGGATGCCACCCAGAAGTCCTCACTGGAGAGCGTGGCATTCCTCAGCCCAGAGGGCTCCGCCATCGTGGTCATCCTCAACAGGGCCTCCCAGGATGTTAGCTTCTCCATCTCAGACCCTTCTATGGGGACGATAGAAGCCCTTTCTCCAGGAAACTCCATCCAGACGTACGTGTGGAGGCGCCGCTGAGTCACCCCAATACTGTATAAATACCGTCACCCCTACCACTGACTGTATACACTATAAATACCGCCACCCCCACCACTGACTGTATATACAGTGTATAAATACCGCCACCCCTACCACTGACTGTATACACACTGTATAAATACCGCCACCCCCACCACTGACTGTATACATTGTATAAATACCGCCACCCCCACCACTGACTGTATACACACTGTATAAATACCGCCACCCCTACCACTGACTGTATACACAGTGTATAAATACCGCCATCCCTACCACTGACTGTATACAGTGTATAAATACCGCCACCCCCACCACTGACTGTATACACAGTGTATAAATACCGCCACCCCTACCACTGACTGTATACACAGTGTATAAATACCTCCCCCCCACCACTGACTGTATACACTGTATGAATACCGCCACCCCCACCACTGACTGTATACACAGTGTATAAATACCGCCACCCCTACCACTGACTGTATACACTGTATGAATACCGCCACCCCCACCACTGACTGTATACACAGTGTATAAATACCGTCACCCCTACCACTGACTGTATACACTATAAAAAATGCCACCCCCACCACTGACTGTATATACAGTGTATAAATACCGCCACCCCTACCACTGACTGTATACACACTGTATAAATACCGCCACCCCCACCACTGACTGTATACAAAGTGTATAAATACCGCCACCCCTACCACTGACTGTATACACTGTATAAATACCGCCACCCCCACCACTGACTGTATATACAGTGTATAAATACCGCCACCCCTACCACTGACTGTATACACACTGTATAAATACCGCCACCCCCACCACTGACTGTATACACAGTGTATAAATACCGCCACCCCTACCACTGACTGTATACACAGTGTATAAATACCGCCACCCCTACCACTGACTGTATACACTGTATAAATACCGCCACCCCCACCACTGACTGTATATACAGTGTATAAATACCGCCACCCCTACCACTGACTGTATACACACTGTATAAATACCGCCACCCCCACCACTGACTGTAAACACTGTATAAATACTGCCACCCCCACCACTGACTGTATACACACTGTATAAATACCGCCACCCCTACCACTGACTGTATACACACTGTATAAATACCGCCATCCCTACTACTGACTGTATACACAGTGTATAAATACCGCAGTTTCTACCACTGACTGTATACAGTGTATAAATACCGCCACCCCCACCACTGACTGTATACACAGTGTATAAATTCCTGTAACGGTCGCGTACACACACACACAGGTGGGAGGGAAGTGACCACTGCGCTCCACCCTTACCCCTGGCCCTGCCTACTTGCCTCGCGAGTCCTAATGACAGGGGACAACTGGACGGCAATCCCTAACTTGGAGTAAGTGCAGGGATGACAGACAGACAAACAACAGGACGTGAACGGACCGAGTCAATACCAGGAAAAGCTGCAAAGTACAAATGGAGCAAGCAGAGAATTGTCAGGAGAAGCCGGGGTCATAAATACCAGGAGAGCAGAGAAGTACAAGAGGAGTCCTAAGAGAGTAGTCAGGTGGGAGCCGAGGTCACAATACCAGGACGGATGCGCAGTACAGGAGGATCAGGCAAAAGGATGGTCAAGGAACAGGATCAGGTAAGTATTCAGCAGTCCAACAAATAGCCAGGAACCTAGAAATTAACAGGCAACCTGTAGCCAGCAGGCTGCCTGTATTTATAGTGGGGAGTGAGGGTCATGTGACGTGGCCAGCGTCACATGACCGACAGACCAACCAGTCGAGCACCGAGTGATCAGCTCGGCGCTCAAGGCAGACTTAGGAGCAAGGAGCCACCCAGCTAGTAACGCCGCCCTGGGAATGAGGTCAAACACAGAACCTCATTCCAAAAGCTAAGCAACAGTTCTGCTGGCAATGGGGGACCGAGTGCACCTTCGGAACCCCGTGACAGTACCCCCCCTTTTACGAGGGGCCACCGGACCCAAGACTTCAGGCGATGGCTTTTCAGGGTGTTCTAAATGAAATTTACAAACAAGTCTAGGAGCATGAACCTCCCTGGCAGGTACCCAAGATCTCTCTTCAGGTCCATACCCCTTCCAGTGAATCAGGTACTGCAAGGAATTACGCACCTTCCTGACATCCACTATTTTAGACACCACATACTCGACAGCATCATTAACAAGAACTGGCGGAGGCGAGGCTTTTGATGGTACAACCGGTTCAAAATATTTTTTAAGCAGAGATTTATGGAACACATTATGAATGTGGAATGACTCAGGCAGCTCCAACCTAAAAGATACCGGGTTAATCACTTCCGTGATCTTATATGGTCCAATAAAACGAGGAGCAAATTTTTTAGAAGTTACCTTGAGAGATAGATTCTTGGAGGACAACCATACTTTATCCCCAACCTGAAAGTTTACCCCCCTTGAACGTCTCCTATCGGCCTTGAGTTTTTGAGAACATTGAGCCTTTTCTAGGTTCGATTGAACCCGGGCCCAAACTGTGCACAGTTCGGAGGAGAGTTTATCAGCTTCAGGGTTAGAGGAGGAGACGGACGACCCAGAATGAAAACGGGGATGAAAACCATGGTTGCAAAAGAAAGGGGAGACCCCAGCAGAAGAATTGACACGGTTATTCAGAGCAAATTTAGCCAACGGAAGGAATTTGACCCATAATAGCTGGTCATCAGCAACATACAACCTCAGGAATTGTTCCACAGACTGATTAAGGCGTTCAGTCTGCCCATTACTCTCAGGATGGTAGGCGGAAGAAAAAGACAACGAAATTTTACATCTTTGACAGAAGGACCTCCAGAATTTGGACAAACTGCACACCCCTGTCCGAAACAATATTTTCCGGGATACCATGCAATCGAACAATTTCTTTCACAAAAATAGACGCCAGGGTTTTGGCATTCGGGAGTTTAGACAGGGGAATGAAATGGACCATCTTGCTAAACCTATCCACCACTACCCACACTACAGTCTTACCCTCCGCCAGCGGTAGGTCAGTTATAAAGTCCATCGAGATATGGGACCAGGGTCTACTGGGAATGGGTAGGGGTAGTAGGTTACCAGCAGGGCGAGTCCTAGGTGTCTTGGACCTGGCACAAACCTCACAGGCTGACACATAGGACTTGACATCCCTAGTTAGAGTGGGCCACCAATAAGATCTAGAAACCAGATCCTTAGTGCCGTCAACACCCGGATGTCCACAAAAGGCAGAATCGTGACACTCACCCAACAGCTGGAGACGAAATTGTACGGGAACAAACAACTTATCTGTTGGGGTGGATACCGGTGCCAGATGTTGTTCCGACCTAATGCGAGCCGAGATATCCTGGGTAAGAGCTGCTAAGAAGATTTTTGCTGGTAGGATGGATTCAGGTGGTACCTCAGTAGGTTGAAAAGCCTGGAAGCTCCGAGATAATGCGTCCGCCTTCACATTTTTACTTCCCGGCCTGAACGTGATGGAAAAATCAAAACGAGTAAAAAACAGAGCCCATCTGGCTTGACGGGGATTCAACCTCTTAGCAGACTCGAGAAACATAAGGTTTTTATGGTCAGTGACAACAGTTACACAATGCCTTGCCCCCTCCAGAAAATGCCTCCACTCCTCAAATGCCCATTTAATGGCCAGCAGCTCCCTATTCCCTATGTCGTAGTTTCTCTCCGTGGGAGAGAATTTCCTGGAGAAGAAGGCACATGGTCTCAGATTAGTGAGGCTGGCAGGACCTTGTGAAAGGACTGCTCCTGCGCTGTCCTCGGACGCATCCACCTCCACAATAAAAGGTTTCTCCTGATCAGGCTGGATCAGAATGGGAGCGCTACTGAATGCCTTTTTTAATTCTTCAAATGAAAAAATGGCCTCAGTAGACCAATTCTCCAAATCCGCCCCTTTCTTAGTAAGGTCGGTCAACGGTTTAGCAATTACGGAAAAATTCATAATAAATTTACGATAGTAATTGGCGAAACCTAAGAACCGTTGTAAGGCCTTTAAGGATGAAGGTCTTACCCATTCCTTAATTGCTAGTACCTTACCAGGATCCATCTTGAAGGCGTGAGGAGTCAGAACATGCCCTAGAAACAGAATCTCCTGCACACCAAAGACATATTTCTCTTGTTTAGCGGATAGCTGATTCTTAGTCAACACCTCTAATACTTGTCTAACATGAGACACATGGGATTCGAAGTCAGGAGAGAATATCAAAATGTCGTCAAGATAGACAACAAATTTACCTAAGAACTCCCTAAGAATGTCATTCATGAAGTTTTGGAACACAGCTGGGGCATTGCTGAGTCCAAAAGGCATCACCTGATATTCAAAGTGTCCTACCGGAGTATTGAATGCCGTCTTCCATTCGTCTCCCTCCTTGATTCGGATTAGATTGTATGCCCCTTTCAGGTCAATTTTTGAAAACCAGGTTGCCCCCAGGACCTGGTTAAATAAATCCGGAATCAATGGGAGGGAGTATCTATTCTGGACAGTGATTTTATTTAATCTCCGGTAATCGATACATGGCCTAAGACCACCATCTTTTTTCTTAATGAAGAAAAACCCCGCCCCCATAGGAGAGACAGAAGGTCTAATATGCCCTTTACCAAGGCTCTCCTTAATATAATCTTCCATGGCCTTGCGTTCGGGCATTGAAAGATTATAAATTCGTCCTTTAGGAAACTTGGCCCCCTCTACTAGCTCTATGGTACAATCATAAGGTCTATGGGGGGGTAGAACCTCCGGGGTTGGTGATGAGAATACATCAGAATATTCTCTAACAACAGAGGGTAAAGTATCAGACTTTACTGAGACCCCAGCCTGTACCACGGACAGGCACGAGTCACACTTAGGCCCCCATCTCACCAACTCCCCATGGGACCAATCTATAGTGGGGTTATGTAGTCGGAGCCAAGGCAACCCTAGTACCACCTCAGCAGGTAGGTTCTCCAGGACTAGAAGCGAACATCTCTCTGAGTGGCACACACCCACGGTTAGAGAAATCTCCGAGGTACATAAGCTCACAGTACCACCAATAAGAGGAGTAGCATCAATAGCCATGACATGGATAGGAGTTGGTAAGGCAAACATAGGAATACCCAATCTAACAGCATACTCAGAGTCAATAAAGCTAGCCGCTGAGCCAGAATCAATAAAGGCCTTACCCGGCCATTTATCTACTCCCAGAGAAATCGTAATGGGTACCGAAAGCTTACATTTAGAAAATTCAGGGTGTACCTGGTCTTTAGGTTGCCTTGCCTTAGGAGACTTGTCAGAGAGGACCCTCTTAGGACACTGGTTGATCCAATGGTCAGGATCTCCACAGTAAAAGCATTCTCCACGTCTGCGGCGAAGATTCCCTCGGGTCATGCCAACCTGCATGGGTTCCTCGGTGGAGACCTCAGCATTGTCTCTGGGATAGGCCTCTGGCTGGACCACCATCTGGGAAGAGAACTGTTGTTCCTGTCGTCTCTCTCTAACCCGTCGGTCAAGTCGGACAACAAGGGTCATCATCTCCTCTAAGGTCTCTGGAAGTTGATAACTGACCAGAAGATCCTTTAATTTATCAGACAGACCTGACCTGAACTGACTCTTCAGGGCTGGTTTGTTCCATCCTGAGGGGAGACACCACCTTCTGAATTGGGTGCAATAATCCTCCGCTGGTAAATTGCCCTGAACCAGTGCCTTTAGAGCCCTCTCGGCTACTAGAGCCCTGTCTGGTTCATCATAGAGGGTAACTAGGGCCTGAAAGAACCCCTCCACAGAATATAAACAACTGGCGCCAGCAGGTAAAGAGAACGCCCAGTCCTGGGGATCACCCTGTAATCGGGAAATGATAATGCCCACGCGTTGACTCTCGGGGCCAGAGGACACGGGGCGCAAACGGAAGTAAAGTTTGCAACTCTCCTTAAAAGAGAGAAACTTCTTCCGGTCTCCAGAAAAGGTTTCTGGGAGCTTAATCTGGGGCTCAAAATGCGGACTGGAGGCCTGAGGAGTGGAAGAGCCTTGCCCTAACTCAAAAGAGCTGAGTTTTTCCCCTAACTCCTGCACCATCTGCGTCAGATTAGAGACATAGTCAGTCAGGGTCACCAGAGGATTCATAATACAGTGGTTATTGGGCCTGTTAATCTGTAACGGTCGCGTACACACACACACAGGTGGGAGGGAAGTGACCACTGCGCTCCACCCTTACCCCTGGCCCTGCCTACTTGCCTCGCGAGTCCTAATGACAGGGGACAACTGGACGACAATCCCTAACTTGGAGTAAGTGCAGGGATGACAGACAGACAAACAACAGGACGTGAACGGACCGAGTCAATACCAGGAAAAGCTGCAAAGTACAAATGGAGCAAGCAGAGAATTGTCAGGAGAAGCCGGGGTCATAAATACCAGGAAAGCAGAGAAGTACAAGAGGAGTCCTAAGAGAGTAGTCAGGTGGGAGCCGAGG
This sequence comes from Bufo bufo, assembly GCF_905171765.1. Lineage (NCBI taxonomy): Eukaryota > Metazoa > Chordata > Amphibia > Anura > Bufonidae > Bufo > Bufo bufo. The sequence goes on from NC_053393.1 coordinate 289,176,717, forward strand.
TCACAATACCAGGACGGATGCGCAGTACAGGAGGATCAGGCAAAAGGATGGTCAAGGAACAGGATCAGGTAAGTATTCAGCAGTCCAACAAATAGCCAGGAACCTAGAAATTAACAGGCAACCTGTAGCCAGCAGGCTGCCTGTATTTATAGTGGGGAGTGAGGGTCATGTGACGTGGCCAGCGTCACATGACCGACAGACCAACCAGTCGAGCACCGAGTGATCAGCTCGGCGCTCAAGGCAGACTTAGGAGCAAGGAGCCACCCAGCTAGTAACGCCGCCCTGGGAATGAGGTCAAACACAGAACCTCATTCCAAAAGCTAAGCAACAGTTCTGCTGGCAATGGGGGACCGAGTGCACCTTCGGAACCCCGTGACAATACCGCCACCCCTACCACTGACTGTATACACTGTATGAATACCGCCACCCCCACCACTGACTGTATACACACTGTATAAATACCGCCATCCCTACCACTGACTGTATACAGTGTATATATACCGCCACCCCTACCACTGACTGTATACACTGTATAAATACCGCCACCCCTACCACTGACTGTATACACAGTGTATAAATACCGCCACCCCTACCACTGACTGTATACACTGTATAAATACCGCCATCCCTACCACTGACTGTATACACTGTATAAATACCGCCATCCCCACCACTGACTGTATACAGTGTATAAATACCGCCACTCCCACCACTGACTGTATACACAGTGTATAAATACCGCCATCCCTACCACTGACTGTATACACTGTATAATTACCGCCATCCCTACCACTGACTGTATACACAGTGTATAAATACCGCCACCCCTACCACTGACTGTATACACACTGTATAAATACCGCCACCCCTACCACTGACTGTATACACACTGTATAAATACCGCCACCACTACCACTGACTGTATACACAGTGTATAAATACTGCCACCCCTACCACTGACTGTATACAGTGTATAAATACCGCCATCCCTACCACTGACTGTATACACAGTGTATAAATACTGCCACCCCACCACTGACTGTATACACAGTGTATAAATACCGCCACCCCCACCACTGACTGTATAAACAGTGTATAAATACCGCCACCACTGACTGTATACACACTGTATAAATACCGCCACCCCTACCACTGACTGTATACAGTGTATAAATACCGCCACCCCTACCACTGACTGTATACACAGTGTATAAATACCGCCACCCCTACCACTGACTGTATACACACTGTATAAATACCGCCATCCCTACCACTGACTGTATACAGTGTATAAATACCGCCACCCCCACCACTGACTGTATACACAGTGTATAAATACCGCCACCCCTACCACTGACTGTATACAGACTGTATAAATACCGCCCCCCCTACCACTGACTGTATACACTGTATAAATACCGCCCCTCCACCACCGACTATAAATCCCGCCACCCCTACCACTGACTACCGTGCTGGGTAAGCAGAGTTGTCATCCAGGGGTCTCTGAATCTAGACCAGGAAATCGTCTTCTTCCTTCCTAAAACAGAGGAGCTGACGGTACAATAAACACCGTATGGGGGCGTGGCCGGATGCCGGGAGGAGAAGTCGCATAGTGCCAGAGCTCCGGCTGTGGAACTCCGACAGCGGCACAAAGCGACTCTATTATAACGATATTTAATATACTTACCTACCCCAGAACGGACCTTGCTTCAGTACTCCTGCCGATGATGACCAGAGGAAGGAAGAAGGGATCGCAGCCTCAGAAGATGACGGCATTCTTCCATCCAGCTCCTGGGTCTTCTCAAGATGGCGCCGGTTCCCGCCACACAGAGGGAGAGCCCTGTCCGTCCTCTGCAGCGGCACCCATCCAGCGATCTTCTGGGTCTCCCTCTTCAGCAGGATCCGGTTCTCCTTCTTCACAGGAACCTAAAAAACAAAAGAGGGTGAGTGAACAACAGCCATACAGTCCTCCCCTTGATACTTACCCTGCTTCACCAGGCATAGACCCTGGATTAACAGTTACCACAATGCAGGATATGCTGGCAGATCTAAAAAGATCTATTCATGGCGACTTTAAAGAGACAATCTCTGTTATTCATGCAGACATAGTCGCTATAGGAGAAAGAACCGCACATTTGGAAGAAAAAATGGAGGAATTTGTCACAGCGCATAACTCATTAGTAGATAATCATAATGCGGTTGAAGATGACATAGCAACTATTAAACTTAAAATCGCTGATCTGGAGGATCGCTCCAGAAGAAATAATATTAGATTCAGAAGCATTCCTGAAAGCGTTCTGGACTCTCAGCTGCAGGACTTTATTGCGGACCTTATAGTGTCATATCTACCAGATACCCCAGGGTCAGAGTTAATCATAGACCGGGTTCACCGGGTTCCTAAACCCAAAGCTCTACCAGCCTCTATTCCCAGAGACGTTCTAGCCAGAATACACTTTTATCACCTAAAAGACTCCCTGATGAGAGAAGCTCAAAAAAAGAGGACGGATATTCCTGAAAGATTTTGTAATGTCCTCCTATTCACCGACCTGTCGCCAGCGACACTGAGCAGGAGGCGCGAGTTCCAAATATACACCAAAGCATTAAGGGATAACAATATCCCTTACAAATGGGGTTTCCCTGTTAAGCTGATTGTGAGATATCAAAACTCATCAACTGTTCTAGTTTCTCCTCAGGAAGCGTCAGTAGCTTTTGCCAAATGGAACATCACTGTGCCACCGGAGGGCACCAAAGACAAAGAAAGAGACAAAGCAATGAACTCTCCTTCTAATAGGCCTTCCTCTGACAGAAGCCATCTTAACCTAACTCCAGAGTGGACCAAAGTGGGAAGAAATCCTCCGTGAAATTTATTCTGGACAGTTTCTTTATTACCTTAAGTATACTTCCATGTTATACTTGTATAGTTATACTACTATTATTCTTGCAGTGTACTCAAGTTGTGCGTAGTAGGTGTTTCTGAGTGTAGTAGTGCAATATACACTAACCTGGTACAGCTGACTCTCTGCAAGGGCAGGTATAGGTAGGAATAGTTCGTGACGCCAGTGCCAAGTAAACGGTGGCACGCCGTTTGCGGATGCAGGAAATAATTTGAGGAAACGCGGTGTTAAACAGAACTTCAACTTTAGTAGGTTGCAGGCAGAGACAATATTGGAAACGCAGTTCCTCAGCATACAGTCGATTTTGCAATTCGGTCGATGCAGGCAATTCAGTACAGCAGGGTAATTACAGAGTGTAAAACACAGGATTCGCAGCACAGGAGCTAGCACTCTAATTCTGTCTGATCCTGGAATATAGCAATTCTTCACCAAGGCCCATTAACCTAAGTCTGGCTTTATATCCTTGATTATGGCTTTAATCAGTACCTCCTCTGTCTTTCTGAGTACCTCTTGCTTTCCTGATCTTTGCCTCTGTCTCTCTCAGCTTCTGGAAACTTCCTCAGGCTCTAGAAACTTCTGAGCTCTCCACAAGACTCCCTTTCACTTCCCTGTTTGGGCCTTATATAAACTAGGGCTCTCTAGCTCCCTCTAGCGACTAGAAGCTGGAATGACACCCCTGCAGGCCTGTCCATGCAAGTTTCACAGTAACAGGGAAATACATAACATTACATTACATGACAATTTATAAAACTGACATATACCAACTTCTCCATAATTAAGGAGGGACGACAGCACACCAAGTGACCTTTGGTAGTGACGGGTATTACAGTTCCCGTACACTACATACCCCACTGCTTTAAGCTGAGTACGCCCTCGTACTCCATCATGGGTCGCCCAACTGGAATCTCTACCTGAAATAGAAAATAGAGACATGCAGGCATACACTCATGTAATTCATCTGCATTTACATTACATCAGGTCCAATTGGCAAAGGTGCAGGGTAGTGACAAGGGGCGTCGTTCTCTTCTCTCAGGATAGTGAATGGAACGGGGGCGCTGACCTGGCACAGCGTAACATTAGAACCAGGATAGTCCATGACAACGAATAAGTCCATGATAAAACAGTAGAAAACGGTATAAAAGTTCTTGGAGGCTCAAATAACAAACATGAGTCCGTACCCAGGTTATTTCTTATTAATCACAGAGGCTCTCATGCGGTGGAGTCCATCTCTGGGCACAATACTTTTAAAAGAATAAGAATCTCAGAGGCTCAGGTACTTTTTGAGTCTGTCTCCGGGCACGGTTCCTTAGTAACAGGTTGCACAATAAAATGGACAGCAAAGACAAGTGCTGTAATACCCCTGATCAACCTGAAAAGGGGGTGAAGGGTAAAAGGTGCAACAAAGGAACAGGCACAACTTGGTGTGGGGTAACAAAAGCAGGCAGGAGGTCCTGGAAACAAACGTGGCCTTGCTGACTTTATGATTTCAGTGGTCAACACCTACCACTGGGCCGTGGACAAATTGGCAGCTGCAACAAAGGGCCAGCAACATAGGACTCCTGTCCTGGAAGGGTTAACATCACCTTCTGAAGAAATAAATCAAGGGCCTAGCAGGCTGATCACAGTGGCATATTGTAGCTACTTGGCTCTGCAGGGAGGTATCTTCTGTAGTATTCCTCTACAGGAGGATGGGCCCACATGACTGTATCAGGGGGTAGCTGCAGGGTAAAGGGGCCCCTAATAGGTATTGGCCCCATAGGCCTAGGGGTGAACCCTCTGGTGGACCGTGCCGGCCCTGGCATGATCACTGCAGGGTGTGACGTGCTTGGCACCGCCGCAGCAAGCGGTCCGGTGCTCTGGGTGCAGCAGTTTACGGCAATCGCGGGTCCGGTCTGGGGCACTGACGGAGCGGTGGCAACAGAAGGCGGTCGGTGGGTGGTGACAGGCACCCTTACCTCATCCTTCCTCGGCGGTGTCTGGATCCTGGCGGTGTATGTCTTGCGTAGCTCCCGCAACTTCTCCTCCAGCCGGACGATCTGCTCACCGATGCTCTCTGTGTCGGAGTCGCTGTTCTCTGCTGGCGCCGCCGGCGCAGGTACAGTCACCGATGACGCGGACTCGGCCTCTTCAGGTTCTGGCGATGCGTCTGGTCTCCGTCCCATCCGGATATTTTGAAAGGTAGCACTAAGTCCTTTTAACTGCTCCAGCTCCGATATTGTCTTCTCCCGACGAGGCAGCTCGGGGGAAGGATAGGGGCTCACCCATTTCTCCAACACGGTTGGCTGCCAGAAGACATTCGGCCCAATGAAGGAGCTCCGCTCCTGAAAGGCGTGATGGGCCGGCTCTGGAGAGCGTTCCGGTTCTCGCTCGCAGCCAGAGTAGTCTTCTCCTTCGTCTGCCTCCCAATCCTCAGGTCCTCGCTTCGGACGGGTCACAGCAGTCGCATAGGGGCCTCGCAGGCTCTCGGCAGGGGTGTACTCCACTTCCTCTCCCTCGCGGAGGCTGTGCTGGTACGAAGGGAGGTAGTCTCTCTTGACAGACCTGCGATTCACATAGAGGTCTCTGCCAGTAAGATAGTCCTGAATAAACCCGTAGCCACGGGATTTGTCAAACGACAGCACCACTCCCTTTCTCCTTTCCAGGCGGGGTTGGGTGTGCGTATGTCTTTCATGTATGGTCTTAGTTAGCTCCTCATACACGATCTTAGTCTTAGTATTCCGCTTGATAGCGGCCTCTCGGATCTCCGCCATCAGGGAAGACCATTTGAACGATGGCTGAAAAAAGTCCCTCCATGAGCCATAGTAGGGCTCGGGTTCCTTTTCCCTGGTGCGGCAGGCGGGTTGCTCCGGTCCCGGAGCGTAGGCCGGTGGAGCCTCCTCTGGCTCTACACCGGTGTCAGTCATCATGTCAATTACAGGTGCGGACGCTGCAGCAACACTCTGTTCACAATCCAACATGCTCGATCCTACTGAGGAGAGCGATAGGGACGCGTCAATTAAAGTAGCCAGCTCCTCCCATTGCACTGGGGAGCCGCCCCCCAGGTATTCCAGTATATGGAGGGCGGTGTCCATGCTGGCAGACATGCAAATGTCCAGATAAGCCGTGGCGTCTGCCCTTGACCTTCTTCCCGCCTTTTCCTCAGAAAGGCGCCAATTTTTCCCGCCTTTTCGGGATGAAGGTGACGCAGCAGTAAATTCAGCCAGCTCAGCGGCCATCTTTAGGTACAAACGCTGTCTGTTCACTGACAGCAAGCAGGAATGTTTAAAGTCCACAAAACCACACTCTAATGCGGCGATTTTCTTCCTCTGGGTAGCGCAACCCTGCACAGCGCTTTTTAGAGGTTTTTGGAACACTTTGGGTACGATTTTCAGTCCACAAAGTCCACTTTCATTAAACAGGAAAATTGTCACTTTGGTCACAGGGCACTTGTATAAGGCACAAAGTACACGCTTCTTGCACTAGAAAGCGTGCGTATCCTGTTCGTGACGCCAAAAGAGAAGTGCAGTGTACTCAAGTTGTGCGTAGTAGGTGTTTCTGAGTGTAGTAGTGCAATATACACTAACCTGGTACAGCTGACTCTCTGCAAGGGCAGGTATAGGTAGGAATAGTTCGTGACGCCAGTGCCAAGTAAACGGTGGCACGCCGTTTGCGGATGCAGGAAATAATTTGAGGAAACGCGGTGTTAAACAGAACTTCAACTTTAGTAGGTTGCAGGCAGAGACAATATTGGAAACGCAGTTCCTCAGCATACAGTCGATTTTGCAATTCGGTCGATGCAGGCAATTCAGTACAGCAGGGTAATTACAGAGTGTAAAACACAGGATTCGCAGCACAGGAGCTAGCACTCTAATTCTGTCTGATCCTGGAATATAGCAATTCTTCACCAAGGCCCATTAACCTAAGTCTGGCTTTATATCCTTGATTATGGCTTTAATCAGTACCTCCTCTGTCTTTCTGAGTACCTCTTGCTTTCCTGATCTTTGCCTCTGTCTCTCTCAGCTTCTGGAAACTTCCTCAGGCTCTAGAAACTTCTGAGCTCTCCACAAGACTCCCTTTCACTTCCCTGTTTGGGCCTTATATAAACTAGGGCTCTCTAGCTCCCTCTAGCGACTAGAAGCTGGAATGACACCCCTGCAGGCCTGTCCATGCAAGTTTCACAGTAACAGGGAAATACATAACATTACATTACATGACAATTTATAAAACTGACATATACCAACTTCTCCATAATTAAGGAGGGACGACAGCACACCAAGTGACCTTTGGTAGTGACGGGTATTACAGTTCCCGTACACTACATACTATTCTTATGGGGTTCCACACCCTGTTGCTCTACCTCTTAGAACACATATTCCATCTAAGTGTTCACATTCCCTAATCCACTGTTTCCCTAACGCCTCCCATACTAAGTGAGATACATCACTACTTGTGGTCACTTTTAGACCATTGTTATGTTATTGTTATTTATTAATCATTTTTTTTCTATGTTTTATCTTATTGTTTTGCAAGGTTACACAAAAAAGGTCTACCTCTATTTCCTCAAACAACTGAAACCAAAGATTCAAATCTACGTTCCCCACAATTACTATACGGTAACATTTGTGTACTTTACTATATCACTCACACACTACTAGTTAACCAACCCAGATCAGAAACCTTAGCATATTGCTTTAGAACTCAATATGGCCAGTAAAGGTATAAAAGTCTTTTCTGCAAATGTTAAAGGTCTTAATAGTCCATTTAAGCGTTCAGCATGTTGGAATGAAGTGAGGAAACAAAGAGCTGACATTATCTGTATTCAAGAGTCCCACCTTAATGAGGAGGACTCCTACAGATTTTCTCATCCCTCCTTTCCGCACACCTTTTTCTCACCAGCTTCAAAAAAAAGAAAAGGTGTGATTATAGGCTTCAAGAATTCTGTTGCTTTCCAGTGTCATAATACAATAATAGATGAAGAAGGTAGATATATTATCATTATATGTGACATAAACAATTCTAGATACACAATAGTTAATCTCTATGCTCCTAATGCTGATCAGATCAATTTTATCAAACGTACCGTCAAATTAGCTCAGGATTCTAAACAAGGTTCTCTATTGATTTGTGGCGACTTTAACATGTGTCCTGACTCCTCAATTGATAGGCTTCCCTCTCCTCCCCTCTCTCTTAAAAACTCACACCTCAGAGATTTCTTATTTCAAGAGGGTCTTCTGGATATTTGGAGGGTTCACCATGCCAATGAAAAAGATTTTACTTTCTTTTCACACCCACACAATACTTATTCTAGAATTGACCTCTTTGTATCAGATAAATGGCTCCTTCAAAAAGTGTTAGAGGTATCAATTTCTAATATAACGTGGTCTGACCATGCGTTTATTACTCTTACTCTAGACGACATGTATAGTAATAGAATATATTCCCCGTGGAGACTCAATAACTCCTTACTCCAAAATTCCTCTATACGCATAGAAGTTGAAAATTCACTAAAATAATATTTTAAATCCAACGACAATAATTTGGTATCAGATATCACATTGTGGAGTGCGCACAAGGCATTTATAAGAGGTGTACTGTTAAAACATGCAGCTATCCAAAAGAAAAATAGAAGGAAAACTCTAGATAAATTACTAGCTGATATCAAAACCCTGGAGGACTCTTCTAAGATTTCTTTAGATCCAAAAATTCTCAGCAAACTAAAAACAACCAGACACCATTTATACCTCCATCTTCGCGAAAAACATGAATTCCACCTACGTAAAGTCAAATCAGACCATTATTCTCAAGGTAATAAAGCATCAAAAATTTTAGCTAAAAGAATTTAAAAAAGAGAAATCAAATCAAGAATCCCTTTTTTATACGACAACCAGGACCAAAAATTATATAATCCCAAGCATATAGCAGAGGAATTTGCCAAATATTATGAAAATTTATACAATCTGGAAAAAGCATCTGACATTGTCCAACCAACTACTGAATATATTAATGACTTTCTTAATGACATCTCCCTTCCTTCCATAACATCAGCCCAAAGTCAAACCCTTAACTCTAAAATCACACACCTGGAAATATCTGAAGCAATTCATTCCCTCAAAAACAATAAATCTCCTGGCCCAGACGGACTTACAAACGAATATTATAAAAATTTCTCATACATTTTAAACCCCTTTTTGAATAGATCCTTCAATTTAATAGCAGAACAAAAGTCGATCCCCAAAGATATGTTAAATGCACTGATAATTACGCTCCCAAAACCAGGTAAACCTGCAGACAAACCGGCTAACTTCAGGCCTATATCATTACTAAACTCGGATATAAAGATATTTGCGAAAATTTTGGCAAAGAGATTATCTAGCATTCTTCCCACCTTAATAGCTAATGATCAAATTGGTTTTGTTCCCAACAGGCAATCATCAGATGGTACTAGGAGATTCATAGATCTTCTAGATGTGGCATATGCCACCCGAACGCCTTCTTTGCTCCTCTCCTTGGATGCGGAGAAGGCGTTTGATAGGATACATTGGAAATACATTCGTGCAACTTTGAAAAAGTTTGGATTTGGGGATTTTTTCCTATCCGCGGTAATGTCTTTATATTCTAATCCCAGCGCCTCTATTTACTCATCTAGTTTTTTGTCTGCTCCATTCAATATTAAGAATGGAACCAGACAAGGATGTCCCATGTCCCCTTTAATATTTGCCCTGGCAATGGAACCCTTTGCGGAACATATTAGAGCCTCCCCTCTTATTAAAGGGATAACGGTGGGAAACACAGATCACCGCATAGGTCTTTTTGCAGATGATGTGCTAATCTTAACATCAAACCCTGCTACTGCATTAAATGCTATTAACAATATAATTTTCAAATTTGGCAAAGCATCCTTTTATAAAGTTAATATCAACAAGTCTCAAATTCTTGACCTGGGTTTATCCCGAACTACCAAGCGTTTAATTTCCAACTCGTACAAATACCCCTGGGCTGAAGAGTCATTGACATATCTAGGCATCCAACTCGCATTCCCTACTAGCAAATTATTCAAAGTAAATTTTTGGCCGCTATATAATAAAATTAATGAATCCTTAAACAACCTAAGAATGGACTCACTTTCATGGTTAGGGAGAATAGCTGCAATTAAAATAATGATACTACCCAAAATTATTTATATGTTCCGTAATATCCCAATTGCGATTCCCAAAGGTTATATATCAAAACTACAAGCCTTAATCAACCGACACATTTGGGGGAAATTTAAACCCAGAGTGAAAGGACTTATCCTTCAAAAATCACTTAAAACAGGCGGCCTTAATGTCCCTTCTATTAAGCATTACTATGCCTCTTCTATACTTGATCAAATGAGATACTTGATTAAAAATGACATTTCTAAAAAATGGGTTTTACTTGAAAAAAATATAATGGGATCCCATGATTTAAGCTTACGGCTTTCTGCCACAGCGGTCTTTGGTATCAAACATATCTCTTCACTCTCAACCCTGAATGCAATTCATGGCATTTGGTATTCCATTGCTAGAATAGATAAATTAGTTACCACCTCAGTCTCCTCCCTACCTCTAGAAATTTGTGAGTTAGCCATGCCAGACCTACAGATTAAAAATTGGATTTCCTCGGGTATTACAGATATTGGTCAATTGAGAAATAATGACGTTTTTGTCGATTTTGCTTATCTACACAAAGAGTTCAACATCCCCAATTCAGACTTCTATAAATATCTAAGAATAAGACATTTACTTCAATCCCCAAGGAATTTTCACTTCACCTCACAAAACCATTCTCTAATGGATTGGATTCACATGACACATAGCTTAGATAAAGGTATCACTAAAGGTTATCAACTACTAAAAGAATCAAACACAAATCCTCTACAACATATCTTGGACATGTGGAATTCTGAGTTGGGTTCTGATCTCACAGAATCGGAGTGGACCGAAGTTTTTACCTCTGTATCTAAACTCTCCAAATGCTCAGACCATTTAGAAGGAGCAAGAAAAATACTATATAGATGGTATAGAACCCCTATTTATTTGAACAGAATTTTTCCCGAAATATCCCCAGCATGTTGGAGATGTGGTCATGCTTCTGGTACATATATACACATGTGGTGGGGCTGCCTAACAGTTAAATGTTTATGGAACTCAATATTTGAGTTCATATCTCATTTGGCAGGCTCCCCTATCACCCCCTCACCTAAGTTGGCTCTTTTATCTGTAGGCCTTATAGGACTTCCTCATCACTTTAGATCCATTGCCAGTCATTTAATATTTGCTACCCGTTTGAAAATTGCTGCCTGTTGGAAATCTGGTAATCTCCCTAATATCAAGAGAATTCTTAGAACGCTAGATAATTGCTGTTTATATGAGGGACTTTGGGCTTCGGCTAGGAACTCAAAATTTACCTTCCTAAAAAATTGGGACATGTGGCTAAATGACAATAACTGCAAAATCCCTCCTAATGCTTCTATTAGATTATAATATCATAGTTCTCTGTCTCGTTACCTGTATACTAGTATATTGCTAAGTATGTAAGTACCTGTAATGTCATTCCTTATTATTGGTATTAGATTATCTGTTTTATGAAGTGTAATTTCCTTTCTCAAAAGAAGTTTCACAAGTGCCTTAAATTATCTTTGTTACAACTTTGTACATGTGACTGTACTCATTCAGAATGTAACCTATTTTTATGAAAATATTAATAAAAATTATTGTTCAAAAAAAAAAAAAAAAAAACACTGTATGATCTCCAAAAAAAAAAAAAAAGATTTGGAACAGATAACTGCACTGCTGAGCAGCAAATATATTTTTTATTTTTGCGCTAATACCCGTCACAAAAGGCTTTACAACAGATAACTGCACCGCTGAGCAGCAAATATATATATATTTTTAAGCTAATAACGTCACAAAAGGATTTAGAATAGAAAACTGCGCCGCTGAGCGGCAAATATATGTTTTCTTTTTCTGCTAATACACGTCACAAAAGGTTTTACAACAGATAACTGCACTGCTGAGAGTCAAATACATTTTTTATTTTTCCGCTAATACAAGCCAAAAAAGTATTTTTAACAGATAACTACACTGCTAAGCGGCAAATATATTTATTATTTTTCCGCTAACACACGTCACGAAATTCTTTCGAACAGATAACTGCACCGTTAAGCGTCAAATATATATTTTTATTTTTCCAGAAATACACCCCACAAAAGGCTTTACAACAAAAAAACTGCAACACTATGTGGCAACTATATTTTTTTGTTTTTCAGCTAATACACGTCACAAAAGGCTTTACAACAAATAACTGCACCGCTGAGCAGCAAATATATTTTTTTATTTTCCGCTAATACACGTCACAAAAGGCTTTAGAACAGATAACTGCACTGCTGAGCAGCAAATATATTTTTTATTTTTCCGCTAATACACGTCACAAAAGGCTTTAGAAAATGAGCCGAAAAATATATTTTTCTTTTTCCGCTAATACACATCACAAAAGGCTTTACAACAGATAACTGCACAAATATAATTTTTCATTTTCCGCTAATACAAATAAAAAAAAAGGCTCAACAGATAACTGCACCGCTGAGCGGCAAATATTTTTTTTCTTTTTCCGCTAATACACATCACAAAAGGAATTAGAATTGAAATCTGCCACGTTGAGCGGCAAATATATATTTTTCTTTTTCCGCTAATACATGTCACAAAAGGCTTTACAGCAAATAACTGCTTCGCTGAGCGGCAAATATATTTTTTCTTTTGCCACTAATACACGTCTCAAAAGGCTTTACAAGAAATAACTGCACCGCTGAGCGGGAAATATATTTTCTTTTTCTGCTAATACTCTTCACAAAAGGCTTTAAAACAAATAACTGCTTCACTGAGCGGCAAATATATATTTTTCTTTTGCCACTAATACACGTCTCAAAAGGCTTTAAAACAAATAACTGCACCGCTGAGCAGCAAATATATTTTTTTGTTTTCCGCTAATACACGCCACAAAAGGCTTTAGAATAGAAATCTGCCATGCTGAGAGGAAAATATATTTTTTCTTTTTCCGCTAATACACGTCACAAAAGACTTTACAATAAATAACTGCACCGCTGAGCGGCAAATATATTTTCTTTTTCTGCTAATACTCTTCACAAAAGGCTTTAAAACAAATAACTGCACCACTGAGCAGCAAATATATTTTTTTGTTTTCCGCTAATACACGTCACAAAAGGATTTAGAACAGTTAACTGCACTGCTGAGCAGCAAATATATTTTTTATTTTTGCTCTAATACCTATTCACAAAAGGCTTTACAACAGATAACTGCATCGCTGAGCAGCAAATATATTTATATTTTTAAGCTAATATACGTCACAAAAGGATTTAGAATAGAAAACTGCGCCGCTGAGAGGCAAATATATGTTTTCTTTTTCTGCTAATACACGTCACAAAAGGTTTTACAACAGATAACTGCACTGCTGAGAGTCAAATACATTTTTTCTTTTTCCGCTAATACAAGCCAAAAAAGTATTTTCAACAGATAACTGCACCTAAGCGGCAAATATATTTATTATTTTTTCGCTAACACACATCACAAAATTCTTTAGAACAGATAACTGCACCGTTGAGCGTCAAATACAGTACAGACCAAAAGTTTGGACACACCTTCTCATTCAAAGAGTTTTCTTTATTTTCATGACTATGAAAATTGTAGATTCACACTGAAGGCATCAAAACTATGAATTAACACATGTGGAATTATATACATAACAAACAAGTGTGAAACAACTGAAAATATGTCATATTCTAGGTTCTTCAAAGTAGCCACCTTTTGCTTTGATTACCGCTTTGCACACTCTTGGCATTCTCTTGATGAGCTTCAAGAGGTAGTCCCCTGAAATGGTTTTCACTTCACAGGTGTGCCCTGTCCGGTTTAATAAGTAGGATTTCTTGCCTTATAAATGGGGTTGGGACCATCAGTTGCGTTAAGGAGAAGTCAGGTGGATACACAGCTGATAGTCCTACTGAATAGACTGTTAGAATTTGTATTGTGGCAAGAAAAAAGCAGCTAAGTAAAGAAAAACGAGTGGCCATCATTACTTTAAGAAATGAAGGTCAGTCAGTCAGCCGAAAAATTGGGAAAACTTTGAAAGTAAGGGCTATTTGACCATGAAGGAGAGTGATGGGGTGCTGCGCCAGATGACCTGGCCTCCACAGTCACCGGACCTTAACCCAATCGAGATGGTTTGGGGTGAGCTGGACCGCAGAGTGAAGGCAAAAGGGCCAACAAGTGCTAAGCATCTCTGGGAACTCCTTCAAGACTGTTGGAAGACCATTTCAGGGGACTACCTCTTGAAGCTCATCAAGAGAATGCCAAGAGTGTGCAAAGCAGTAATCGAAGCCAAATGTGGCTACTTTGAAGAACCTAGAATATGACATATTTTCAGTTGTTTCACACTTGCTTGTTATGTATATAATTCCACATGTGTTAATTCATAGTTTTGATGCCTTCATAGTCATGAAAATAAAGAAAACTCTTTGAATGAGAAGGTGTGTCCAAACTTTTGGTCTGTACTGTATATTTTTTCTTTTTCCAGAAATACACCCCACAAAAGTCTTTACAACAAAAAAACTGCAACACTATGTGGCAACTATATTTTTGGGTTTTTCAGCTAATACACGTCACAAAAGGCTTTACAACAGATAACTGCACTGCTGAGTGGCAAATATATATTTTCTTTTTCCGCTAATAAACATCACAAAATGCTTTACAACAGATAACTGCATCGCTATGCTGTGAGATTGTGGAACAGGTATTCCTGCATAATGTCTGTGTCTAAATTGTACTTAAACTGTCATTTGGCATTCCGGGCACTAGAGGCCACTGTTTTGCAGCTACAACTAGCACACTCTAGGATTTGCATATGTAAAGCAGGTGATGACTCATGCTGGCTGCTTCTGAGTGAAACAGGAAGTGTTGATCTGACATTATGGAAGGATTGTGCTGTGAGAGACTGAATCCGATTCCATCCTGGCTTGCGGATGTCCGGCAGTGAATGGCCGCGCAGAGGAAGAAGAGTAGCTGTCGTACCCTTACTGGATCCAGCTCTTTGTAAGAGAGATTGTCCCAGGAAGACTTTTTTCAGTGTGTGGACAGAAGCCTTATTACCAAGCAAGGCCGCACGGTTGCTGAGAGGTTGGTGGTCATCCCAGGTAAGCGTCATCCTCGGGACCAGAACGGACGCAATTCAGTGCACCTGGTTACTGATTATATGATACTGTGTGGCGCCTGAAGTAACAGAGACTACCCTAGGCCTTGTATTAGTTAGATAGCTAGGGTTATATCTTTTGTTAGGCCTTACTGTACTGGACTGCAGCGCAGTAATTGACTTGCAGGCTCTGCTGCGTCTGCCACCGGTTAGGTGTGTCCAATATAGCAGCACAGCACGACTTGTAGGCTCTGCTGTGTGCGCCAACGGGCTAGGCCTGTCCCTCGTACAGGGACGGTGACTGTGGGCCTGGGGTATTACTGTATTTCTGTTTGTACTTGTGTTATTACTATTTCCGAAGAAAAGTTTCTGTTCTTGCATATAAAGCTGGTGTCAGTGTCGCTTTCCTTGTCGGTGACTTTGCTGTATCTTGGGGAGCCCACCCCGGCTTACAGAGCGGCAAATATATATTTTCTTTTTCCGCTAATATAAGCCAAAATAGGCTTTACAACAGATAACTGCCCCACTGAGAGGCAAATATATTATTTCTTTTTCAGCTAGCACACGTCACAAAAGTCTTTACAAGAAATAATTTCACACCTGAGCGTCAAATATATTTTTCCTTTTTCCGCTAATACATGTCACAACATGATTTACAACAGATGACTGCACAGCTAAGCGGCAAAAATATTTTTTCTTTTTCCGCTAATAAACATCACAAAAGGCTTTACAACAGATAAATGCACCACTGAGCAGCAAATATATATTTTCTTTTGCCTTTAATACACGTCACAAAAGGCTTTAGAACAGATAACTGCCCCATTGAGAGGCAAATATATATTTTTCTTTTTCCGCTAATACACGTCACAAAAGGTTTTACAAAAAATAACTCTCCGGCTGAGCGGCAAATATTTTTTTTCTTTTGCCACTAATACACCTCACAAAAGGCTTTAGAACAGATAATTGCACGGCTGAGCGGCAAATATAGTTTTTCTTTTTCCGCTAATACACACCACAAAATGCTTTACAACAGGTAACTGCACCGCTGGGCGGCAAATATATTTTTTATTTTTCCTCTAATACACGCCACAAAGGCTTTAGAACAGATAGCTGTCCTAATGAGAGGCAAATATATATTTTCTTTTTCAGCTAGTACACGTCACAAAAGGCTTTACACTAAATAATTGCACCACTGAGCGTCAAATATATTTTTCCTTTTTCCGCAAATTCACGTCACAAAAGACTTTAAAACAAATAACTGCATTGCTGAGTGGCAAATATATTTGTTCTTTTTCCGCTAAGAAACGTCACAAAAGGCTTTACAACAGATAAATGCACAGCTGAGCGTCAAATATATATATTTTTTTCCGCTAATACACATCACAAAAGGATTTAGAACAAAAAATTGCACTGCTTAGAGGCAAAAATATTTTTCTTTTTCCGCTAATAAACATCACAAAAGCCTTTACAACAGAAAAATGCACAGCAGAGCGGCAAATAAATGTTTTTCTTTTTTTGCTAATACAAGCCAAAAAAGGCTTTAGAACAGATAACTGCACCGCTAAGTGGCAAAATTTAATTTTTTTCCCCAATAATGCACATCACAAAAGACTTTAGAACAGCTAACTGCACCGCTGAGCGGCAAATATATTTCTTCCTTTTGCCACTATTACACGTCACAAAAAGACTTTACAAGAAATAACAGCACTGCTAAGAGGCAAATATATATTTTTGTTTTTCCGCTAATACAAGCAAAAAATGCTTTACAACATATAACTGCCCAGCTGGGAGTCAAATATATATTTTTCTTTTTCCGCTAATACACGTCACAAAGGCTTAACAAGAAATAACTGCACCGCCGAGCGGCAAATATATTTTTTCTTTTTCCGCTAATACAAGTCACAAAAGGCTTTAAAACAAATAACTGCAAGGCTGAGTGGCAAATATATTTTTTCTTTTGCCACTAATACACATCACAAAAGGATTTACAACAAATAACTGCACCGCAGATCAGCATATATATTTTTTCTTTTGCAACTAATACACTTCACAAAAGGCTTTGGAACACATAACTGCACGGCTGAGATGCAAATATATATTTTCTTTTTCTGCTAATACATGTCACAAAAGGCTTTAGAACAGATAACTGTGACGCCGGGCGGCATATATATTTTTTCTTTTGCCACTAATATACATCAGAAAAGGCTTTAGAACAGATAACTGCCCGGCTGAGATGCAAATATATTTTTCTTTTTCCGCTAATACACATCACAAAAGACTTTGCAACAAATAACTGCACCGCTTAGCGGCATATATGTATATTTTCTTTTACCACTAATATACATCACAAAAGGCTTTAGAACAGAAAACTGCCCAGCTGAGCGGCAAATATATTTTTTTCTTTTTATGATAATACATGTCACAAAAGGCTTTACATCAAATAACTGCACTGCTGAGAGGCAAATATATTTTTTCTTTTTCTGCTAATACACGACACAAAAGGCTTTACAACAAATAACTGCCCTGCCGAGCTGCAAATATATATTTTTCTTTTTCTGCTAATACAAGCCTAAAAAGGCTTTACAACAGATAATTGCCCCGCTGAGCTACAAATATATTTTTTCCTTTTCCGCTAAAACAAGCCACAAAAGGCTTTACAACAGATAACTGCACCGTTGAGTGGCAAATATATTTTTTCTTTTTACTCTAAAACACGTCACAAAAGGCTTTACAACAGATAACTGCACCGCTGAGCAACAAATATATTTTTCTTTTTCCGCTAATACACGTCACAAATGGCTTTAAAAATAATAACTGCACTGCTGAGCGACAAATATATTTTTCCTTTTTCCACTAATACACGTCACAAAAGGCTTCACAACAGATAACTGCACCGCTGAGTGACATATATTTTTTCTTTTGCCACAGATACACGTCGCAAAAGAATTTACAACAGCTAACAGCATCGCTGAACGGCAAATATATTTTTTTCTTTTGCCACTATTACACGTCACAAAAGGCTTTACAATAAATAACAGTACTGCTGAGAGGCAAATATATATTTTTCTTTTTCCGCTAATAGAAGCAAAAAAATGCCTTACAACAAATAATTGCCCCACAGAGAGGCAAATATATTTTTTCTTTTTCCGCTAATACACGTCACAAAAGGCTTTACAAGAAATAACTGCACCGCTGAGCGGCAAATATATATATATTTTTTCTGCTAATATACGTCACAAAAGGCTTTAAAACAAATACCTACACCACTGAGCGGGAAATATATTTTTTCTTATGCCACTAATACATGTCACAAAAGGCTTTGCAAGAAATAACTGCACCGCTGAGCAGCAACTTTATTTTTTCTTTTGCCACTAATACACCTCACAAAGAGGCTTTAGAACAGATAACTGCACTGCTGAAAGGCAAATAAATGTTTTTTTTCTGCTAATACACGTCACAAAAGGCTTTAAAACAGATAACTGCACCGCTAAGCGGCAAATATATTTTTTCTTTTTCCGCTAATACAAGCAATAAATGCTTTACAACAGATAATTGCCCTGCAGAGAGGCAAATATATTTTTTTCTTTTTACTCTAAAACACGTCACAAAAGGCTTTACAACAGATAACTGTACCGCTGAGCAACAAATATATTTTTCTTTTTCCGCTAATACACGTCACAAATGGCTTTAAAACAAATAACTGCACTGCTGAGCGACAAGTATATTTTTCCATTTTCCGCTAATACACGTCACAAAAGGCTTTACAACAAAAAACTGCACTGCTGAGCAGCCAATATATTTTTTCTTTTGCCACTAATACACGTCACAAAAGGCTTCACAACAGATAACTGCACCGCTGAGCGACATATATTTTTTCTTTTGCCACAGATACACGTCACAAAAGACTTTAGAACAGCTAACTGCATCGCTGAACTGCAAATATATTTTTTCTTTTTATGATAATACATGTCACAAAAGGCTTTACAATAAATAACTGCACCGCTGAGCGGCAAATTTATATATTTTTTTCCGCTAATATACGTCACAAAAGTCTTTTAAACAAATAACAGCATCGCTGAGCGGCAAGTATATTTTTTTCCTTTTCCGCCAATATAAGCAAAATAGGCTTTACAACAGATAACTGCACCACTGAGCGGCAAATATATATTTTCTTTTTCCGCTAATACACTTCACAAAAGGCTTTACAAAAAATAACTGCACCGTTGAGCGGCATATATATTTTTTCTTTTGCCACTAATACACGTCACAAAAGGCTTTAGAACAGATAACTGCACGGCTGAGCAGCAAATATATATTTTTCTTATTCCGCTAATACACGTCACATAAGGCTTTACAACAACTTATTGCCCCGCAGAGAGGCAAATATATTTTTTATTTTTCCGCTAATACACGTCACAAAAGGCTTTACAAGAAATAACTGCACCGATGAGCGGCAAATTTATATATTTTTTTCCACTAATATACGTCACAAAATGCTTTTAAACAAATAACAGCACCGCTGAGCGGCAAATATATTTTTTTCTTATGCCACTAATACGCGTCACAAAAGGCTTTACAAGGAATAACTGCACCGCTGAGCAGCAAATATATTTTTTCTTTTTCTGCTAATATACGTCACAAAGAGGCTTTAGAACAGATAACTGTACTGCTTAGAGGCAAATAATTTTTTTCTTTTTCTGCTAATACACGTCACAAAAGGCTTTACAACAGATAACTGCAACGCCGAGCGGCTAGTATATATTTTTTCCTTTTCTGCTAATATAAGCAAGATAGGCTTTACAACAGATAACTGCACCGCTGAGCGGCAAATATATTTTTTCTTATTTCGCTAACACATGCCACAAATTGCTTTGCAAAAGATAACTGCACCGGTGATCGTCAAATATATTTTTTCTTTTTCCGCTAATACACGTCACAAAATGCTTTACAAAAAATAACTGCACCGCTGAGCCGCAAATATCTTTTTTCTTTTTCCGCTAATACACGTCACAATAGGCTTTACAACAAATAACTGCACCGTTGAGCGGCATATATATTTTTTCTTTTGCCACTCATACACGTCACAAAAGGCTTTAGAACAAATTATTGCACCGCTGAGCGGCATATATATTTTTTCTTTTTCTGCTAATACACGCCACAAAAGGCTTTAGAACAGAAAAATGCACGGCTGAGCGGCAAATATATTTTTAACTTTTTTCTCTAATACAATTCACAAAGGCTTTAGAACAGATAACTGCCCCGCTGAGAGACAAATATATTTTTTCTTTTTCCGCTAATACACTTCACAAACTTGCATGCTGACCTGCATTCCCTGGACTTTGTGTGTCTGTCATGGCCCATAAACAGGTAGGAACTAGTGTTAGGGACCACTCAAATGAGACGACCTTGACGCGGTGAGTGGCTTATTACGCTTTGGCCAAAATGTACACCAATGTCTCATCCAGCATGGAGGCAGGGCAGAGTGCTGGATGTAGAGTGCGATCACATTTGCATTTTCCGTTTGTATATGTATTTCGCCATAGTGATATGCACCTACATACGGGTTGTGCTGACCCAATCCCCCACATTTTTTCTTTGTAGTATATATTGGAGGCGTGGCGATCTCCTTTGAGTCATGCACACCTGACCAGTCAATCTGTCCTGGAGGCTGGTTTTAAAGTCAGTATAAAACTGAGTCTGCTTATATAGAACCTACCAGTAGCCATTTGGCTCCAGGAGAAATATATGGTGGGTTCAGCATGCATGTTGGTACTTGCATCCCTGGATCCGATGAAAGCTGTAATGGCACCGGACGGGGTTAAAAGCAGAGTGTGCTTGGCTTGCATGCTGACCTGCATTCCCTGGACACTGTGTGTCTGTCATGGCCCATGAACAGGTAGGAACTAGCGTTAGGTAGCACTCAAATGAGACGACCTTGACGCGGTGAGTGGCTTATTACGCTTTGGCCAAAATGTACACCAATGTCTCATCCAGCATGGAGGCAGGGCAGAGTGCTGGATGTAGAGTGCGATCACATTTATATTTTTTCTTATGCCACTAATACATGTCACAAAAGGCTTTACAAGAAATAACTGCACCATTGAGCAGCAATTATATTTTTTCTTTTGCGACTAATACAACTCACAAATAGGCTTTAGAACAGATAACTGCACTGCTGAGAGGCAAATAAATGTTTTCTTTTTCTGCTAATACACTCCACAAAAGGCTTTACAACAGATAACTGCACCGTTGAGCGGCAAATATATTTTTTCTTTTTACGCTAAAACAGGTCACAAAATGCTTTACAACAAATAACTGCACTGCTGAGCGGCCAATATATTTTTTCTTTTGCCACTAATACACGTCACAAAAGGCTTTACAACAGATAACTGCACCACTGAGCTGTAAATATATTTTTTCTTTTTCCGTTAATACACTTCACAAAAGGCTTTACAAGAAATAACTGCACCGCAAAACGGCAAATTTATATATTTTTTCCCGCTAATATACGTCACAAAAGGCTTTAAAACAAATAACTGCACGGCTGAGCGGCAGATATATTTTTTCTTATGCCACTAATACAAATCACAAAAGGCTTTACAAGAAATAACTGCATCGCTGAGCAGAAAATATATTTTTTCTTTTTCTGCTAATATACGTCACAAAGAGGCTTTAGAACACATAACTGCACGGCTTAGAGGCAAATATATTTTTTTCTTTTTCTGCTAATACACGTCACAAAAGGTTTTACAACAGATAACTGCAATGCCGAGCGGCAAGTATATTTTTTCTTTTGCCACTGATGCACGTCACAATAGACTTTAGAACAGCTAACTGCATCGCTGAACGGCAAATATATTTCTTCTTATGCCACTAATACATGTCACAAAATGCTTTACAAGAAATAACTGCACCGCTGAACAGCAATTTAATTTTTTCTTTTACCACTAATACACCTCACAAAGAGGCTTTAGAAGAGATAACTGCACTGCTGAGAGGCAAATAAATGTTTTCTTTTTCTGCTAATACTCGTCACAAAAGGCTTTACAACAGATAACTGCACCGCTGAGCGGCAAATATATTTTTTTCTTTTTGCTAATACAAGCAAAAAATGCTTTACAACAGATAATTGCCCCGCAGAGAGGCAAATATATATTTTTTCCACACGTCACAAAAGGCTTTACAAGAAATAACTGCACCGCTGAGCGGCAAATTAATATATTTTTTTCAGCTAATATACGTCACAAAAGGCTTTAAAACAAATAACTGCACCGCTGAGCGGCAAATATATATTTTCTTATGCCACTAATACACGTCACAAAAGGCTTTACAAGAAATAACTGCACCGCTGAGCAGTAAATATATTTTTTCTTTTTCTGCTAATATACGACAAAAAGAGGCTTTAGAACAGATAACTGCACTGCTTAGAGGCAAATTATTTTTTTCTTTTTCTGCTAATACACGTCACAAAAGGCTTTACAACTAGTGTTGAGCGAACAGTTCGAGCATAGTTCGGGTCCGTAC
This sequence comes from Bufo bufo, assembly GCF_905171765.1. Taxonomy (NCBI): domain Eukaryota; kingdom Metazoa; phylum Chordata; class Amphibia; order Anura; family Bufonidae; genus Bufo; species Bufo bufo. The sequence continues at coordinate 289,199,333 of NC_053393.1, forward strand.
CGAATTTTGGGGTGTTCGTGACACGGACCCGAACCCGAACTTTTTCGTAAAAGTTCGGGTTCGGGTTCGTCGTTCGGCATGTATTTTGGCGCATTTTGAAAGGCTGCAAAGCAGCCAATCAACATGCATCATACTACTTGCCCTAAGATGCCATCGCAGCCATGCCTACTATTGGCAAGGCTGTGATTGGCCAAGTGCAGCATGTGACTCAGCCTCTTTATAAGCTTGTGCGCACGTCGGGACGTGCTCACTCCCGATGTGAATAGAACAGGGATAGACGCAGCTGATGCTAGGGCGAGAATAGGCAGGGATAATTGAATAACTGGAAGCAAATTTCTCTCCTCCACCTGTGATTCATCTGAACAACTGCAGCTGAGCTGCTTTTTTGATAGGGATTGGCTATTTTTAGAGTGGCCAGAGTGATTTTTCCATCCACATGTACCTGGGCTGACCGCCGGCCGCCATTTTGCGACTTGTAGTGCTGCAGCAGAAGCTGCCACAGTGTGCATTCCAAAGCTCCAAACAAGTCAGACATCTACACCTGGGATTCAGACCAATAGCGATTTAGCAGCACAGTCCAAGGCTATTTTTTTTAAAGGTTGTGCAGACCATTTTGTGGCACATGTTACTGGGCTGATAGGCGGCGGCCATCTTGGGACTAGTGCTGCAGCACAATCTCTCCCAACGTCTATTAATCACTTGTAATAGTGGTCTGTGCCATATAAATCCTACATCAGGGACTTGGGTGTGCTTGTGTCACCCCTACTAATACCAGTCCACCTGTAATCCATACAGTGAAAAGCCATAAAGTATTCCAGTGAGGGAATTTTTTTTTTATTTAAAAAAGGCCAAGTTAGTTTATCTGGCGTTCAATATACTAGATACAGTTAGGCCTGCGTTTCATACATCTGGAATTAGCAAACTAATGTGCTGGGGTTGGGAAAACATATATGTACCCATACTAGAATCTGTCAAAGAAAGCGGTACTCACATATAACAGTCATTCCATCTGTAATCCATACAGTCAAAAGACTGAAAGTATTCCAGTGAGGGAATTTTTTTTATTTAAAAAAGGCCAAGTTAGTTTATCTGGCGTTCAATATACTAGATACAGTTAGGCCTGCGTTTCATACATCTGGAATTAGCAAACTAATGTGCTGGGGTTGGGAAAACATATATGTACCCATACTAGAATCTGTCAAAGAAAGCGGTACTCACATATAACAGTCATTCCATCTGTAATCCATACAGTCAAAAGACTGAAAGTATTCCAGTGAGGGAATTTTTTTTTTATTTAAAAAAGGCCAAGTTAGTTTATCTGGCGTTCAATATACTAGATACAGTTAGGCCTGCGTTTCATACATCTGGAATTAGCAAACTAATGTGCTGGGGTTGGGAAAACATATATGTACCCATACTAGAATCTGTCAAAGAAAGCGGTACTCACATATAACAGTCATTCCATCTGTAATCCATACAGTGAAAAGCCATAAAGTATTCCAGTGAGGGAATTTTTTTTTTATTTAAAAAAGGCCAAGTTAGTTTATCTGGCGTTCAATATACTAGATACAGTTAGGCCTGCGTTTCATACATCTGGAATTAGCAAACTAATGTGCTGGGGTTGGGAAAACATATATGTACCCATACTAGAATCTGTCAAAGAAAGCGGTACTCACATATAACAGTCATTCCATCTGTAATCCATACAGTCAAAAGACTGAAAGTATTCCAGTGAGGGAATCTTTTTTATTTAAAAAAGGCCAAGTTAGTTTATCTGGCGTTCAATATACTAGATACAGTTAGGCCTGCGTTTCATACATCTGGAATTAGCAAACTAATGTGCTGGGGTTGGGAAAACATATATGTACCCATACTAGAATCTGTCAAAGAAAGCGGTACTCACATATAACAGTCATTCCATCTGTAATCCATACAGTCAAAAGACTGAAAGTATTCCAGTGAGGGAATTTTTTTTTTATTTAAAAAAGGCCAAGTTAGTTTATCTGGCGTTCAATATACTAGATACAGTTAGGCCTGCGTTTCATACATCTGGAATTAGCAAACTAATGTGCTGGGGTTGGGAAAACATATATGTACCCATACTAGAATCTGTCAAAGAAAGCGGTACTCACATATAACAGTCATTCCATCTGTAATCCATACAGTCAAAAGACTGAAAGTATTCCAGTGAGGGGATTTTTTTTATTTAAAAAAGGCCAAGTTAGTTTATCTGGCGTTCAATATACTAGATACAGTTAGGCCTGCGTTTCATACATCTGGAATTAGCAAACTAATGTGCTGGGGTTGGGAAAACATATATGTACCCATACTAGAATCTGTCAAAGAAAGCGGTACTCACATATAACAGTCATTCCATCTGTAATCCATACAGTCAAAAGACTGAAAGTATTCCAGTGAGGGGATTTTTTTTATTTAAAAAAGGCCAAGTTAGTTTATCTGGCGTTCAATATACTAGATACAGTTAGGCCTGCGTTTCATACATCTGGAATTAGCAAACTAATGTGCTGGGGTTGGGAAAACATATATGTACCCATACTAGAATCTGTCAAAGAAAGCGGTACTCACATATAACAGTCATTCCATCTGTAATCCATACAGTCAAAAGACTGAAAGTATTCCAGTGAGGGAATTTTTTTTTTATTTAAAAAAGGCCAAGTTAGTTTATCTGGCGTTCAATATACTAGATACAGTTAGGCCTGCGTTTCATACATCTGGAATTAGCAAACTAATGTGCTGGGGTTGGGAAAACATATATGTACCCATACTAGAATCTGTCAAAGAAAGCGGTACTCACATATAACAGTCATTCCATCTGTAATCCATACAGTCAAAAGACTGAAAGTATTCCAGTGAGGGAATTTTTTTTTTATTTAAAAAAGGCCAAGTTAGTTTATCTGGCGTTCAATATACTAGATACAGTTAGGCCTGCGTTTCATACATCTGGAATTAGCAAACTAATGTGCTGGGGTTGGGAAAACATATATGTACCCATACTAGAATCTGTCAAAGAAAGCGGTACTCACATATAACAGTCATTCCATCTGTAATCCATACAGTCAAAAGACTGAAAGTATTCCAGTGAGGGGATTTTTTTTATTTAAAAAAGGCCAAGTTAGTTTATCTGGCGTTCAATATACTAGATACAGTTAGGCCTGCGTTTCATACATCTGGAATTAGCAAACTAATGTGCTGGGGTTGGGAAAACATATATGTACCCATACTAGAATCTGTCAAAGAAAGCGGTACTCACATATAACAGTCATTCCATCTGTAATCCATACAGTCAAAAGACTGAAAGTATTCCAGTGAGGGGATTTTTTTTATTTAAAAAAGGCCAAGTTAGTTTATCTGGCGTTCAATATACTAGATACAGTTAGGCCTGCGTTTCATACATCTGGAATTAGCAAACTAATGTGCTGGGGTTGGGAAAACATATATGTACCCATACTAGAATCTGTCAAAGAAAGCGGTACTCACATATAACAGTCATTCCATCTGTAATCCATACAGTCAAAAGACTGAAAGTATTCCAGTGAGGGAATTTTTTTTTTATTTAAAAAAGGCCAAGTTAGTTTATCTGGCGTTCAATATACTAGATACAGTTAGGCCTGCGTTTCATACATCTGGAATTAGCAAACTAATGTGCTGGGGTTGGGAAAACATATATGTACCCATACTAGAATCTGTCAAAGAAAGCGGTACTCACATATAACAGTCATTCCATCTGTAATCCATACAGTCAAAAGACTGAAAGTATTCCAGTGAGGGGATTTTGCTTATAAAAAATAATATATTTCATTGTGGTGCGAGTTGAATCGCAACAATGAAGAAAAATACTATTAAGGGACGAGGACGCGGTCGTGGTGGTGTCCGTGGAGCCTCTGTTGCTGGTAGAGGACGTGGCCGTTCGGCCCCAGGCGCACACAGTAGGGAACGAACTCCCTCAACTAGCCGGCAGAATGTACCGCAATATCTCGTGGGGCCCAATGCCGCTCTTAGGATGGTAAGGCCTGAGCAGGTACAGGCATTAATCGATTGGGTGGCCGACAGTGCTTCCAGCACGTTCACCACATGGTCTTCCACCCAGTCTTCTGCGGAAAGCGCACAGGTGGCACCTGAAAACCAAGCCCATCAGTCTGTCACATCACCCCCAAGCATATCAGGGAAACGGTCTGAGCCACAAGTTATGCAGCAGTCTCTTCTTCTGTTTGAAGACTCTGCTTCCAGGGTTTCCCAGGGGCGTCCACCTAGCCCTTCCCCAGTGGAGGAAGACATACCATGCACTGACGCACAACCACTTATGTCTCCAGATGAAGAGGACATGGGAATACCACCACAGCAGAGTCACCGACTCTCTGATGATGACGAAACACAGGTGCCCACTGCCGCGTCTTTTTGCAGTGTGCAGACTGAACAGGAGGAGGTCAGGGAGGGAGACTGGGTGGAAGACGATGCAGAGGACGATGAGGTCTTAGACCCCACATGGACTGAAGGTCGTGGCCATGACTTTCACAGTTCAGAGGAAGAGGTAGTGGTGAGACCGAGACAACAGCGAAGCCAAGGAGGGAGCAGGGGGCCAAAGCAGACGAGCCGCCGCCCCCAGAGTTCGCCTGCTACTGGACATCGCCAACAGGGACCCAGCCCCACAAAGGCAGCTTCAAAGAGTTCCCTGGCATGGCACTTCTTTAAACAATGTCCTACCGACAAGACCCGAGTGACTTGCACGCTCTGCCATCAGAGCCTGAGGCGAGGCATTAACGTTCTGAACCTCAGCACAACCTGCATGACCAGGCATCTACATGCAAAGCATGAACTGCAGTGGGGTACACACCTTAAAAACCAGGCACTCGCTGAGGCTCCCCCTGCTCCCTCTACCGCTGCTGCCTCGGCTTCCGCCTCGAGAGGAATGTTGCCACCTGCCGAGCAGCAAACAGAGGATGTGCCACCGACACCACCACCACCGCCACCGTCAACTAGCGTCTCCACTATATCACACAGCAGCGTTCAGCTCTCAATATCTCAAACCTTAGAGAGGAAGCGCAAATTCCCCCCGAGTCACCCTCGAGCCCTTGGCCTGAACGCCAGCATTTCTAAACTGCTGGCCTTTGAAATGCTGTCATTCCGGCTGGTGGACACAGACAGCTTCAAACAGCTGATGGCCATGGCTGTCCCGCAGTATGTGGTTCCCAGCCGCCACTACTTTTCCAAGACAGCCGTGCCTTCCCTGCACATGCAAGTGTCCGATAAAATCAAGTGTGCACTGCGCAACGCCATTTGTGGCAAGGTCCACCTAACCACAGATACGTGGACCAGTAAGCACGGCCAGGGACGCTATATCTCACTAACTGCACACTGGATGAATGTAGTGGCGGCTGGGCCCCCGGCGGACAGTTCCTTGGCGCACGTCCTTCCGCCCCCTAGGATCGCAGGGCATCATTCTCTGCCTCCTGTAGCCTCCTCCTCCTACTCGGCTTCCTCCTCCACTGCTTCCACCAGCTCATCCGGTCAGCCACACACCTTCACCACCAACTTCAGCACAGCCCGGGGTAAACGTCAGCAGGCCATTCTGAAACTCATATGTTTGGGGGACAGGCCCCACAGCGCAAAGGAGTTGTGGCGGGGTATTGAACAACAGACCGACGAGTGGTTTCTGCCGGTGGGCCTCAAGCCAGGCCTGGTGGTATGCGATAATGGGCGAAATCTCGTGGCAGCTCTGGGACTAGCCGGTTTGACGCACATCCCTTGCCTGGCGCATGTGCTGAACTTGGTGGTGCAGAGGTTCATTCACCACTACCCCAACATGTCAGAGCTGCTGCATAAAGTGCGGGCCGTCTGTGCGCGCTTCCGCCATTCACATCCTGCCGCTGCTCGCCTGTCTGCGCTACAGCGGAACTTCGGCCTTCCCGCTCACCGCCTCATATGCGACGTGCCCACCCGGTGGAACTCCACCTTGCACATGCTGGAGAGACTGTGCGAGCAGCAGCAGGCCATAGTGGAGTTTCAGCTGCAGCACGCTCGCGTCAGTCGTACTGCCGAACAGCACCACTTCACCACCAATGATTGGGCCTCCATGCGAGACCTGTGTGCCCTGCTGCGCTGTTTCGAGTACTCCACCAACATGGCCAGTGGCGATGACACTGTTATCAGCGTTACAATACCACTTCTATGTCTCCTTGAGAAAACACTTAGGGCAATGATGTTAGAGGAGGTGGCCCAGGTGGAGGAGGAGGAGGAGGATGAGGGCTCGTTTCTAACACTTTCGGGCCAGTCTGTTCGAAGTGGCTCAGAGGGAGGTTTGTTTAAGCAGCAGAGGACAGGTTCACAAGTCGCCAGCCAAGGCACTGTACTGGAGGACGAGGAGGATGAGGAGGAGGAGGTGGAGGGGGACGAGGATGACGCAAGTTCACAGCGGGGTGGCAGCCCAGGCCCATCACTGGTGCGTGGCTGGGGGGATACGGTGGACGATGACGATACGCCTCCCACAGAGGACAGCTTGTCCTTACCCATGGGTAGCCTGGCCCACATGAGCGAATATATGCTCCAATGCCTGCGCAACGACAGCAGAGTTGCCCACGTTTTAACGTGTGCAGACTACTGGGTGGCCACCCTGCTGGATCCCCGGTATAAAGACAATGTGCCCACTTTAATTCCTGAACTGGAGCGCGACCGTAAGATGCGCGAGTACAAGCGCACGCTGATAGAGGCGCTCTTGAGAGCATTCCCACATGTCACAGGGGAACAGGTGGAAGGTGAAGGCAGAGGAGTGGCAAGAGGTCGCCAACGCAGCTGTGTCACGGCCAGCTCATCTGAGGGCAGGGTTAGCATGGCAGAAATGTGGAAAAGTTTTGTCTCCACGCCACAGCTATCTGCACCGACACCTGATACGGAACGTGTTAGCAGGAGGCAGCATTTCACTAACATGGTTGAACAGTATGTCTGCACACCCCTCCACATCCTGACGGATGGTTCGGCCCCATTCAACTACTGGGTTTCGAAATTGTCCACGTGGCCAGAGTTAGCATGTTATGCCTTGGAGGTGCTTTCCTGCCCGGCGGCCAGCGTTTTATCTGAACGCGTATTCAGCACGGCAGGGGGCGTCATTACTGACAAGCGCAGCCGCCTGTCCACAGCCAACGTGGACAAGCTGACCTTCATAAAGATGAACCAGGCATGGATCCCACAGGACCTGTCCCTCCCTTGTGCAGAGTAGTCCTTATTAACTGCCTAAAACATGTCTTGTTGTGCTACGGGCCACTTCTTTATTTGATACAAATTTTATGAAACCCACAGTTGAATGAAACTCTTCTCTGTCTGGGCGCCGGGGCCTAACCAGATGAAAGTGGCCGGTTAAACTAACGGGTGACATGAAGCCATAACCTCTGCCATGCTACCTCTGTCTTCTGTCTGGGTGCTGAGGCCTAAGTCAAATAAAGCGGTCTTCTGCTGTGCTGGGGGATATGAAGCTAATCTCTGACCTCTCTCCTCTGTCTGGGTCCAAAGGCCTAAATCACTGAAAGAGGCCTTCTCCTGTGGTGTGTGATATGATGCCAGAATATGTGCTGTGGGGCCTCTCTCCTCTTCCTGGGTGCAGGGGTCAAATAAACTAAATTGTGGCCTACTCCTGTGGTGGTTGATATGATGCCTGATTCTCTGATGTGGAACCTCTCTCCTCTGTTTGGGTGAAGGGGTCAAAGTAACTAAATGGTGGCTTCTCCTGTGGTGGCTGATATGATGCCAGAATATGTGCTGTGGTGCCTCTCTCCTCTTCCTGGGTGCAGGGGTCAAAGTAACTAAATGGTGGCTTCTCCTGTGGTGGCTGATATGATGCCAGAATATGTGCTGTGGGGCCTCTCTCCTCTTCCTGGGTGCAGGGGTCAAAGTAACTCAATGGTGGCTTCTCCTGTGGTGGCTGATATGATGCCAGAATATGTGCTGTGGTGCCCCTCTCCTCTTCCTGGGTGCAGGGGTCAAAGTAACTCAATGGTGGCTTCTCCTGTGGTGGCTGATATGATGCCAGAATATGTGCTGTGGTGCCTCTCTCCTCTTCCTGGGTGCGGGGGTCAAAGTAACTCAATGGTGGCTTCTCCTGTGGTGGCTGATATGATGCCAGAATATGTGCTGTGGGGCCTCTCTCCTCTTCCTGGGTGCAGGGGTCAAAGTAACTCAATGGTGGCTTCTCCTGTGGTGGTTAGTATGATGCCAGAATATGTGCTGTGGGGCCTCTCTCCTCTTCCTGGGTGCAGGGGTCAAAGTAACTCAATGGTGGCTTCTCCTGTGGTGGCTGATATGATGCCAGAATATGTGCTGTGGTGCCTCTCTCCTCTTCCTGGGTGCAGGGGTCAAAGTAACTCAATGGTGGCTTCTCCTGTGGTGGCTGATATGATGCCAAAATATGTGCTGTGGGGCCTCTCTCCTCTTCCTGGGTGCAGGGGTCAAAGTAACTCAATGGTGGCTTCTCCTGTGCTGATTGATATAAAGCTGATGGTTGTGCCATCTGACATGGTTGCCAGGGTCTGATTCAATGGGGGCCTACTCCTGTGGTGGGTGATCTAAATGCCTGATTCTCTGCTGTGAAACCTCTCTCCTCCGTCTGGGTGTAGGGGTCAAAGTCTTTCAAAGTCGCCTTCTCCTGTGCTGATTGATATGAAGCTGATGGTTGTGCCATCTGACATGGTTGCCGGGGTCCCATTAAATTGTGGCCTACTCCTGTGGTGGTTGATATGATGCCTGATTCTCTGATGTGGAACCTCTCTCCTCTGTTTGGGTGAAGGGGTCAAAGTAACTAAATGGTGGCTTCTCCTGTGGTGGCTGATATGATGCCAGAATATGTGCTGTGGGGCCTCTCTCCTCTTCCTGGGTGCAGGGGTCAAAGTAACTCAATGGTGGCTTCTCCTGTGGTGGCTGATATGATGCCAGAATATGTGCTGTGGTGCCTCTCTCCTCTTCCTGGGTGCGGGGGTCAAAGTAACTCAATGGTGGCTTCTCCTGTGGTGGCTGATATGATGCCAGAATATGTGCTGTGGTGCCTCTCTCCTCTTCCTGGGTGCGGGGGTCAAAGTAACTCAATGGTGGCTTCTCCTGTGGTGGCTGATATGATGCCAGAATATGTGCTGTGGTGCCTCTCTCCTCTTCCTGGGTGCAGGGGTCAAAGTAACTAAATGGTGGCTTCTCCTGTGGTGGTTGATATGATGCCTGATTCTCTGCTGTGAAACCTCTCTCCTCCATCTGGGTGTAGGGGTCAAAGTCTTTCAAAGTCGCCTTCTCCTGTGCTGATTGATATAAAGCTGATGGTTGTGCCATCTGACATGGTTGCCAGGGTCTGATTCAATGGGGGCCTACTCCTGTGGTGGGTGATCTAAATGCCTGATTCTCTGCTGTGAAACCTCTCTCCTCCGTCTGGGTGTAGGGGTCAAAGTCTTTCAAAGTCGCCTTCTCCTGTGCTGATTGATATGAAGCTGATGGTTGTGCCATCTGACATGGTTGCCGGGGTCCCATTAAATTGGGGCCTACTCCTGTGGTGGGTGATCTAAATGCCTGATTCTCTGCTTTGAAACCTCTCTCCTCCGTCCGGGTGTAGGGGTCAAAGTCTGTCAAAGTCGCCTTCTCCTGTGCTGATTGATATAAAGCTTATGCTTGTGCCATCTGACATGGTTGCCGGGGTCTGATTCAATGGTGGCCTACTCCTGTGGTGGGTGATCTAAATGCCTGATTCTCTGCTGTGTAACCTCTCTCCTCCGTCTGGGTGTAGGGGTCAAAGTAACTAAATGGTGGCCTACTCCTGTGGTGGGTGATATGATGCCTGGTTCTCTGCTGTGGGACCTCTCTCCTTTGTCTGGGTGCTGTGGTCAAAATAATAGTAAGTGACCTTCTCCATTGGTGGGTGACTTGAAGCCTGATTCTGTGCTATGGGACCTCACTCCAATTAATATTGTTTAATTTTTATTTATTTTATGTTAACTCATCATTTCCCTATCTACATTTGTTTGCAGGGGATTTAACTACATTTTGCTGCCTTTTGCAGCCCTCTAGCCCTTTCCGGGTGTGTTTTACAGCCTTTTTAGTGCCCAAAAGTTCGGGTCCCCATTGACTTCTATGGGGTTCGGGTTCGGGATGAAGTTCGGGTCGAGTTCGGATCCCGAACCCGAACATTTTTCGAAAGTTCAGCCGAACTCGTCGAACCCGAACATCCAGGTGTTCGCTCAACTCTATTTACAACAGATAACTGCAACGCCGAGCGGCAAGTATATTTTTTTCTTATTCCGCTAATACAAGCAAAATAGGATTTACAACAGATAACTGCACCGCTGAGCGGCAAATATATTTTTTCTTTTTCCGCTAATACACTTCACAAAAGGCTTTAGAACAGATAACTGCACTTCTGAGCTTCATATAAAGTACAGATCAAAAGTTTGGACACACCTTCTCATTCTTTTTTTTTTATCGAATCTCATTTTATTGTTATGACAAACATGTTACAACAACAAGAAAAGTACAACATAGTACTCCATATACAACAATGGTCGGTAGGCAGGAATACAATAAAAGATATTGAGTGTTGAATATAATAAATTTAGTGCAAAATGCAGGGTGACAACTTAGCATCATATATGTGTAAACAGCCTCGATGGACGTAGTTTTGGTATCACACCTTTAGTTCCACAACTTTAACCAACCAGACAATTTAACAATAAAGTAACTCCTCTTGTTCCTTGCCCCTTAAGGCAACTTCTCTTAGCTATTGCGTTCCTTATGCCAATCCACCCATTTCGCCCAAGTCAGCAAGAATTTGTCATGAGACAATGACTCCCAACTTGTCAATTCCTCTAGTTGGCATATCTCCTGAACCTTATTGACCCATTCTTGAAGACTAGGGGTTTCTTTGGATAACCAATATTTAGGTATAAACAGTTTCGCTGCAGCTATGAGATGCGCCGACAATGAATGTCTAGCAAGGGGGTAATTGCAATCCGGTAGGTTCAAGAGTGCTACAGTCGGGGAGATAGGTGAGCCCACCCGGCAAATCCCCTGCACTGCCTTACTAATCCTATCCCAATACTCTGATATAACAGGGCAAGACCACCAAATGTGATACATAGTTCCACTACCTCCACCACACCTCCAGCAGTCAGCTGAGTTTGTAGGGGAAATAGAGTGCATTTTAACTGGGGTTTTGTACCATCTGGTTATTATCTTATAGGAATTTTCTTGTAATTTAATACATCTTGAGTGGCCATGTGAGTGTGATAATATTCGGCTTGTAATCTCTTCAGTCAATGGCTGCCCTATCTCCTTCTCCCACTGCTCAATAAACCATGGTCTGGCGTCCGTACTTGACTCCAAAATTTTCCTATATAGAAGTGATATCATGCCTTTTTTACCCACAGATTGGTTCCACACTGCATCATACCAAGTGGGGGTATAACTGCTTGGAGAAGTGGCTAAATATAACTTACAGTACCAATTAAGCTGGGAGTATTGTGGAGTCGTCCAGGGGATATGCCCAAATCTAGCCTTCAAATCCGACATTTCTGGTACTTGACGATCAATAAGGAAGTCTCCGACTGCCACATCGCCTAGCGCAGCCCATAGACCTAAAGCATCCTGAAAGTCAGCATTTAACAAGTAGGGTAGATGCCTAACAGGTGTGAGGGGGGACATTGAGGTAGATGCGCTTAAATGACTTGACAATTTGTGCCAACAATCTGCCACTCCCTTCAATGAAGCCGGTAATCTAGAGACGTGTCGGGAAGGCCCACCCGGGTCCCACAACAAAGCCAGAGCTTTTGATCCCAATACTCTCCTAGCAATTAAGCATCCTAGTTTATTAACTTTGGGGTTTATTATCTCTGAGTGTAACCTCAGCTGTATAGCCTTATAATAGCTGCTGATGTCCGGCAAACTGATGCCCCCCTTAGATCTAGGAAGGGTCAGTCTCCGGTAGGCTAGTCTAGGACGGGTCTGGTTCCATACAAACGCTGAAATTTTTTTTCTAACTTGCGTCAAAAAGTTGTGGGGTAGTTGCACTGGTAACGCCTGCATTAAATAAAGTAGTTTGGGGAGGATATAGGTCTTTAAAACCTTTTTTCTCCCCAGCCAGGACAGAAACGGTATTTTCAACTCTTTCAATTGAAGTTTAATGTCAGCTAAAAGTTTAGGATAATTCCGGGAGAAAAGTTGTTCTGGATCCCTAGTAATTTGAACCCCTAAGTAGTTGATGTGATCTTTTTCCCATTGGAAGGGGTAATTCTTCTCTAATTGGGCTATAGTCGCCGGAGGGGTGTTAACTCCCAGTGCCACGCATTTGGCCAAATTTATTTTAAAATTGGAGATATAACCAAAGACATCTAGTTGTCTCAGCAAAGCGGGAAACGCAACATTGGGGTTAGACAGTAGGAGAAGCATATCATCCGCAAATGCCGCTATAGGATGTAACTGGGACCCTATACGTAAGCCTTGTATCTCTTTGTCCTGCCTAATAGCTTGCAGGAAAGTTTCTAAACAGAGAATAAAAAGTGTGGGGGAGAGTGGGCAACCCTGTCGGGTCCCATTCCTTTTTTCGAAATGAGGAGTGAGAATGCCATTTATGCGAATTTTAGCCGTGGGGCAGGAGTACAAGGACAGCACAGCAGTCACAAACTGAGGGGGAAAACCAAATTTGTGTAAGGTAGCTTCCATGTAGCACCAATCAACTCTATCAAATGCCTTTTCTGCATCTGTACTCAATAGGGCAAGTCTCTTTCCATGAGTCAAGGCATATTGCTGTGCTTGTATTACCCTAAAAGTGCTGTCCCTGCACTCTCTACCGCTCACGAACCCAGACTGCTCTGGGGAAACCAGACCTCCCAACCAGGCTGCTATACGGTGAGCCAGGATCTTCGCCCAAAGCTTGATATCAGTGTTAAGCAATGAAATTGGGCGATAACTAGATGGGAGGTTTAAGTCCTTTCCAGGTTTAGGCAAGACCGTAATGTGGGCCTCTAATGACTGTTTGGGGAGTGTCGTCCCATTCATTAGGGAGTTGAACAGTGACACTAGTTGTGGGCCTAATGTATTGAAAAATTTCTTATAATATGCAACGGTTAGGCCGTCTGGTCCTGGACTCTTACCTTTAGGGGTCGATTTTAGGACTTTCTTAACTTCATCTAAAGTCACTGGGGCCACCAGCGCCTCCCTGCCGGAATCTGGTAAGACTGGCAAGTTAAGAGACTGCAAGTATGCGGTTGTTTTATCCCGACGGTTGTTCTGCACTTCACCAGTGTCATTTTTCCGTATATTATACAAATTATGATAGTACGTGGTAAACACTTGGGACAAGACTTTAGCGTCAGTGGAGAGACGACCATCTTGTGTCATCATCTGCCTAATATACGACTGCTCTGTCCTCTTTTTGATCATTGCAGTCATCACCTTACTGCCTCTGTTTCCATGTATATAATGTTTGTGTTTGACCCGCACGTAAGCTTTAGCCGCCTTAACATTTAGTACCGACTTCAATTCCTGCCGGAGTGACACAAGTTGTTCTAATTCCCGCTCTGCTAGGGACTTTTTGTGTGTTCTTTCTAGTTGGGATATGCGGGTCAGAAGGTCGGAGATTAGAGTTGAGCGAACACCTGGATGTTCGGGTTCGAGAAGTTCGGCCGAACTTCCCGTAAATGTTCGGGTTCGGGATCCGAACCCGAACCGAACTTCGTCCCGAACCCCATTGAAGTCAATGGGGACCCGAACTTTTGGGCACTAAAAAGGCTGTAAAACAGCCCAGGAAAGAGCTAGAGGGCTGCAAAAGGCAGCAACATGTAGGTAAATCCCCTGCAAACAAATGTGGATAGGGAAATGAATTAAAATTAAAATAAAAAAAATAAAAATGAACCAATATCAATTGGACAGAGGTCCCATAGCAGAGAATCTGGCTTCACGTCAGCAGAGAATCAGTCTCTTCATGCCATAGCAAAGAATCTGGCTTCATGTCAGCAGAGAATCAGTCTCTTCATGCCATAGCAGAGAATCTGGCTTCATGTCAGCGCAGAATCAGTCTTCATGTCATAGCAGAGAATCAGGCTTCACGTCACCCACCACTGGAACAGGCCACTGTCACACATTTAGGCCCAGGCACCCAGACAGAGGAGAGCGGTCCCGTAACAGAGAATCTGGCCTTATGTCAGCGCAGAATCTGTCTTCATGTCATAGCAGAGAATCAGGCTTCACGTCAGCCACCACTGGAACAGGCCACTGTCACACATTTAGGCCCAGGCACCCAGGCAGAGGAGAGCGGTCCCGTAACAGAGAATCTGGCCTTATGTCAGCGCAGAATCTGTATTCATGTCATAGCAGAGAATCAGGCTTCACGTCACCCACCACTGGAACAGGCCACTGTCAAACATTTAGGCCCCGGCACCCAGACAGAGGAGAGGTTCATTCAACTTTGGGTTGCCCCGCAATATAATGGTAAAATGAAATTAAAAATAGTATTGAATGAGGAAGTGCCCTGGAGTAGAATAATATATTGTTAAGGGGAGGTAGTTAATATCTAATCTGCACAAGGGATGGACAGGTCCTGTGGGATCCATGCCTGGTTCATTTTTATGAACGTCAGCTTGTCCACATTGGCTGTAGACAGGCGGCTGCGTTTGTCTGTAATGACGCCCCCTGCCGTGCTGAATACACGTTCAGACAAAACGCTGGCCGCCGGGCAGGCCAGCACCTCCAAAGCATAAATGGCTAGCTCTGGCCACGTGGACAATTTGGAGACCCAGAAGTTGAATGGGGCCGAACCATCAGTCAGTACGTGGAGGGGTGTGCACAGGTACTGTTCCACCATGTTAGTGAAATGTTGCCTCCTGCTAACACGTTCCGTATCAGGTGGTGGTGCACTTAGCTGTGGCGTGTTGACAAAACTTTTCCACATCTCTGCCATGCTAACCCTGCCCTCAGAGGAGCTGGGCGTGACACAGCTGCGTTGGCGACCTCTTGCTCCTCCTCTGCCTTCGCCTTGGGCTTCCACTGGTTCCCCTGTGACATTTGGAAATGCTCTCAGTAGCGCGTCTACCAACGTGCGCTTGTACTCGCGCATCTTCCTATCACGCTCCAGTGTAGGAAGTAAGGTGGGCACATTGTCTTTGTACCGGGGATCCAGCAGGGTGGCAACCCAGTAGTCCGCACACGTTAAAATGTGGGCAACTCTGCTGTCGTTGCGCAGGCACTGCAGCATGTAGTCGCTCATGTGTGCCAGGCTGCCCAGAGGTAAGGACAAGCTGTCCTCTGTGGGAGGCGTATCGTCATCGTCCTGTGTTTCCCCCCAGCCACGCACCAGTGATGGGCCCGAGCTGCTTTGGGTGCCACCCCGCTGTGAACATGCTTCATCCTCATCCTCCTCCACCTCCTCCTCATCCTCGTCCTCCTCATCCTCCAGTAGTGGGCCCTGTCTGGCCACATTTGTACCTGGCCTCTGGTGTTGCAAAAAACCTCCCTCTGAGTCACTTTGAAGAGACTGGCCTGAAAGTGCTAAAAATGACCCCTCTTCCTCCTCTTCCTCCTGGGCCACCTCCTCTTCCATCATCGCCCTAAGTGTTTTCTCAAGGAGACATAGAAGTGGTATTGTAACGCTGATAACGGCGTCATCGCCACTGGCCATGTTGGTGGAGTACTCGAAACAGCGCAACAGGGCACACAGGTCTCGCATGGAGGCCCAGTCATTGGTGGTGAAGTGGGTCTGATCCGCAGTGCGACTGACCCGTGCGTGCTGCAGCTGAAACTCCACTATGGCCTGCTGCTGCTCGCACAGTCTGTCCAGCATATGCAAGGTGGAGTTCCACCTGGTGGGTACGTCGCATATGAGGCGGTGAGCGGGAAGGCCGAAGTTCCGCTGTAGCACAGACAGGCGAGCAGCGGCAGGGTGTGAACGCCAGAAGCGCGAACAGACGGCCCGCACTTTATGCAGCAGCTCTGACATGTCGGGGTAGTTGCGAATGAACTTCTGCACCACCAAATTCAGCACATGCGCCAGGCAAGGGATGTGCGTCAAACCGGCTAGTCCCAGAGCTGCAACGAGATTTCGCCCATTATCGCACACCACCAGGCCGGGCTTGAGGCTCACCGGCAGCAACCACTCGTCGGTCTGTTGTTCTATACCCCGCCACAACTCCTGTGCGGTGTGGGGCCTGTCCCCCAAACATATGAGTTTCAGAATGGCCTGCTGACGTTTACCCCGTGCTGTGCTGAAGTTGGTGGTGAAGGTGTGTGGCTGACGGGATGAGCAGGTGGAAGAAGAGGAGGAGGAAGCTGAGTAGGAGGAGGAGGAGACAGGAGGCAAAGAATGTTGCCCTGCGATCCTTGGCGGCGGAAGGACGTGCGCCAAATAGCTCTCCCCCTGGGGCCCAGCCGCCACTACATTTACCCAGTGTGCAGTTAGGGAGATATAGCGTCCCTGGCCGTGCTTACTGGTCCACGTATCTGTGGTTAGGTGGACCTTGCCACAGATGGCGTTGCGCAGTGCACACTTGATTTTATCGGACACTTGTTTGTGCAGGGAAGCACGGCTCTCTTGGAGAAGTAGTGGCGGCTGGGAACAACATACTGTGGGACAGCAAGTGACATGAGCTGTTTGAAGCTGTGTGTGTCCACCAGCCTAAATAACAGCATTTCATAGGCCAGTAGTTTAGAAATGCTGGCATTCAGGGCCAGGGATCGAGGGTGGCTAGGTGAGAATTTACGCTTTCTCTCAAATGTTTGTGAGATGGAGAGCTGAACGCTGCCGTGTGACATGGTTGAGATGCTTGGTGACGCAGGTGGTGGTGTTGGTGGTACATCCCATGTTTGCTGGGCGGCAGGTGCCAACGTTCCTCCAGAGGCGGAGGAAGAGGCCGAGGCGGCGGCAGCAGAAGAGGCCGAGGCGGCAGCAGCAGAAGAGGTAGCAGGGGGAGCCTGAGTGACTTCCTTGTTTTTAAGGTGTTTACTCCACTGCAGTTCATGCTTTTCATGCAGGTGCCTGGTCATGCAGGTTGTGCTAAGGTTCAGAACGTTAATGCCTCGCTTCAGGCTCTGATGGCACAGCGTGCAAACCACTCGGGTCTTGTCGTCAGCACATTGTTTGAAGAAGTGCCATGCCAGGGAACTCCTTGAAGCTGCCTTTGGGGTGCTCGGTCCCAGATGGCGGCGGTCAGTAGCAGGCGGAGTCTCTTGGCGGCGGGTGTTCTGATTTTGCCCACTGCTCCCTCTTTTGCTACGCTGTTGGCTCGGTCTCACCACTGCCTCTTCCTCCGAACTGTGAAAGTCAGTGGCACGACCTTCATTCCATGTGGGGTCTAGGACCTCATCGTCCCCTGCATCGTCTTCCACCCAGTCTTGATCCCTGACCTCCTGTTCAGTCTGCACACTGCAGAAAGACGCAGCAGTTTGCACCTGTGTTTCGTCATCATCAGAGACGTGCTGAGGTGGTATTCCCATGTCCTCATCATCAGGAAAAATAAGTGGTTGTGCGTTAGTGCATTCTATCTCTTCCACCCCTGGGGAAGGGCTAGGTGGATGCCCTTGGGAAACCCTGGCAGCAGAGTCTTCAAACAGCATAAGAGACTGCTGCATAACTTGAGGCTCAGACAGTTTCCCTGATATGCATGGGGGTGATGTGACAGACCGATGGGCTTGGTTTTCATGCGCCATCTGTGCGCTTTCTGCAGAAGACTGGGTGGGAGATAATGTGAACGTGCTGGATCCACTGTCGGCCACCCAATTGACTAATGCCTGTACCTGCTCAGGCCTTACCATCCTTAGAACGGCATTGGGCCCCACCAAATATCGCTGTAAATTCTGCTGGCTACTGGGACCTGAGGTAGTTGGTTCACTAGGACGTGTGGCTGTGGCAGAACGGCCACGTCCTCTCCCAGCACCAGAGGGTCCACTAACACCACCACGACCATGTCCACGTCCGCGTCCGCGTCCCTTATTAGATGTTTTCCTCATTGTTCCCGTTCACCACAATTTTGAGAATGGCAAATTTGGGAATGCTTTTTCAACCCAGAACAAAAAGTGTGCTTTTACGGTCACTACAAATAATTTGACCAGCTAAAACTGTGCAGATTTGGTTGAATAGAGATGTGAGACCTGTTTTTTTTTTGCGCTGTGTGACAGTTATAGGTTTAATCACAGAATGACACTTCTATCAGCACGCTAGCGTGTGTCTTAGGTTTTTCTGAATGACAAACCTAAGACACACAATGTAAGATTTTCTTTTTGGGATAGATTTCAAGTAGGCCTCAAATACCACAAACTAGTTATTTTGAGAATGGCAAATTTGGGAATGCTTTTTCAACCCAGAACAAAAAGTCTGCTTTTACGGTCACTACAAATAACTTGACCAGCTAAAACTGTGCAGATTTGGTTGAATAGAGATGTGAGACCTGTTTTTTTTTGCGCTGTGTGACAGTTATAGGTTTAATCACAGAATGACACTTCTATCAGCACGCTAGCGTGTGTCTTAGGTTTTTCTGAATGACAAACCTAAGACACACAATGTAAGATTTTCTTTTTGGGATAGATTTCAAGTAGGCCTCAAATACCACAAACTAGTTATTTTCAGAATGGCAAATTTGGGAATGCTTTTTCAACCCAGAACAAAAAGTCTTCTTTTACGGTCACTACAAATAACTTGACCAGCTAAAACTGTGCAGATTTGGTTGAATAGAGATGTGAGACCTGTTTTTTTTTGCGCTGTGTGACAGTTATAGGTTTAATCACAGAATGACACTTCTATCAGCACGCTAGCGTGTGTCTTAGGTTTTTCTGAATGACACTATCAATACCTTCAATGTAAGATTTTCTTTTTGGGATAGATTTCAAGTAGGCCTCAAATACCACAAACTAGTTATTTTGAGAATGGCAAATTTGGGAATGCTTTTTCAACCCAGAACAAAAAGTCTGCTTTTACGGTCACTACAAATAACTTGACCAGCTAAAACTGTGCAGATTTGGTTGAATAGAGATGTGAGACCTGTTTTTTTTTGCGCTGTGTGACAGTTATAGGTTTAATCACAGAATGACACTTCTATCAGCACGCTAGCGTGTGTCTTAGGTTTTTCTGAATGACAAACCTAAGACACACAATGTAAGATTTTCTTTTTGGGATAGATTTCAAGTAGGCCTCAAATACCACAAACTAGTTATTTTGAGAATGGCAAATTTGGGAATGCTTTTTCAACCCAGAACAAAAAGTCTGCTTTTACCGTCACTACAAATAACTTGACCAGCTAAAACTGTGCAGATTTGGTTGAATAGAGATGTGAGACCTGTTTTTTTTTGCGCTGTGTGACAGTTATAGGTTTAATCACAGAATGACACTTCTATCAGCACGCTAGCGTGTGTCTTAGGTTTTTCTGAATGACACTATCAATACCTTCAATGTAAGATTTTCTTTTTGGGATAGATTTCAAGTAGGCCTCAAATACCACAAACTAGTTATTTTGAGAATGGCAAATTTGGGAATGCTTTTTCAACCCAGAACAAAAAGTCTGCTTTTACGGTCACTACAAATAACTTGACCAGCTAAAACTGTGCAGATTTGGTTGAATAGAGATGTGAGACCTGTTTTTTTTTGCGCTGTGTGACAGTTATAGGTTTAATCACAGAATGACACTTCTATCAGCACGCTAGCGTGTGTCTTAGGTTTTTCTGAATGACAAACCTAAGACACACAATGTAAGATTTTCTTTTTGGGATAGATTTCAAGTAGGCCTCAAATACCACAAACTAGTTATTTTCAGAATGGCAAATTTGGGAATGCTTTTTCAACCCAGAACAAAAAGTCTGCTTTTACCGTCACTACAAATAACTTGACCAGCTAAAACTGTGCAGATTTGGTTGAATAGAGATGTGAGACCTGTTTTTTTTTGCGCTGTGTGACAGTTATAGGTTTAATCACAGAATGACACTTCTATCAGCACGCTAGCGTGTGTCTTAGGTTTTTCTGAATGACAAACCTAAGACACACAATGTAAGATTTTCTTTTTGGGATAGATTTCAAGTAGGCCTCAAATACCACAAACTAGTTATTTTGAGAATGGCAAATTTGGGAATGCTTTTTCAACCCAGAACAAAAAGTCTGCTTTTACGGTCACTACAAATAACTTGACCAGCTAAAACTGTGCAGATTTGGTTGAATAGAGATGTGAGACCTGTTTTTTTTTGCGCTGTGTGACAGTTATAGGTTTAATCACAGAATGACACTTCTATCAGCACGCTAGCGTGTGTCTTAGGTTTTTCTGAATGACACTATCAATACCTTCAATGTAAGATTTTCTTTTTGGGATAGATTTCAAGTAGGCCTCAAATACCACAAACTAGTTATTTTCAGAATGGCAAATTTGGGAATGCTTTTTCAACCCAGAACAAAAAGTCTGCTTTTACGGTCACTACAAATAACTTGACCAGCTAAAACTGTGCAGATTTGGTTGAATAGAAATGTCAGGTCTATTTTTTAGGCGCTGGGTGACAGGCTCAACTTGCCCCTGATGTAATATATGGCCAAAAAATAACCACACTGTTGATGGTTAAATGCACTTGGGTGACACAGGCTCAGCCTGCAGCTGATGTAGGATATAGCACAAAATAACCACACTATCGATGGTTAAATACACTTGGGTGACACAGGCTCAGCCTGCAGCTGATGTAGTATATGGCCAAAAAATAATCAGACTGTTGATGGTTAAATGCACTTGGGTGACACAGGCTCAGCCTGCAGCTGATGTAGGATATAGCACAAAATAACCACACTATCGATGGTTAAATACACTTGGGTGACACAGGCTCAGCCTGCAGCTGATGTAGTATATGGCCAAAAAATAATCAGACTGTTGATGGTTAAATGCACTTCTTTGACACAGGCTCAGCCTGCAGCTAATGTAGTATATGGCCAAAAAATAACCAGTCTGTTGATGGTTAAATGCACTTCGGTGACACAGGCTCAGCCTGCAGCTGATGTAGGATATAGCACAAAATAACCACACTATCGATGGTTAAATACACTTGGTGATAGCTCGTGCTGGCGCACCACAAGTCACAAAATGGCCGCCGATCACCCCAGAAAAAAAGTGATCTAAAAACGCTCTGGGCAGCCTCAAAAAAGTGAGCAAGTCAATAATAGCACTTCAATGATCCACAGCTGCAGATCGATCACAGAATGAAGTCTTTTGGAGGAGTTAATCTGCCTAATCTCGCCCTAACGTCGCAGCTGCAACCTCTCCCTATACTGATCATAGCAGAGTGACGTGTGGCGCTACGTGACTCCAGCTTAAATAGAGGCTGGGTCACATGGTGCACTGGCCAATCACAGCCATGCCAATAGTAGGCATGGCTGTGATGGCCTCTTGGGCCAAGTAGTATGACGCTTGTTGATTGGCTGCTTTGCAGCCTTTCAAAAAGCGCCAAGAAAGCGCCGAACACCGAACCCGAACTTTTACGAAAATGTTCGGGTTCGGGTCCGTGTCACGGACACCCCAAAATTCGGTACGAACCCGAACTATACAGTTCGGGTTCGCTCATCCCTATCGCAGATGCGTTTTGCCCTTTCCTTCTTAATATATGAGCCCAATGCAATGAATTCCCCTCGAATCACCGCCTTATGCGCCTCCCAAGAGACAGCTGGGGAAGTAACAGAATTCACATTAAGTTCAAAGTAAGTTTGTAGTTTTTTCGTGATCGACTCTGTATGAGCTTGCGTGTCCAGTATTGTGTGATTCAGTTTCCAGGTCCACTCTCTCCCAACTAAGTCAGGAATCTGAATGACACAAGACACCAAGGCGTGGTCTGACACAGTTATATTATCTATGTTGGCAGATTTCACTAGAGGCAAACTATTCTCTGGTAACATGAGATAATCCAGCCTCTGGTACGTCCTATGTGGGTTGGAATAAAAAGTGTAATCTCTTCTGCTCCCATGTATAGACCTCCAGATATCAGCCAATTGTAGTGCCTGTAATCGGACTTGTATGGATTTCAGGGCCCTAAATGAGATAGCTGAACACTGAGTCGAAGAATCTAACAAGGGGTTCAGGGTTAAATTGAAGTCGCCCCCTAGCAGTATTTCACCAAATGCAAAGGCTGAGATTTTGTCTAGTATCTCCAGTAGCCACTGGACTGTTCTAACATTAGGTGCATATAAATTACATAGCGTAAATTTTTTATGACCTATCTCACAATTTACTAGTAAGTAACGCCCCTCCGGGTCAGACAGCTGGGAGTGCAAAGTAAAGGGGACATGTTTCCGTAGCCCAATACTAACTCCTTTGGACGCAATCCTATCGGAACAGGAATGAAGCCAATAATGAAAGTTGGAATTACCCAAATTGGGGATATGATTAACCGAGAAATGTGTCTCCTGTAGCATAATAATGTCTACCGATGATGTCTTGATAGATCTAAAAATCCTACTCCGTTTCACCGGGCCTTTACAGCCGTGAACATTAAATGTTGCAATGTTAAGAACTAATGGTGCCATTCCTGTTCCTTATAGAAGAAGTCACTCTGCTTATGCTTATTAGCACCAAATTTGGAGTACATAACATAAAACATTTTAAAATAACAGATAAACGTACAATATAAGATACGGGCAAAAATACTCTTGGGCCAGTCTCTTAGGCATGACCCTGTACCTTGAGGGGTGATCGTCTGTAACATAAACAAACCCTGATCGGCCTAGATCCTTTTTAGAATACCCGATAGGCTAAAATCAACTCCGTCAGGAGTGATATTCTAATTTGCTTGCATACCCAAAACCCCATACTACGGCAATATACCATATAATAGAATTGTAAGGTGCTATAACGCGTCTTGCGGTTCACGGACGCATAAACTGATATTAGTGGGTAATGGGTATAAGGAATAAACAATATGAGCAATACTTTCCTGATGAACATCAAGATAAAAGGGAAAAAAGTGAAAGCAGTCTTTCAATAGGCATATACTTTGGTTAAGGCTAATTCTAATGACATCAAATCTCCATATTTTTTCTGGCCGCTTTCCTATGCCTCCCCCTCCTCTGCTGCTTAGGCTTCAGCCATGGAGATATCTCCGGTAGAGGTGGCAGTTCTTCTTCTGCAGGAACCGGTAACCAGGAGGCGATCTCCACAGGGGCTATATCCGTCATATCCCAGAAGGGGACTAAATCTGCAGGTGATCTTACTGTAAAACGGCGATTGCCAGCTGTAATCAGGATTCCAAATGGGAATAACCACTGATACGGAAACTTCAAGGTACGCAGCAAATCCGTTAAGGGTTTCAATATTCTCCTTTTTTGGAGGGTAGATGCTGCCAGGTCCTGAAATAACTGGATGCTCCTTCCCTGCAGTGTCACTTCTTTTAGCTCTCTGGCCTTTTGCAATATTTCTTCAGTGTCCCTGTAGCTCAATATGCCACATATAATGTCCCTGGGGTTCTCTGAGGCATTTGGTTTGGGTCTCAGTGCCCGATGAACCCTTTCTATAATTACACTCTGGGCTCTCTCTGGGCCTAACAGAGTGGCAAACAATGAGACCATTACTTGTATTAGGTCCTCTTTATCTGCTGCCTCAGGGAGACCCCGTATCCTGATGTTGCAACGGCGGCTCCTATTTTCCTGGTCTTCCATTTGTAATAGCAGGCTGTTCATTGCTCTAGAATGAGAGCTTAATGAGTCCTTGACCGCTGTATTGAAAGTGAGCAAGGAATCCTGTATTTGCTCTAAGGACTCCACTCTGTCCCCAATATGTCGGACATCCGTCTTTATGGCGGCTAAGTCTGCAGCGATAGGTGCCAGGGCTCTTTGTAATGCTTGTTCAATAAAGTCCCTAGTGAGCGCCGCTCTCCCCGGCTCTGCCTGCGCCCCGCTCACCTCACTCGCATCGTCACACTGGGCTCCGGGGCTTGAGGCCTCACAGGCGTCTCCTTCACCTTGCCGCTTCGGCGCCATCTTTGGAGTGCGTGCAGGGACCTGAGAAGCCGGCTTCTGAAGGTATTTCCCCATATTCGACTGGTGCGGTGAGTCCCTCCTTTGCTCTGAGGTAACTCTGGACTGTTCCTTGGACTGAATCTTCATTTCTGTGGTTCGGGTATCGCTTTTACAAGGCGTACTTAGGATCTAGTGGCGGGAGCTCCGCTCTCAAGCAGCCACCATCAAGCTCGGTCAGGCCACGCCCCGGACACACCTTCTCATTCAAAGAGTTTTTTTTATTTTCATGACTATGAAAATTGTAGATTCACACTGAAGGCATCAAAACTATGAATTAACACATGTGGAATTATATACATAACAAACAAGTGTGAAACAACTGAAAATATGTCATATTCTAGGTTCTTCAAAGTAGCCACCTTTTGCTTTGATTACTGCTTTGCACACTCTTGGCATTCTCTTGATGAGCTTCAAGTGGTAGTCCCCTGAAATGGTTTTCACTTCACAGGTGTGCCCTGTCAGGTTTAATAAGTGGGATTTCTTGCCTTGGGACCATCAGTTGCGTTGAGGAGAAGTCAGGTGGATACACAGCTGATAGTCCTACTGAATAGACTGTTAGAATGTATATTATGGCAAGAAAAAAGCAGCTAAGTAAAGAAAAACTAGTGGCCATCATTACTTTAAGAAATGAAGGTCAGTCAGTCAGCCGAAAAATTGGGAAAACTTTGAAAGTAAGGGCTATTTGACCATGAAGGAGAGTGATGGGGTGCTGCGCCAGATGACCTGGCCTCCACAGTCACCGGACCTGAACCCAATCGAGATGGTTTGGGGTGAGCTGGACCGCAGAGTGAAGGCAAAAGGGCCAACAAGTGCTAAGCATCTCTGGGAACTCCTTCAAGACTGTTGGAAGACCATTTCAGGGGACTACCTCTTACAGCTCATCAAGAGAATGCCAAGAGTGTGCAAAGCAGTAATCAAAGCAAAAGGTGGCTACTTTGAAGAACCTAGAATATGAAATATTTTCAGTTGTTTCACACTTGTTTGTTATGTATATAATTCCACGTGTGTTAATTCATAGTTTTGATGCCTTCATAGTCATGAATATAAAGAAAATTCTTTGAATGAGAAGGTGTGTCCAAACTTTTGGTCTGTACTGTATATTTTTTCTTATTTCGCTAACACATGCCACAAATTGCTTTGCAAAAGATAACTGCATCGCTGATCATCAAATATATTATTTCTTTTTCCGCTAATACACATCACAAAAGGCTTTACAAAAAATAACTGCACCGCTCAGCAGCAAATATTTTTTTCTTTTTCCGCTAATGCACGTCACAATAGGCTTTACAACAAATAACTGCACCGTTGAGCGGCAAATATATTTTTTCTTTTTACGCTAAAACACGTCACAAAAGGCTTTACAACAGATAACTGCACCGCTGAGCAACAAATATATTTTTCTTTTTACGCTAATGCACGTCACAAAGATCTTTAGAACAGATAACAGCACCGGTTAACGTCAAATATATTTTTTCTTTTTCCGCTAATACACTTTACAAAAGGATTTAGAACAAAAAAATTGCACTGCTAAGAGGCAAAAAATGCTTTGCAACAGATAATTGCCCTGCAGAGAGGCAAATATATATTTTCTTTTTCTGCTAATACATGTCACAAAAGGTTTTACAACAGATAACTGCACTGCTGAGTAGCATATATATTTTTTCTTTTTCTGCTAATACATGTCCAAAAGGCTTTAGAACAGATAACTTCACAGCTAAGAGGCAAACATATTTTTTTATTTTTCAGCTAATACATGTCACAAAAGGCTTTACAAGAAATAACTGCACCGCTAAGCCGAAAATATATTTTTTTCTATTTCCGCTAATACATGTCACAAAAGGCTTTACAACAAATATAGTCAGGTCCATAAATATTGGGACATCGACACAATTGTAAAATTTTTGGCTCTATACACCACCACAATGGGTTTGAAATGAAACGAACAAGATATGCTTTAACTGCAGACTGTCAGCTTTAATTTGAGGGTATTTACATCCAAATCAGGTGAATGGTGTAGGAATTACAACAGTTTGCATTTGTGCCTCCCACTTTTTAAGGAACCAAAAGTAATGGGACAATTGGCTTCTCAGCTGTTCCATGGCCAGGTGTGTGTTATTCCCTCATTATCCCAATTACAATGAGCAGATAAAGGGTCCAGAGTTCATTTTAAGTGTGCTATTTGCATTTAGAATCTGTTGCTGTCAACTCTCAAGATTAGATCCAAAGAGCTGTCACAATCAGTGAAGCAAGCCATAATTTGGCTGAAAAAACAAAACAAACCCATCAGAGAGATAGCAAAAACAACTGTTTGGGACATTTTTAAAAAGAAGGAACGCATCGGTGAGCTCAGCAACACCAAAAGACCCGGAAGACCACGGGAAACAACTGTGGTGGATGACCGAAAAATTCATTCCCTGGTGAAGAAAACACCCTTCACAACAGCCAGATCAAGAACACTCTCCAGGAGGTAGGCGTATGTGTGTCAAAGTCAACAATAAAGAGAAGACTTCACCAGAGTGAATACAGAGGGTTCACCACAAGATGTAAACCATTGGTGAGCCTCAAAAACAGAAAGGCCAGATTAGAGTTTGCCAAACGACATCTAAAAAAGCCTTCACAGTTCTGGAACAACATCCTATGGACAGATGAGACCAAGATCAACTTATACCAGAGTGATGGGAAGAGAACAGTATGTAGAAGGAAAGGAACTGCTCATGATCCTAAGCATACCACCTCATCAGTGAAGCATGGTGGTGGTAGTGTCATGGCGTGGGCATGTATGGCTGCCAATGGAACTGGTTCTCTTGTATTTATTGATGATGTGACTGCTGATAAAAGCAGCAGGATGAAGTCTGAAGTGTTTCGGGCAATATTATCTGCTCATATTCAGCCAAATGCTGCAGAACTCATTGGACGGCGCTTCACAGTGCAGATGGACAATGACCCAAAGCATATTGCAAAAGCAACCAAAGAGTTTTTTAAGGGAAAGAAGTGGAATGTTATGCAATCGCCAAGTCAATCACCTGACCTGAATCCGATTGAGCATGCATTTCACTTGGTGAAGACAAAACTGAAAGGAAAATGCCCCAAGAACAAGCTGGAACATAAGATAGTTGCAGTAGAGGCCTGGCAGAGCATCACCAGGGATGAAACCCAGCGTCTGGTGATGTCTATTGGTTCCAGACTTCAGGCTGTAATTGACTGCAAAGGATATGCAAACAAGTATTAAAAAGTGAAAGTTTGATTTATGATTATTATTCTGTCCCATTACTTTTGGTTCCTTAACAAGTGGGAGGCACATATGCAAACTGTTGTAATTCCTACACCATTCAACTGATTTGGATGTAAATGCCCTCAAATTAAAGCTGACAGTCTACAGTTAAGGCATATCTTGTTCGTTTTATTATAAATACATTGTGGTGGTGTATAGAGGCAAAAATGTTAGAATTGTGTCGATGTCCCAATATTTATGGACCTGACTGTAACTGCACTGCTGAGCGGCAAATATTTTTTTTTTCTTTTTAAGCTAATACACGTCACAAAAGGCTTCACAACAAATAATTGCACTGCTGAGCTACAAATATATATATATTTTTTTCCGCTAATAAACGTCACAAAAGGCTTTACAGCAGATAACTACACCACTGAGCGGCAAAAATATTTTTTATTTTTGCGCTAATACACGTCACAAAAGGCTTTAGAACAGATAACTGCCCCGCTGAGAGACAAATATATTTTTTCTTTTTCCGCTAATACACTTCACAAACTACTTTAAAAGAAATAAATGCACCGCTGAGCTGCAAATATATTTTTTCTTTTTCCGCTAATAAACATCACAAAAGGCTTTACAACAGATAACTGCACAGCTGAGCAGCAAATATATATATTTTTTCCCGCTAATACATGTCACAAAAGGCTTTAGAACAGATAACTGCGATGTTGAGCGTCAAATTAATTGTAACGGTCGCGTACAAAGACACACAGGGGGAGGGAAGTGACCACTGCGCTCCACCCTTACCCCTGGCCTGCCTACTTGCCTCGCGAGTCCTAATGACAGGGGACTACTGGACGGCAATCCTTAGCTTGGAATAAGTGCAGGGATGACAGACAGACAAACAACAGAACCTGAACGGACCGAGTCAATACCAGGAAAGCTACAAAGTACAAATGGAGCAAGCAGAGAATTGTCAGGAGAAGCCGGGGTCATAAATACCAGGAGAGTGGTGAAGTACCAAAGGAGTCAGCAGAGGATCGTCAGGAGGAGGCCGGGGTCAGAATACCAGGAGAGCAGCAAAGTACACAAGGAGCAGGCAGAGGATCGTCAGGAATTCAGCAGGAGGTAAGTACACCAGGAAAGACAACATCACAGGTGTAACCTAAATTAACAGGCAACCTGTGGCCAGCAGGCTGCCTGTATTTATAGTGGGGAGTAAGGGTCATGTGACGTGGCC
Source organism: Bufo bufo (assembly GCF_905171765.1). Lineage (NCBI taxonomy): Eukaryota > Metazoa > Chordata > Amphibia > Anura > Bufonidae > Bufo > Bufo bufo. The sequence goes on from NC_053393.1 coordinate 289,227,773, forward strand.
AGCGTCACATGACCGACAGACCAACCAGTCGAGCACCGAGTGATCAGCTCGGCGCTCAAGGCAGACTTAGGAGCAGGGGGTTTCCCAGCTAGCAAAGCCGCCCTGGGAACGAGGTCAAACACAGATCCTCGCTCCTGAAGCTAAGCAGCAGGTCTGCGGCTAATGGGAGACCGAGTGCACCTTCGGAACCCCGTTACATTAATTTTTTATTTTTCCTGTAATACACGCCACAAAAGGCTTTAGAACAGATAACTGCACCACTGAGCGGCAAATATAAATTTTCTTTTGTCTTTAATACACGTCACAAAAGGCTTTAGAACAGATAACTGCCCCATTGAGAGGCAAATATATTTTTTCTTTTTCCACTAATAGACGTCACAAAAGGCTTTACAAAAAATTACTCTCCGGCTGAGCGGCAAATATTTTTTTTCTTTTGCCACTAATACATGTCACAAAAGTCTTTAGAACAGATAATTGCACGGCTGAGCGGCAAATATATTTTTTATTTTTCCTCTAATACACACCACAAAGGCTTTAGAACAGATAACTGCCCTAATGAGAGGCAAATATATTTTTTATTTTTCAGCTAGTACACGTCACAAAAGGCTTTACATGAAATAATTGCACCGCTGAGCGTCAAATATATTTTTCCTTTTTCCGCAAATTCACGTCACAAAAGGCTTTAAAACAAATAACTGCATTGCTGAGTGGCAAATATATTTTTTGTTTTTCCGCTGAAAAACATCACAAAAGGCCTTACAACAGATAAATGCACAGCTGAGCGTCAAATATATTTTTTCTTTTTCCGCTAATGCACGTCACAAAATTCTTTAGAACAGATAACTGCACCGCTAAGCGTCAAATATATTTTTTATTTTTCCACAAATACACTTCACAAAAGTATTTAGAAAAAAAAATTGCTTTAAAAATCGCTAATAAACATCACAAAAGGCTTTACAACAGATAAATGCACAGTTGAGCGGCAAAGATTTTTTTAAATTTTTTTGCGAATACAAGCCAAAAAAGGCTTTAGAACTGAAAACTGCACCTGCATTCCCTGGACTTCGTGTGGCTGTCATGGCCCACAAACAGGTAGGAACTAGTGTTAGGGACCACTCCATAGAGGCGACCTTGACGTGGGGAGTGGCTTATTATACTTTGGCCAAAATGTACACCAATGCCTCATCCAGCATAGAGGCAGGGCAGAATGCTGGTTGCAGAGTGCCATTGCATTTGTGTCTTTTTATTTGTATATGTATTTCGCCATAGCAATGTGCACCTACATATAGGGTTGTGCTGATTGAATCCCCCACATTTTTTCTTTGTAGTATATATTGGAAGCGTGGCGATCTCCATGCAGTCATGCACACCTGACCAGTCAATCTGTCCTGGAGGCTGGTTTTAAAGTCAGTATAAAACTGAGTCTGCATATATAGCACCTACCAGTAGCCATTTGGCTCCAGGAGAAGTATATAGTGGGCTCAGCATGCATGTTGGTACTTGCATCCCTGGATCCGATGAAAGCTGTAATGGCACCGGATGGGGTTAAAAGCAGAGTGTGCTTGGCGTGCATGCTGCACCTGCATTCCCTGGACTTTGTGTGGCTGTCATGGCCCACAAACAGGTAGGAACTAGTGTTAGGAACCACTCCATAGAGGCGACCTTGACGTGGTGAGTGGCTTATTACGCTTTGGCCAAAATGTACACCAATGCCTCATCCAGCATAGAGGCAGGGCAGAATGCTGGTTGCAGAGTGCCATTGCATTTGTGTCTTTTTCTTTGTATATGTATTTCGCCATAGCAATGTGCACCTACATATAGGGTTGTGCTGATTGAATCCCCCACATTTTTCCCACTAATAGACGTCACAAAAGGCTTTACAAAAAATTACTCTCCGGCTGAGCGGCAAATATTTTTTTTCTTTTGCCACTAATACATGTCACAAAAGGCTTTAGAACAGATAATTGCACGGCTGAACGGCAAATATATTTTTTATTTTTCCTCTAATACACACCACAAAGGCTTTAGAACAGATAACTGCCCTAATGAGAGGCAAATATATTTTTTATTTTTCAGCTAGTACACGTCACAAAAGGTTTTACATGAAATAATTGCACCGCTGAGCGTCAAAAATATTTTTCCTTTTTCCGCAAATTCACGTCACAAAAGGCTTTAAAACAAATAACTGCATTGCTGAGTGGCAAATATATTTTTGGTTTTTCCGCTAAGAAACGTCACAAAAGGCTTTACAACAGATAACTGCACCGCTAAGCGTCAAATATATTTTTCCACTAATACACTTAACAAAAGTATTTAGAAAAAAAATTGCACTGCTAAGAGGCAAAAATATTTTTCTTTTTCCGCTAATAAACATCACAAAAGGCTTTACAACAGATAAATGCAGAGCTGAGTGGCAAAGATTTTTTTAAATTTTTTTGCGAATACAAGCCAAAAAAGGCTTTAGAACAAAAAAATGCACTGCTAAGTGGCAAAAAAAAATAATTTCCCCCACTAATACACATCACAAAAGGTTTTAGAACAAATAACTGCACCGCTGAGGGTCAAATATATTTTTCTTTTTCCGGTAATACTCGCCACAAAAGGCATTAGAACAGATAACTGCACCGCTGAGCAGCAAATAAATTTTTTATTTTTACGCTAATACAAATCACAAAAGGCTGTAGTACAGCTAACTGCACCGCTGAGTGGCAAATATATTTCTTCCTTTTGCCACTATTACACGTCACAAAAGGCTTTACAAGAAATAACAGCACTGCTAAAAGGCAAATATATATTTCAGTTTTTCCGCTAATACAAGCAAAAAATGCTTTACAACATATACCTGCCCAGCTGAGAGTCAAAAAGGCTTTACAAGAAATAGCTGGACCGCCGAGCGGCAAATATATTTTTCTTTTTCCGCTAATACAAGTCACAAAAGGCTTTAAAACAAATAACTGCACGGCTGAGAGGCAAATATATTTTTTCTTTTGCCACTAATACACGTCACAAAAGGATTTACAACAAATAACTGCACCGCAGATCGGCATATATATTTTTTCTTTTGCCACTAATACACTTCACAAAAGGCTTTAGAACAGATAACTGCCCGGCTGAGATGCAAATGTATATTTTCTTTTTCTGCTAATACATGTCACAAAAGGCTTTAGAACAGATAACTGCAATGCCGGGCGGCATATATATATTTTCTTTTACCACTAATATACATCACAAAAGGCTTTAGAACTGAAAACTGCCCGGCTGAGCGGCAAATATATTCTTTCTTTTTCTAATAATACACGTCACAAAAGGTTTTACATCAAATAACTGCACTGCTGAGAGGCAAATATATTTTTTCTTTTTCTGCTAATACAAGCCTAAAAAGGCTTTACAACAGATAACTGCCCCGCTGAGCTGCAAATATATTTTTTATTTTTCCGGTAATACACTCCACAAAAGGCTTTACAACAGATAACTGCACCGTTGAGCGGCAAATATATTTTTTCTTTTTACGCTTAAACATGTCACAAAAGGCTTTACAACAAATAACTGCACTGCTAACCGGCCAATATATTTTTTTCTTTTGCCACTGATACACGTCACAAAAGACTTTAGAACAGCTAACTGCATCGCTGAACAGCAAATATATTTTTTTCTATTGCCACTATTAGGCTGCGTTCACACGGGCGAGATTTCCGCGCGGGTGCAATGCGGTAGGTGAACGCATTGCACCCGCACTGAATCTGGACCCATTCATTTCATGGGGGCTGTTCAGATGAGCGATGATTTTCACGCATCACTTATGCGTTGCGTGAAAATCGCAGCATGCTCTATATTCTGCGTTTTTCACGCAACGCAGGCCCCATAGAAGTGAATGGGGTTGCGTGAAAATCGCAAGCATCCGCAAGCAAGTGCGGATGCGGTGCGATTTTCACGCACGGTTGCTAGGTAACAGTCTATACACTGTATTATTTTCCCTTATAACATGGTTATAAGGGAAAATAATAGCATTCTGAATACAGAATGCATAGTAGGTGATCAATTGAGGGTTAAAAAATAAAAAAAATTAACTCACCTTGTCCTCTTGTTCGCGTAGTTCTCCCGGTCTTTAGTTCTTTAAAAAGATGAACTATGGGCTAAAGGACCTTTGGTGACGTCAGATCACATGCTCCAATCACATGGTACATCACCGCGGTGATTGGAGCATGTGATCTGACGTCACCAAAGGTCCTTTAGCCCATAGTTCATCTTTTTAAAGAACTAAAGACCGGGAGAACTACGCGAACAAGAGGACAAGGTGAGTTAATTTTTATTTTTTTTTAACCCTCAATTGATCACCTACTATGCATTCTGTATTCAGAATGCTATTATTTTCCCTTATAACCATGTTATAAGGGAAAATAATAACATCTACACAACACCGAACCCAAACCTGAACTTCAGTGAAGAAGTTCGGGTCTGGGTACCACAGTCGGTTTTTTATCACGCGCGTGCAAAACACATTGCACACGCGCGATAAAAACTGAACATCGGAACGCAATCGCAGTCAAAACTGACTGCAATTGCATTCCTACTCGCGCGGGTTTGCCGCAACACACCGGGACGCATCCGGAACTAATCCGGACACGCTCGTGTGAACCCAGCCTTACACGTCACAAAAGGCTTTGCAATAAATAACAGTACTGCTGAGAGGCAAATATATATTTTTCTTTTTCTGCTAATACAAGCAAAAAATGCCTCACAACAGATAATTGCCCCGCAGAGAGGCAAATATATTTTTTCTTTTTCCGCTAATACACGTCACAAAAGGCTTTACAAGAAAACCCTGCACCGCTGAGCGGAAAATATATATATATTTTTTCCGCTAATATGCGTCACAATAGGCTTTAAAACAAATAGCTGCACTGCTGAGCGGCAAATATTTTTTTTCTTATGCCACTAATACATGTCACAAAAGGCTTTACAAGAAAACCCTGCACCGCTGAGCAGCAATTTTATTTTTTCTTTTGCCACTAATACACCTCACAAAGAGGCTTTAGAACAGATAACTGCACTGCTGAGAGGCAAATAAATGTTTTCTTTTTCTGCTAATACACGTCACAAAAGGCTTTACAACAGATAACTGCACCGCTGAGCGACAAATATATTTTTTCTGTTGCCACTGATACACGTCAGAAAAGACTTTAGAACAGCTAACTGCATCACTGAACGGCAAATATATTTTTTTCTATTGCCACTATTACACGTCACAAAAGGCTTTACAATAAATAACAGTACTGCTGAGAGGCAAATATAGATTTTTCTTTTTCTGCTAATACAAGCAACAAATGCCTTACAGCAGATAATTGCCCCGCAGAGAGGCAAATATATTTTTTCTTTTTCCGCTAATACACCGTCACAAAAGGCTTTACAAGAATCAACTGCACCGCTGAGCGGCAAATATATTTTTTCTTTTTCCGCTAATACAAGGAAAAAATGCTTTACAACAGATAATTGCCCCGCAGAGAAGCAAATATATATATTTTTTTCCACACGTCACAAAAGGCTTTACAAGAAATAACTGCACCGCTGAGTGGCAAATTAATATATTTTTTTCCGCTAATATACATCACAAAAGGCTTTAAAACAAATAACTGCACCGCTGAGCGGCAAATATATTTTTTCTTATGCCACTAATACACGTCACAAAAGGCTTTACAAGAAATAACTGCACCGCTGAGCAGTAAATATATTTTTTCTTTTTCTGCTAATATACGACTCAAAGAGGCTTTAGAACAGATAACTGCACTGCTTAGAGGCAAATAATTTTTTTCTTTTTCTGCTAATACACGTCACAAAAGGCTTTACAACAGATAATTGCAACGCTGAGCGGCAAGTATATTTTTTTCTTATTCCGCTAATACAAGCAAAATAGGATTTACAACAGATAACTGCACCGCTGAGCGGCAAATATATTTTTTCTTTTTCCGCTAATACACTTCACAAAAGGCTTTAGAACAGATAACTGCACTGCTGAGCTTCATATACAGTACAGACCAAAAGTTTGGACACACCTTCTCATTCAAAGATTTTTTTTTATTTTCATGACTATGAAAATTGTAGATTCACACTGAAGGCATCAAAACTATGAATTAACACATGTGGAATTATATACATAACAAACAAGCGTGAAACAACTGAAAATATGTCATATTCTAGGTTCTTCAAAGTAGCCACCTTTTGCTTTGATTACTGCTTTGCACACTCTTGGCATTCTCTTGATGAGCTTCAAGTGGTAGTCCCCTGAAATGGTTTTCACTTCACAGGTGTGCCCTGTCAGGTTTAATAAGTGGTATTTCTTGCCTTATAAATGGGGTTGGGACCATCAGTTGCGTTGAGGAGAAGTCAGGTGGATACACAGCTGATAGTCCTACTGAATAGACTGTTAGAATTTATATTATGGCAAGAAAAAAGCAGCTAAGTAAAGAAAAACGAGTGGCCATCATTACTTTAAGAAATAAAGGACAGTCAGTCAGCCGAAAAATTGGGAAAACTTTGAAAGTAAGGGCTATTTGACCATGAAGGAGAGTGATGGGGTGCTGCGCCAGATGACCTGGCCTCCACAGTCACCGGACCTGAACCCAATCGAGATGGTTTGGGGTGAGCTGGACCGCAGAGTGAAGGCAAAAGGGCCAACAAGTGCTAAGCATCTCTGGGAACTCCTTCAAGACTGTTGGAAGGCCATTTCAAGGTTGTTTCACACTTGTTTGTTATGTATATAATTCCACGTGTGTTAATTCATAGTTTTGATGCCTTCATAGTCATGAAAATAAAGAAAACTCTTTGAATGAGAAGGTGTTTCCGAACTTTTGGTCTGTACTGTATATTTTTTCTTATTTCGCTAACACATGCCACAAATTGCTTTGCAAAAGATAACTGCACCGCTGATCGTCAAATATATTTTTTCTTTTTCCGCTAATACACGTCACAAAAGGCTTTACAAAAAATAACTGCACCGCTGAGCAGCAAATATCTTTTTTTCTTTTTCCGCTAATGCACGTCACAATAGGCTTTACAACAAATAACTGCACCGTTGAGCGGCAAAAATATTTTTTTTTTTTACGCTAAAACACGTCACAAAAGGCTTTACAACAGATTACTGCAGCGCTGAGCAACAAATATATTTTTCTTTTTCCGCTAATACACATCACAAATGGCTTTAAAACAAATAACTGCACTGCTGAGCGTCAAATATATTTTTTCTTTTTCCGCTAATGCACGTCACAAAATTCTTTAGAACAGATAACAGCACCACTAAGCGTCAAATATATTTTTTCTTTTTCCGCTAATACACTTCACAAAAGGATTTAGAACAAAAAAATTGCACTGCTAAGAGGCAAAAAATGCTTTGCAACAGATAATTGTCCTGCAGAGAGGCAAATATATTTTTTATTTTTCCGCTAATGCACGTCACAAAAGGCTTTACAAGAAATAACTGCACCGCTGAGCGGCAAATTTATATATATTTTTCCGCTAATATACGTCACAAAAGGCTTTAAAACAAATAACTGCACGGCTGAGCGGCAAATATATTTTTTCTTATGCCACTAATACACATCACAAAAGGCTTTACAAGAAATAACTGCATCAATGAGCAGCAAATATATATTTTCTTTTTCTGTTAATATACGTCACAAAGAGGCTTTCGAACAGATAACTGCACGGCTTAGAGGCAAATATTTTTTTTCTTTTTCTGCTAATACACGTCACAAATAGCTTTACAACAGATAACTGCAACGCCGAGCGGCAAGTATATTTTTTTCTTATTCCGCTAATACAAGCAAAATAGGCTTTACAACAGATAACTGCACCGCTGAGCTGCAAATATATATTTTTCCTTTTCCTATAATGCTCTCCACAAACGGCTTTACAACAGATAACTGCACCACTGAGCGACAAATATATTTTTTCTTTTGCCACTGATACACGTCACAAAAGACTTTAGAACAGCTAACTGCATCGTTGAACGGCAAATATATTTTTTTCTTTTGCCACTATTACACGTCACAAAAGGCTTTACAATAAATAACAGTACTGCTAAGAGGCAAATATATATATATTTTTTCTGCTAATACAAGCAACAAATGCCTTACAACAGATAATTGCCCCGCAGAGAGGCAAATATATTTTTTCTTTTTCCGCTAATACACGTCACAAAAGGCTTTTCAAGAAATAACTACACCGCTGAGTGTCAAATATATATATATTTTTCCGCTAATATACGTCACAAAAGGCTTTAAAATAAATACCTGCACCGCTGAGCGGCAAATATATTTTTTCTTATGCCACTAATACATGTCACAAAATGCTTTACAAGAAATAACTGCACCGATGAGCAGCAATTGAATTTTTTCTTTTGCCACTAATACATCTCACAAAGGCTTTAGAACAGATAACTGCACTGCTGAGAGGCAAATAAATGTTTTCTTTTTCTGCTAATACACATCACAAAAGGCTTTACAACAGATAACTGCACCGCTGAGCGGCAAATATATTTTTTCTTTTTCCGCTAATACAAGCAAAAAATGCTTTACAACAGATAATTGCCCCGCAGAGAGGCAAATATATATATATTTTTTCCACTAATACACGTCACAAAAGGCTTTACAAGAAATAACTGCACCGCTGAGCGGCAAATTTATATATTTTTTTCCGCTAATATACATCACAAAAGGCTTTAAAACAACTAACTGCACCGCTGAGCGGCAAATATATTTTTTTTTATGCCACTAATGCATGTCACAAAAGGCTGTACAAGAAATAACTGCACCGCTGAGCAGTAAATATATTTTTCTCTTTTTCTGCTAATATTCGTCACAAAGAGGTTTTAGAACATATAACTGCACTGCTTAGAGGCAAATAATTTTTTTCTTTTTCTGCTAATACACGTCACAAAAGGCTTTACAACAGATAACTGCAATGCCGAGCGGCAAGTATATTTTTTTCTTATTCCACTAAAACAAGCAAAATAGGCTTTACAACAGATAACTGCACCGCTTAGCAGCAAATATATTTTTTCTTTTTCCACTAATACACTTCACAAAAGGCTTTAGAACAGATAACTGCACTGCTGAGCTTCATATATATTTTTTCTTATTTCGCTAACACATGCCACAAATTGCTTTGCAAATGATAACTGCACCGCTGATCGTCAAATATATTTTTTCTTTTCCCGCTAATACACGTCACAAAAGGCTTTACAACAGATAACTGCACCGCTGAGCAACAAATATATTTTTCTTTTTCCGCTAATACACGTTACAAATGGCTTTAAAACAAATAACAGCACCGCTAAGCGTCAAATATATTTTTTCTTTTTCCGCTAATACACTTCACAAAAGGATTTAGAACAAAAAAATTGCACTGCTAAGAGGCAAAAATATTTTTCTTTTTCCGCTAATAAACATCACAAAAGGCTTTACAACAGATAAATGTACAGCTGAGCGGCAAATAATTTTTCTTCTTTTTCTGCTAATACAAGCCTAAAAAGGCTTTACAACAGATAACTTCCCCACCGAGCTGTAAATATATTTATTCCTTTTCTGCTAATACAAGCCACAAAAGGCTTTACAACAGATAACTGCACCGCTGAACGTCAAATATATTTTTTCTATTCCGGTAATACACTCCACAAAAGGCTTTACAACAGATAACTGCACCGTTGAGCGGCAAATATATTTTTTCTTTTTACACTAAAACACGTCACAAAAGGCTTTACAACAAATAACTGCACTGCTGAGCGGCCAATATATTTTTTCTTTGGCCACTAATAAACTCCACAAAAGGCTTTACAACAGATAACTGCACCGCTAAGCGACAAATATATTTTTACTTTTGCCACTGATACACGTAACAAAAAACTTTAGAACAGCTAACTGCATCGCTGAACGGCAAATATATATTTTTCTATTGCCACTATTACACGTCACAAAAGTCTTTACAATAAATAACAGTACTGCTGAGAGGCAAATATTTTTTTTCTTTTTCCGCTAATACAAGCAAAACATGCCTTACAACAGATAATTGCCCGCAGAGAGGCAAATATATATTTTATTTTTCTGCTAATACACATCACAAAAGGCTTTTCAAGAAATAACTGCACCGCTGAGCAGCAATTATATTTTTTCTTTTGCCACTAATACACCTCACAAAGAGGATTTAGAACAGATAACTGCACTGCTGAGAGGCAAATAAATGTTTTCTTTTTCTGCTAATACACTCCTCAAAAGGCTCTACAACAGATAACTGCACCGCTGAGCGGCAAATATATTTTTTCTTTTTGTGCTAAAACACGTCACAAAAGGCTTTACAACAGATAACTGCACCACTGAGCGGCAAATATATATTTTCTTTTTTCACTAATATAAGCGAAAAATGCTTTGCAACAGATTATTGCCCTGCAGAGAGGCAAATAATTTTTTTCTTTTTCCGCTAATACACGTCACAAAAGGCCTTACAAGAAATAACTGCACCGCTGAGCGGCAAATTTATATATTTTTTTCCGTTAATATAATTCACAAAAGGCTTTAAAACAAATAACTGCACCGCTGAGAGGGCAAATATATTTTTTCTTATGCCACTAATACACATCACAAAAGGCTTTACAAGAAATAACTGCATCGCTGAGCAGCAAATATATATTTTCTTTTTCTGCTAATATACGTCACAAAGAGGCTTTATAACAGATAACTGCATGGCTTAGAGGCAAATATTTTTTTCTTTTTCTGCTAATACACGTCACAAAAGGCTTTACAACAGATAACTGCAACGTTGAGCGGCAAGTATATTTTTTTCTTATTCCGCTAATACAAGCAAAATAGGCTTTACAACAGATAACTGCACTGCTGAGCTGCAAATATATTTTTTCCTTTTCCGCTAATACAAGCCACAAAAGTCTTTACAAAAGATAACTGAACCGTTGAGCTGCAAATATATTTTTTCTTTTTACGCTAAAACACGTCACAAAAGGCTTTACAACAGATAACTGCACCGCTGAGCAACAAATATATTTTTCTTTTTCCGCTTATGCACGTCACAAATAGCTTTAAAACAAATAACTGCACTGCTGAGCGGCATATATATTTTTCCGCTAATACACGTCACAAAGGCTTTACAACAAATAACTGCACTGCTGAGCGAGAAATATATTTTTTCCTTTGCCACTGATACACGTCACAAAAGACTTTAGAACAGCTAACTGCATCGCTAAACTGCAAATATATTTTTTTCTATTGCCACTATTACACGTCACAAAAGGCTTTACAATAAATAACAGTACTGCTGAGAGGCAAATATATATTTTTCTTTTTCTGCTAATACAAGCAACAAATATTTTACAACAGATAATTGCCCCGCAGAGAGGTAAATATATTTTTTCTTTTTCCGCTAATACACGTCACCAAAGGCTTTACAAGAAATAACTGTACCGCTGAGCGGCAAATATCAATTTTTTCCCCCCGCTAATATTCATCACAAAATACTTTACAAGAAATAACTGCACCGCTAAGCAGCAATTAAATTTTTTCTTTTGCCACTAATACACCTCACAAAGAGGCTTTAGAACAGATAACTGCACTGCTGAGAGGCAAATATATATTTTTTTATGCCACTAATACATGTCACAAAATGCTTTAAAAGAAATACCTGCACCATTGAGCAGCAATTAAATTTTTTCTTTTGCCACTAATACACCTCACAAAGAGGCTTTAGAACAGATCACTGCACTGCTGAGAGGCAAATAAATGTTTTCTTTTTCTGCTAATACACGTCACAAAAGGCTTTACAACAGATAACTGCACCGCTGAGCGGCAAATATATTTTTTCTTTTTCCGCTAATACAAGCAAAAAATGCTTTACAACAGTTAATTGCCCTGCAGAGAGGCAAATATATATATTTTTTTCAGTAATATACGTCACAAAAGGCTTTACAAGAAACAACTGCACCGCTGAGCGGTAAATTTATATATTTTTTTGCTAATATACGTCACAAAAGGCTTTAAAACAAATAACTGCACCGCTGAGCGGCAAATATATTTTTTCTTATGCCACTAATACATGTCACAAAATGCTTTACAAGAAATAACTGCACCGCTGAGCAGCAATTTATTTTTTTCTTTTGCCACTAATACACCTCACAAAGAGGCTTTAGAACAGATAACTGCACTGCTGAGAGGCAAATAATTGTTTTCTTTTTATGCTAATACATGTCACAAAAGGCTTTACAACAGATAATTGCAACGCCGAGCGGCAAGTATATTTTTTTCTTATTCCGCTAATACAACCAAAATAGGCTTTACAACAGATAATTGCACCTCTGAGCGGCAAATATATATTTTCTTTTTCCACTAATACACTTCAAAAAAGTCTTTAGAACAGATAACTGCACTGCTTAGCCTTAGAGCAAATCATTTTTTTATTTTTCTGCTAATACACGTCACAAAAGGCTTTACAACAGATAACTGCAACGCTGAAGCGGCATGTATATTTTTATCTTATTTCGCCAATACAACCAAAATAGGCTTTACAACAGATAACTGCACCGCTGAGCGGCAAATATATATTTTATTTTTCCACTAATACACTTCACAAAAGGCTTTAGAACAGATAACTGCACTGCTTAGAGGCAAATAATTTTTTTCTTTTTCTGCTAATACATGTCACAAAAGGCTTTACAACAGATAACTGCACCGCTGAGCAGTAAATATATTTTTTCTTTTTCTGCTAATATACGTCACAAAGAGGCTTTAGAACAGATAACTGCACTGCTTAGAGGCAAATATTTTTTTTCTTTTTCTGCTAATACACGTCACAAAAGGCTTTACAACAGATAACTGCAACTCCGAGCGGCAAGTATATTTTTTTCTTATTTCGCTAATACAACCAAAATAGGCTTTACCACAGATCACTGCACCGCTGAGCGGCAAATATATATTTTCTTTTTCCGCCAATACACTTCACAAAAGGCTTTAGAACAGATAACTGCACTGCTGAGCTTCATATATTTTTTTTCTTATTTCGCTAACACATGCCACAAATTGCTTTGCAAAAGATAACTGCACCGCTGATCGTCAAATATCTTTTTACTTTTTCTGCTAATACACGTCACAATAGGCTTTACAACAAATAACTCTATTTTCATATAGTGCAATACTACTAGTTGCCTACTCTTGACATGTGTAATTAATCATTGACATTAAAATATAGCTTTTATTACTAACTGCTTAAAATAATATGAACTACCTAACCTAATATTAAAACTATCTAATATGGCCTCTGATGTACCGTTTGTTCTATTAGCTGTGCTATTGTAGTAGTGGCCTGGTAGCGGCGCGCTTGCTCCAGTTACCACTCGATGATGCTATGTGGAATCTATATCGAACTGTCAGAGGTCTATTGTAGCCTAAAAACTTATACACTGCCCCCCGACATGTTTCGCCATATACATGGCGTCTTCAGGGGCACGGGCAGTCTACCTGTGCCCGTGCCCCTGAAGACGCCATGTATATGGCGAAACATGTCGGGGGGCAGTGTATAAGTTTTTAGGCTACAATAGACCTCTGACAGTTCGATATAGATTCCACATAGCATCATCGAGTGGTAACTGGAGCAAGCGCGCCGCTACCAGGCCACTACTACAATAGCACAGCTAATAGAACAAACGGTACATCAGAGGCCATATTAGATAGTTTTAATATTAGGTTAGGTAGTTCATATTATTTTAAGCAGTTAGTAATAAAAGCTATATTTTAATGTCAATGATTAATTACACATGTCAAGAGTAGGCAACTAGTAGTATTGCACTATATGAAAATAGAATCATTAATGCCTCTACATGTGTATGGTATATCTTTGGAACAAGTGTTACAACAAATAACTGCACCGCTGAGCGGCATATATATATTTTCTTTTGCCACTAATACACGTCACAAAAGGCTTTAGAACAGATAACCGCATGGCTGAGCAGCAAATATATATTTTTCTTTTTCCGCTAATACACATCACAAAAGGCTTTACAACAAATTATTGCAGAGCTGAGCGGCATATATATTTTTTCTTTTTCTGCTAATACACGCCACAAAACACTTTACAAGAAATAACTGCATCGCTGAGCGGCATATATATATTTTCTTTTACCACTAATACACATCACAAAAGGCTTTAGAACAGATAAAAGCCTGGCTGAGCGGCAAATATATATTTTTCTTTTTCTGATAAAACATGTCACAAAAAGCTTTACAACAATTAATTGCACTGCTGAGAGGCAAATATATATTTTTTCTTTTTCTGCCAATACACGTCACAAAAGGCTTTACAACAAATAACTGCACCACCGAGCGGCAAATATATATTTTTCTATTTCCGCTAATTTAGGCAAAAAAGGCTTTACAACAGAAAACTGCACAGCTGAGCAGCAAATACATTTTTAATTTGTATGCTAATACAAGACAAAAAAAGCTGTACAACAGATAACTGCACCGCTGAACTGCAAATATATTTTTTCTTTTTCCGCTAATACACGCCACAAAAGGCTTTACAACAGAAAAATGCACGGCTGAGCGGCAAATATATTTTTTAACTTTTTCTCTCTAATACACGTCACAAAGGCTTTAGAATAGAAAACTGCCCCACTAAGAGGCAAATATATTTTTTCTTTAACCACTACAGGACCCCCGTACGCAGGATTGCGTCCTGGCGGCGGCCCTGTTATTCCTCCTGGACGCACCGGCGCATCCTCTCGCGAGAGGCGAGATTTCCTGTGAACGCGCACACAAAGGCGCGCGCGTTTACAAGAACCGAAGGTAAACGAGTGAATCTGCAGCCTGCCAGCGGCGATCGTTCACTGGCAGGCTGTAGATGCGATTTTTATTTTAACCCCTGAAGGGTATATTAGACGCTGTTTTGATAACAGCGTCTAATATATCTGCTACCTGGTCCTCTGGTGGTCCCTTTTGCTTGGATCGACCACCAGAGGACACAGGCAGCTCTGTAAAGTAGCACCAAACACCACCACACTACAACCCCCCTTGTCACTTATTAACCCCTTATTAACCCCTGATTATCCCATATAGACTCCCTGCTCACCTCCTGTTATTGATCACCCTCCTGTAAGGCTCCATTCAGACGTTCGTATGTGTTTTGCGGATCCGCGGACCCATGGATCCACGGATCCGCAAAACACATACGAACGTCTGAATGGAGCCTTACAGGGGGGTGATCAATGACAGGGGGTTGATCACCCCATAGAGACTCCCTGATCACCCCCCTGTCATTGATCACCCCCCTGTAAGGCTCCATTCAGACGTCCATATGTGTTTTGCGGATCCGCGGATCCTTGGATCCACAAAACACATTCGGATGTCTGAATGGAGCCTTACAGGGGGGTGATCACCCCATATAGACTCCCTGATCACCCCCCTGTCATTGATCAACCCCTGTAAGGCTCCATTCAGACGTCCGTATGTGTTTTGCGGATTCGATACGCGGATCCGCAAAACACATACGGACGTCTGAATGGAGCCTTAAAGGGGGGTGATTAATGACAGGAGGGTGATCACCCCATATAGACTCCCTGATCACCCCCCTGTCATTGATCACCCCCCTGTAAGGCTCCATTCAGACTTCTGTATGTGTTTTGCGGATCCGCAAAACATGGACACTGCGGATCCGCAAAACACGGACACCACGGATCCGCAAAACACAGACAACGGCAATGTACTTTCCGCATTTTGCGGATTTCCACATTGCCAGAACTATATAGAAAATGCCTTTTCGTGTCCGCAATTGCGGACAAGAATAGGACATGTTCTATAGGCTCTACAAAAAACGCAGTGTTCGCCCGATCAGGCCTGATCTTGTGCGTACACTTGTGTTCAGTCCGCCCCACCGCAGTGCCAGAATTTTTTTTTTTCTGATCACTGCAAAAACACCATAAAATCGCAGCGGCGCTATAAAAAGATCACTTTTGAGGGGCAAGGCGAGTTCATAGAAGATTTTTTTTTTGTCAAAAGTTAGCGGAAATTAATTAATTTTAATTTTTTTGTTTTTTCTTACAAAGTCTCATATTCCACTAACTTGTGACAAAAAAAAAAAATCTCACATGAACTCACCATACCCCTCACGGAATCCAAATGCGTAACATTTTTTAGACATTTATATTCCAGACTTCTCACGCTTTATGGCCCCTAAAATGCCAGGGCAGTATAAATGCCCCACATGTGACCCCATTTTGGAAAGTGGACACCCCAAGGTATTCGCTGAGGGGCATATTGAGTCCGTGGGAGATTTTATTTTTTGTCACAAGTTAGTGGAAAGGGAGACTTTGTGAGAAAAAACAAACAAAAAAAATTTCAGCTAACTTATGCCAAAAAAAAAAGATCTTCTATGAACTCGCCATGCCCCTCACGGAATACCTTGGGGTGTCTTCTTTCCAAAATGGGGTCACATGTGGGGTATTTATACTGCCCTGGCATATTAGGGGACCTAAAGCGTGAGAAGAAGTCTGGAATCCAAATGTCTAAAAATGCCCTCCTAAACGAAATTTGGGCCCCTTTGCGCACCTAGGCTGCAAAAAAGTGTCACACATGTGGTATTGCCGTACTCAGGAGAAGTAGGGCAATGTGTTTTGGGGTGTCTTTTTACATATACCCATGCTGGGTGAGAGAAATATCTCTGTCAAATGACAACTTTGTATAAAAAATGGGAAAAGTTGTCTTTTAGAGAGATATTTCTCTCACCCAGCATGGGTATATGTAAAAAGACACTCCAAAACATATTTACCAACTTCTCCCGAGTACGTCGATACCACATGTGTGACACTTTTTTGCAACCTAGGTGGGCAAAGGGTCTCAAATTCTAAAGAGCACCTTTAGGATTTCACAGGGCATTTTTTACACATTTGGAATTCAAACTACTTCTCACGCATTAGGTCCCCTAAAATGCCAGGGCAGTATAACTACCCCACAAGTGACCCCATTTTGGAAAGAAAACACCCCAAGGTATTTCGTGATGGGCATAGTGAGTTCATGGAAGTTTTTATTTTTTGTCACAAGTTAGTGGAATATGAGACTTTGAAAGAAAAAAGAAAAAGAAAAACATCATTTTTCGCTAACTTGTGACAAAAAATAAAAAGTTCTATGAACTCAGTATGCCCATCAGCGAATACCTTAGGGTGTCTACTTTCCGAAATGGGGTCATTTGTGGGGTTTTTCTACTGTCTGGGCATTGTAGAACCTCAGGAAACATGACAGGTGCTCAGAAAGTCAGAGCTGCTTCAAAATGCGGAAATTCACATTTTTGTACCATAGTTTGTAAACGCTATAACTTTTACCCAAACCATTTTTTTTTTTACCCCCAAATTTTTTTTTTATCAAAGACATGTAGAACAATAAATTTAGAGAAAAATTTATATAGAAATGTATTTTGTTTTAAAAAAGTTTACAACTGAAAGTGAAAAATGTCATTTTTTTTGCAAAATTTTAGGTAAATTTTGATTAATAACAAAAAAAGTAAAAATGTCAGCAGCAATGAAATACCACCAAATAAAAGCTCTATTAGTGAGAAGAAAAGGAGGTAAAATTCATTTGGGTGGTAAGTTGTATGACCGAGCAATAAAGTAGTGTAGTGCAGAATTGTAAAAGTGGTCTGGTCATTAAGGGTGTTTAAGCTAGGGGAGCTGAGGTGGTTAACAGCTAATACACGTCACAAAAGGCTTTACAACAAATATCTGTACCGCTGAGCGGCAAATATATACTTTCTTTTGCCACTAGTACACATCACAAAAGACTTTAGAACAGATAGCATGGCTGAGCGGCAGATATATTTTTTCTTTTTCTGCTAATACACGTCACAAAAGTCTTTAAAACAAATAACTGCACCGCTGAGCGCCATATATATTTTTTCTTTTGCCACTAATACACGTCACAAAAGGCTTTAGAACAGATAACTGCCCGGGTGAGATGCAAATATATTTTTTCTTTTTCTGTTAATACACGTCACAAAACACTTTACAAGAAATAACTGCACCGCTGAGCGGCATATATATATTTTCTTTTACCACTAATACACATCACAAAAGGCTTTAGAACAGATAACTGCCCGGCTGAGTGGCAAATAGATTTTTTCTTTTTCTGATAAAACACGTCACAAAAGACTTTACAACAAATAATTGCACTGCTGAGAGGCAAATATATTTTTTTATTTTTCTGCCAATACACGTCACAAAAGGCTTTACAACAAATAACTGCACCGCCGAGCGGCAAATATATATTTTTCTATTTCCGCTAATTTAAGCAAAACAGGCTTTATAACAGAAAACTGCACAGCTGAGCAGCAAATACATTTTTAATTTTTCTGCTAATACAAGACAAAAAAGGCTCTACAACAGGTAACTGCACCGCTGAGCTGCAAATATATTTTTTCTTTTTCCGCTAATACACGCCACAAAAGGCTTTACAACAAATAACTGCACCACTGAGCGGCAAATATATACTTTATTTTGCCACTAATACATGTCACAAAAGTCTTTAGAACAGATAACTGCACGGCTGAGCGGCAAATATATTTTTTACTTTTTTCTCTAATACACGTCACAAAGGCTTTAGAAAAAATAACTGCCCCACCTAGAGGCAAATATATATTTTTTCTTTAACAGCTAATACACGTCACAAAAGGCTTTACAACAAATATCTGTACCGCTGAGCGGCAAATATATACTTTCTTTTGCCACTAATACACATCACAAAAGGCTTTAGAACAGATAACTGCATGGCTGAGCGGCAAATATATATTTTCTTTTTCTGCTAATACACGTCACAAAAGGCTTTAAAACAAATAACTGCACTGCTGAGAGGCAAATATATATTTTTTCTTTAACCGCTAATACACGTCACAAAACACTTTACAAGAAATAACTGCACCGCTGAGCGGCATATATATATTTTCTTTTACCACTAATACACATCACAAAAGGCTTTAGAACAGATAACTGCCCGGCTGAGTGGCAAATAGATTTTTTTCTTTTTCTGATAAAACACGTCACAAAAGGCTTTACAACAAATAATTGCACTGCTGAGAGGCAAATATATTTTTTCTTTTTCTGCCAATACACGTCACAAAAGGCTTTACAACAAATAACTGCACCGCCGAGCGGCAAATATATATTTTTCTATTTCCGCTAATTTAAGCAAAACAGGCTTTACAACAGAAAACTGCACAGCTGAGCAGCAAATACATTTTTAATTTTTCTGCTAATACAAGACAAAAAAGGCTCTACAACAGATAACTGCACCGCTGAGCTGCAAATATATTTTTTCTTTTTCCGCTAATACACGCCACAAAAGGCTTTACAACAGAAAAATGCACGGCAAATATATTTTTAACTTTTTTCTCTAATACACGTCACAAAGGCTTTAGAAGAGATAACTGCCCCACTGAGAGGAAAATATATATTTTCTTTTTCCGCTTATACATTTCACAAAAGGCTTTACAAAAAATAACTGTACCACTGAGCGGCAAATATATTTTTTCTTTTTCAGCTTATACATGTCACAAAAGGCTTTACAACAAATAACTGCACCACTGAGCGGCAAATATATACTTTATTTTGCCACTAATACATGTCACAAAAGTCTTTAGAACAGATAACTGCATGGCTGAGCGGCAAATATATTTTTTCTTTTTCTGATAATACACGTCATAAAAGGCTTTATAACAAATAACTGTACTGCTGAGAGGCAAATATATTTTTCATATTTCATTTAATACACGTCACACAGGCTTTAGAACAGATAATTGCCCCACTGAGAGGCAAATATATTTTTTCTTTTTCCGCTAATACACGTCACAAAAGGCTTTACATCAGATAACTGCAATGCTGAGCGACAAATATATTATTTCTTTTTCCGCTAATACACGTCACAAAAGGCTTTAGAACAGATAACTGCACGGCTGAGAGGCAAATATATTTTTTATTTTTCCGCTAATACACGTCACAAAAGGATTTACAACAGATAACTGCAACGCCTAGCGGCAAATATATATATTTTTTGGTAATACAAGCAAAAAAGGCTTTAGAACAGATAACTGCACGGCTGAGAGGCAAATATATATATTTTTTTTCTGATAATACACGTCACAAAAGGCTTTACAACAGATAACTGCACCGCTGAGCGACAAATATATTTTTTCCTTTTCCGCTAACAGACGCCACAAATGGTTTTACAACAGATACCTTCACCGCTGAATAGGAAATCTTTTTCTGCTAATACATGTCAAAAAAGACTTTGGAACAGTTAACCGCCCCGCTGAGAGGCAAATATTTTTTTTCTTTTTCCGCTAATACATGTCACAAAAGGCTTTACGAGAAATAACTGCACTGCTGAGCTGCAAATATATTTTTTCTTTTTTCGCTAATAGACTTCACAAAAGACTTTGCAACAAATAACTGCACTGCTGAGAGGCAAATATATTTTTTGTCTTTTTCCGCTAATACAAGCAAAAAAGGCTTTAGATCAGATAGCTGCATGGCTGAACGGCAAATATATTTTTTCTTTTTGTGCAAATATACGTCACAAAAGGCTTTACAACAAATAACTGCCCTGTTGAGAGGCAAATATATATTTTTCTTTTTACGCTAATACACGTCACAAAAGGCTTTAGAACAGATAACTGCACCACTGAGCGTCAAACAAATATTTTCTTTTCCTGGTAATACACGCCACAAAATGCTTTGCAATAGATAACTGCACCTCTGAGGGGCAAATATATATTTTCTTTTTCCGCTAATACACGTCACAAAAGGCTTTACAACAGATAACTATGGTTGAGCTAACCCGAACTGTAAAGTTTGGGTTCGCACTGAACTTTAGGATTTTTGGACCCCGGACCAGAACCCAAACATTTCAGTAAAAGTTCGGGTTCGGGGTCGGTTTTCGGCGATTTATTGGCGCTTTTTGAATGGCTGCAGAGCATCCAATCAACAAGCGTTTAACTCTGTGCCCTTAGAAGCCATCACAGCCATGACTACTAATGGCATGGCTGTGATTGGCCAGTGCAGCATGTGACCCAGCCTATATATAAGCTGGAGTCACGTAGCGCTGCATGTCACTCTGCTGTGCTTAGTGTAGGGATAGGATATTGCTGCTGTGAGGGAGAGAATAGGAAAGAAACTTTAATCAGAACTGCAATTGATCTCAGCGATCTACATAGATTTTGTTGTGTGGGTGCAGTGCACAATTTTTTTACCCTGCCCTGAGCCCAGTGACAGAGAAAATGAACTTTTATCCGTCTGTTAGTTAGGTGGGCGACGGCTGCAATTTTATGCAAGCTAAGTGCACCAACTCTGCATATTTGCTTTTGTGACATTGAAATCTAAGCTTGAAATACTGCAATAATAATCTGGGTTTAAAAAAACACCCATTTTTGGCAATATCCTACATCTGGTGCCTTTGCAGCATTAGTCGGTGTGCAATTTAAGCTAGAAATACAGCTTTAACTATCTGGGTTTTAAAAAACACCCTTTTAGGGCAAAATACTACATTTTACAGCCCTTGCTGCATCTGTACATGTGAAATTCAAGCGTTATATACTGCTGTCATATTCTGTTATTAAAAAAAAACACCCTTTTTGGCCAAAGTACTTAATATTGCAGTCTTTGCTGGATATTTTATTGTGAAAAAAAGCTTGAAATACTTCAATAATTTTCTGGGTTTTAAAAAACACCCATTTTTGGCAATACTCTCCATCTGTAGCTTCTGCTGCATTAGTCAGTGTGCAATTTAAGCTAGAAATACAGCTTTTATTTTCTGGGTTTTAGAAAACACACATTTTTGGCAAAATACTCACTTTTACAGCCCTTGCTGCATCTGTACGTGTGAAATTCAAGCGTTATATAATGCTGTCATATTCTGTTATTCAAAGAACACCCATTTTGAGCAAAATACTTAATTTGCGGCCTTGTCTGCATCTGTACGTGTGGAAGTCAAGCGTTATATACTGCTGTCATATTCTGTTATTAAAAAAAACACCCTTTCAGGCCAAAGTAATTAATATTGCAGTCTTTGCTGCATCTGTTATTGTTAAAACAAGCTTGAAATACTTCAATAATGTTCAGGGTTTTAAAAAACACCCATTTTTTTGCAATACCCTCAATCTGGCGGTTCTGCCGTATTAGGCCTCTTTCACACTACAGTATGTCCATTTCAGTGTTTTGCGTTCCGTTTTTCACGGATCCGTTGTCCCGTTTTTGGGTTCCGTTGTGTCTCCGTTTCTGTTCCGTTTTTCCGTTCCGTTTTTCCGTATGCCATATACAGTATACAGTAATTACATAGAGAAAATTGGGCGGGGCATAACATTTTCAATAGATGGTTCAGCAAAAAACGGAACGGAAACGGAAGACATACGGATGCATTTCTGTATGTGTTCAGTTTTTTTTGCGGACCCATTGACTTGCATTGAGCCACGGACCGTGATTTGCGGACAAACATAGGACATGTTCTATCTTTTCACGGCACGGAAAAACGGAAATACGGAAACGGAATGCATACGGAACACATTCCGTTTTTTTGCGGACCCATTGAAATGAATGGTTCCGTATACGGACCGTATACGGACCGCAAAAAACGGACCGCAAAACGGAAAAAAAAAACGGTAGTGTGAAAGAGGCCTAAGTCAGTGTGCAATTTAAGCTAGAAATACAGCTTTAATTTTCTGGGTTTTAGAAAACACCCATTTTTTGCAAAATGCTCAATTTTACAGCCCTTGCTGCATCTGTACGTGTGAAATTCAAGCGTTATATAATGCTGTCATATTCTGTTATTCAAAAAACACCCATTTTGGGCAAAGCAATTAATATTGCAGTCTTTGCTGCCTCTGTTATTGTTAAAACAAGCTTTCACCGCCTCCGGACCGCCTAACGCAGGATTGCGTTCCGGAGGCGGTCGATTCATTCCTCCTGGACGCGCCGGCGCATCATCTCGCGAGACGCGAGATTAAGCTCACAGCCGGCCCGCACAAAGTTAGAGGAATATTTCGTCACCAGCCTGCCAGCCAATGATCGTCGCTGGCAGGCTGGTGATTTCCAAAAAATTGAATCACAAGCCAGTTAACACATTATATTTATAAATATAATGTGTTAAATGGCTTCTGTGCTCCTCTGCTGGTCCTTTTCGTCGGTTTGTCCCAGCAGAGGAGCACACATCACTGTGAGTACACACCAACCCTACACTTAGCCCCAGATCACCCCCCATCACCCCAATTAACCCCTTGATCACCCCTGTCAATCACCTAGTGAAAGGGAAAAAGGTGATTAGTGTAAACTGTCACTTTTTTTTTCACTAGTATTAACGGTTAGGTTTAGGATAGTTTAGGCCCCTTTGTTAGGTAGTTAGCGTCAGTTAGTGCCCAGCCCACCGCACCACAGTCACTGATTCGCTGATTAGCATATCGCTAATCAGCATTGGAACTTTTATAGTATCTGTAAGTGATCAGAACTGATCACAGTCAGATCTATAATAGTATTAGCGTCACCTTAGTTGGCCCACCACCAAAAACGCAGTGTTTGCCCGATCAGGCCTGATCGGTCGCCCACACGTGCGTTCACCCACGCCCTTTCCGCCGCAGTGACAAAAAAAAAAAATATATTTTTTGATCACTGCACAATCACTTTACAAGCGCTGCGGCGATAAAAAAAAAATCTGTTTTGATATTTTTTATCAATCGCAGCGGCTTCTGGCAGCGACTGCAATATTAAGATAGGCTTGCTTTTTTTCTTGGGTAGTCTCAGGGAATACCCCCTAAATTTAGTTGACCAAATGGCAAATAAGGGGTATTCTTCTGAAGAGGCCTACAGGATTCTGAACCAGTCGGATGAGGAATGGGAACCCTCATCTGATGAATCCAGCGGGTCAGAATACGAACCTGTAGAAAGCAGTGGCAGTCTGACCCAAAGTTCGGACGAGGAGGTTGAGGTACCTGATACCACCAGGCGTACCCGGCCCCGTGTTGCTAGACCACAGGTTGCGCAGGATCCGCTTCAAGGACAGCAGAGTGGGGCTGGCACTGTCGGATTACAAGGTGAGTCATACACCAGCAGCGCAGCCCATCCTGGACCTAGTACCAGCACTGCCGTACAACATGGTGAAGTGGCGAGCACCAGAAGGGCAGCTGAAGCTGGTACGGTGGCACGTGCATTAGTTCCCCCGTCGCAGCCACTGCACAGACAGGCTCGTAGAGCCCCTAGAGTCCCTGAGGTGCTGGCAAACCCTGATTGGCAGCGCCCAACTTCAGCCGCACCAGTAGTTCCCCCTTTCACCGCCCAGTCTGGAGTTCGGGTTGAGACAGCTTAGATCGGATCGGCACTGGGGTTTTTTGAGCTGTTCTTGACTGCGGAGCTCTTGGACTTAGTCGTGGCAGAAACAAATCGGTATGACACTCAATTTATAGCCGCCAACCCGGGAAGCTTTTATGCCCATTCTTTCCGTTGGAAACCCGTCCAAGTTTCCGAATTTAAAACTTTTCTGGGCCTTCTCCTCAAAATGGGCCTGACAAAAAAAACATGAATTGCGGTCATATTGGTCCACGAACTCAATTCATCACATGCCCATGTTCTCTGCTGCCATGTCCAGGACACGATTTGAGACCATCCTGCGTTTCCTGCACTTTAGCGACAACAGCGTCCCAGCGGCTACCCAGCTTTTGACCGGCTCCACAAAATTCGGCCCCTCATAGACCACCTTAACACCAAATTTGCAGATTTGTATACCCCTGAGCAAAACATCTGCATAGACGAGTCCCTTATACATTTTACCGGGCGCCTTGGCTTCAAACAATACATCCCAAGCAAGCGCGCCCGGTATGGGGTCAAATTGTATAAGCTCTGTGAAAGGTCCACAGGCTATACGCACAAATTTCGTGTCTATGAGGGTAAAGATCAGACCCTGGAGCCGGTCGGTTGCACTGACTACCTGGGGAGCAGTGGGAAGACAGTCTGGGACTTGGTGTCACCCTTATTTGGCAAGGGGTACCATCTTTATGTGGACAATTTTTACACAAGTGTGCCCCTCTTCAGGCATTTGTTCCTAGAACAGATTGGCTGCTGTGGCACCGCGCGACCTAGTCGCCGGGGCTTCCCCCAACAGCTCGTTACCACCCGTCTTGCAAGGGGGGAGAGGGCTGCCTTGTGTAATGAAGAACTGCTCGCGGTGAAATGGAGAGACAAGCGTGACGTTTACATGCTCTCCTCCATTCACGCAGACACGACAATACAAATAGAATGGGCAACCAGTGTCATTGAAAAGCCCCCCTCAGTCCACGACTATAATTTGCTCATGGGAGGGGTGGACTTCAATGACCAGATGTTGGCTCCTTATTTAGTTTCCCGATGCCCCAGACGCTGGTATAAGAAGGTATCTGTATATTTGATTCAATTGGCTGCATATAATAGTTTTGTTCTCTACAGTAAGGCTGGGAGAACAGGATCCTTCCTCAAATTTCAGGAAGAGATCATCGAGAACCTCCTGTATCCAGGAGGTTCCGTGGCCCCATCCACCAGTGTAGTGAGCCGTCTACACGAGCAACATTTCCCCAGTGTCGTTTCTGATACCTCAACCCAAGCGCCACCCCGAAAAAGATGTTGTGTCTGTAGCAGGAGTGGAATAAGGCGTGACACCCGCTATTTCTGTTCTGACTGCCCTGACCACCCTGCCCTATGCTTAGGGGAGTGTTTCCGGAAGTACCACACACAGGTAAACTAAGCATAGGGATTGCGTTACACAGGACAGGCACACAGCGCTATTAGGGCCCTTTCACTCACAGCTGCTGCAAACCTCTCCTTTCACCTGGGACAAAGTGCATAATGTACTTCGCTACATCTCTGGGCGCTTTGCGCTTTGCACATTGTCCCATGGGGAAGGAGAGGTTTGTCCTATAAAGGTAAAAAAAAAAATCCAAAAAAAATCAGCGGTAAGCAAAAAAGTTAATGTTCTGTTCAAAAAGTTAAATAAAGTTTATAAAAGTTAATGTTCCGTTCAAATGTTATATAAACTTAATGTTAATAAATTTATTGCGTTGCGGCCTGTTTTTTTCATTATTTTTTATTTTTTTTTACCTTCTAGGTGGACCAACCGATGAACGAGCTGCAGCACTGATGTGCATTCTGACAGAAGCATTGCGCTGCTGTCAGATTACACAAAAGTCGGTGTATGCGGCGCTGCAAGACGAGATTTCTCCTCTGCAGTAAAAAAGATACGTTTCCTGAGGCATATGAGCTGAGGGGCGGTGTTCATATGATTTGGCAAACTTTGTATATAAAAAAAAAAATCAAAAAAAAATCCTGGCAATGATTTATTCATCCACATCAATTGATGTGAATGGAGAAATCGGGTTTGCCAGGGCATACGAGCTAAGTGGGTTTGGATGTTGGGCGGAGCTCCTATGTCCTGGCAGACACCTTTCCCCTCCTTTTATTTTTTTTGGCAGAGATTTTTTCATCCACATTGATCGATGCGAATGAAGAAATCTGTGCCGTTCATTTTTTCTTTCAGCCAAGAGGCTGAACGGAAAAAAAATCTCATTACCCGTTTGCTCAATATAAGGAGAACAGCAGAAACTCCTAATGCTGGCCATACATGTAATGATTGCGGAGACCCTCAAATGCCACGGCAGTACAAACACCCCACAAATGACCCCATTTTGGAAAGAAGATACCCCAAGGTAATCGCTGAGGGGCATATTGAGTCTATGAAAGATTGAAATTTTTGTCCCAAGTTAGCGGAAAGGGAGGCTTTGTGAGAAAAAAACAAACAAAAAAAATTTCCGCTAACTTGTGCTAAATAAAAAAAATCTTCTATGAACTCGCCATGCCCCTCATGGAATACCTTGGAGTGTCTTCTTTCCAAAATGGGGTCACATGTGGGGTATTTATACTGCCCTGGCATTTTAGGGGCCCTAAAGCGTGAGAAGAAGTCTGGAATCCAAATGTCTAAAAATGCCCTCCTCTAAGGAATTTGGGCCCCTTTGCCCACCTAGGCTGCAAAAAAGTGTCACACATTTGGTATTGCTGTACTCAGGAGAAGTAGGGCGATGTGTTTTGGGGTGTCTTTTTACATATACCCATGCTGGGTGAGAGAAATATCTCTCTAAAAGACAACTTTTCAATTTTTTTTATACAAAGTTGTCATTTGACAGAGATATTTATCTCACCCAGCATGGGTATATGTAAAAATACATCCCAAAACACATTGCCCTACTTCTCCTGAGTACGGCAATACCACATGTGTGACACTTTTTTGCAGCCTAGGTGGGCAAAGGGGCCCAAATTCTAAAAAGCACCTTTAGGATTTCACAGGGCATTTTTAACACATTTGGATTTCAAACTACTTCTCACGCATTAGGGCCCCTAAAATGCCAGGGCAGTATAACTACCCCACAAGTGACCACATTTTGGAAAGAAGACACCACAAGGTATTTCGTGATGGGCACAGTGAGTTTATGGAAGTTTTTATTTTTTGTCACAAGTTAGTGGAATATGAGACTTTGTAAGAAATAAATAAATAAATAAATCATTTTCCGCCAACTTGTGACAAAAAATAAAAAGTTCTATGAACTCACTATGCCCATCAGCGAATACCTTAGGGTGTCTACTTTCTGAAATGGGGTCAGTTGTCGGGTGTTTCTACTGTCCATTTTAGAACCTCAGGAAACAGTACAGGTGCTCAGAAAGTTAGAGCTGCTTCAAAATGCGGAAATTCACATTTTTGTACCAGTATAAGGATAAAGTGCCTTTATTGTCACTGTACAATACAATGTAATACAATGAAATGTTGTTTGGATCAATCCTAGATGCCATGGACAGATGAACAAGAACTGACATTTAAACTAAAGTATTACACTAGAAAAAAACAAAAAACATTGCACTAGAAAGCATTACTATTCACAGTTCACAGCATATATATAGCAAGAGCAAAGTAGGAAGTGCTTATGAGTATATATACACACTGATCAGACACCACTGCAGACAAGAGATCATCATGGGTTCATGAATGCAGCAGTCACTTTCAGTCTGTGGTAGTTTCTATCCTTGGAAGGGGCAATAGTCTCTGAGCATTTAGGAGACTGATTGCTTTGGGGTAATAGCTGTTCTTCAGCCTAGTGGTGCGGGCGTGTAGGGCTCTAAGACGCCTACCAAAGGGTAAAGGAATGAAAAGGCTGTGGCCGGGGTGAGTTGTATCCCTGCAGATAATTTTTCCCCTGTTGCTGCAGCGAGCAGTGAAGATGTCATCCAGTGATGGTAACTGAGTACCAGTGATTCTTCCAGCCATTCTGATGATGCGCTTGAGGGTCTTCTTGTCCTCAGAAGAGCAGCCAGAGTACCACACTGTAATGCAGTATGTGATAACAGATTCTATGGTGCACCTGTAAAAATTGACTAGCAGCTGTTTTGGGAGTTGTGCTTTCTTCAGTTTCCACTATTAATGCTAATGGGATGGTGTCCATTTCATTTCTTCTTCCTAAAATCCAGAATTAGCTCCTTTGTTTTCTTGGTATTGAGTATGAGGTTGTTGTTCTTACTAACACACAGCCTTGCGGTAACCCAGTGTTTAGTGTTAAGGATGAAGAGAAGTGCTTGCCCATGCGTACGACTTGTGGTCTTTTTGTAAGAAAATCCAGTATCCAGTTGCACAGGTGTGAGGTGAGACCCAAGTTGTTCAGTTTCGTTGCCAACTTGTTGGGAGGGATGGTGTTAAACGCTGAGCTGTAATCAATGAACAGCATCCGCACATGGCTGTCTCTCTGCTCCAGGTGTGACAGCGCAGTGTGAAGGGTAAGTGAGACAGCATCCTCAGTTGACCTATGTGCTCTATAAGCAAACTGGTATTGGTCCATGGAGGTGCAGATCTTGCTCTTCATGTGCCTGAGGACAAGTTGTTCAAAGCACTTCATGGCAATAGGAGTGAGAGCCACCGGGCGATAATCACTTAAGGTCTCAGTTTGTAAACGCTACCATAGTTTGTAAACGCTATAACTTTTTCGCAAACCAATAAATATACACTTATTACATTTTTTTTTATCAAAGACATGTAGAACAATAAATTTAGAGAAAAATTTATATATAAATGTAGTTTTATTTGAAAAATTTTACAACTGAAAGTGAAAAATTTCATTTTTTAGCAAAAAATTCTGTAAATTTCGATTGATAACAAAAAAAGTAAAAATGTCAGCAGCAATAAAATACTACCAAATGAAAGCTCTATTAGTGATAAGAAAAGGAGGTAAAATTCATTTGGGTGGCAAGTTGTATGATCGCGCAATAAACCGTGAAAGTAGTGTAGTGCAGAATTGTAAAAAGTAGTCTGGTCATTAAGGGTGTTTAAGCTAGGGGAGCTGAGGTGGTTAAATACCTCAATAATTTTCTGGGTTTTTAAAAACACCCATTTTTTGCAATACCCTCCATCTGTGGCCTCTGCCGCATTAGTCAGTGTGCAATATTAGCAAGAAATACAGCTAAAATTTTCTGTGTTTTAAAAAAACACCCTTTTTGGGCGAAATACACAATTTTACAGCCCTTGCTGCATCTGTACGTGTGAAATTCAAGCGTTATATTCTGCTTTCATATTCAGTTATTTAAAAAAACACCCATTTTGGGCAAAATACTTAATTTGCGGCCTTGTCTGCATCAGTACATGTGAAATTCCAGCGTTATATAATGCTGTCATATTCTGTTATTAAAAAAACACCCTTTTTGGCCAAAGTACTTAATATTGCAGTCTTTGCTGCATTTGTTTTTGTTAAAACAAGCTTCAAATACTTCAATAATTTTCTGGGTTTTTAAAAACACCCATTTTTGGCAATACTCTCCATCTGGGGCCTCTGCTGCTATAGTCAGTGTGCAAATTAAGCTAGAAATACAGCTTTAATTTTCTGGGTTTTTAAAAACACCCTTTTGGGCAAAATACACAATTTTACAGCCCTTGCTCCATCTGTACGTGTGAAATTCAAGCGTCATATACTGCTGTTATATTATGTTATTCAAAAAACACTCATTTTGGGCAAAATACTTAATTTGCGGCCTTGTCTGCATCTAAACGTGTGAAATTCAAGCGTTATATACTGCTGTCATATTCTGTTATTTTTTAAAAAAAAACACCCTTTTTGGCCAAAGTACTTAATATTGCAGTCTTTGCTGCATCTGTTATTGTTAAAACAAGCTTGAAATACTTCAATAATTTTCTGGGTTTTTAAAAACACCCATTTTTTGGCAATACTCTCCATCTGGGGCCTCCTCTGCATTAGTCAGTGTGCAAATTAAGCTAGAAATACAGCTATAATTTTTTGGGTTTTAAAAAACACCCATTTTGGTCAAAATACTACATTTTACAGCCCTTGCTACATCTGTACGTGTGAAATTCAAGCGTTATATACTGCTGTCATATTCTGTTATTCAATAAACACCCATTTTGGGCAAAATACTTAATTTGCGGCCTTGTCTGCACCTGTGAATGTGAAATTCAAGCGTTATATACTGCTGTCATATTCTGTTATTTTAAAAAAAAACACCCTTTTTGGCCAAAGTACTTACGTGTGAAATTCAAGCGTTATATACTGCTGTTATATTATGTTATTCAAAAAACACTCATTTTGGGCAAAATACTTAATTTGCGGCCTTGTCTGCATCTAAACGTGTGAAATTCAAGCGTTATATATACTGCTGTCATATTCTGTTATTTAAAAAAAAACACCCTTTTTGGCCAAAGTACTTAATATTGCAGTCTTTGCTGCATCTGTTATTGTTAAAACAAGCTTTAAATACTTCAATAATTTTCTGGGTTTTTAAAAACACCCATTTTTTGCAATACCCTCTATCTGGGGCCTATGCCACATTAGTCAGTGTGCAATTTAAGCTAGAAATACAGCTTTAATTTTCTGGGTTATAAAAAACACCCATTTTTTAATAGAGCAGAATGGAGGCGGAACGGAGCCAAACTGATGCATTCTGAACGGATCCTTATCCATTCAGAATGCATTGGGGCTGAACTGATCCGTTTTGAACCATTTGTGAGACCGCTGAAAAGGATCTCACAAACGGAATTCAAAACGCCAGTGTGAAAATAGCCTAACCCACAACCATGCACAACAAACACAAAAAACTTAACCAGATAATAAAAGGAACGGTATGATGATATGATGAGACATTCCAATTGTGAAATGCAAAAATGATGCTAACGTTTGAAGGGGCCAGGACACCAGATGCTCTCTTTAGACAACCCTGTTAGGTCTATTGTGCACTAATGACCTCCTAAATACTGAGTCATCACCCTGTCAAGGGTGGCCCGTCTAGAACATTGCCCTGTTATCAAGGCCCTGGATGTCCATACCCAGGGTGGTGGTGGTGGGTTGTATATCTCCCAAAATCCTATACAAAGAAAAACTAAGATACAGCACCCCAACCTCATGCCCAATATGAGAGAGAGGGTGCACGCCCCTACTTAGAGCAATGTCCAATGCTCCTTCAGAACGCAAATGAAAAAAATTGGATGCAGCACCCACAAATTGATGAAGTAACTTGTTCCTTTAATCCGTATGTGGCAGTCCAATAACATGCAATGTTTTGACTCAACCTAAGCCTTTTTCAAGCATATATAAAACTGTGATGTTTACAGAATATATACCCACATACTGTGATGTAAGTGGGGTTAACCTGGAAGTGCATCACACTGTACCAAAGTGAAAAAAAAAAAAGGAAATATATAATAGACCATGAGTAACTCAATTATGTATAGACCAAAGCTCTATATATACTAAATAGTAAATCAGATTAAGGCCTCCTGCACACGACCGTTGTGTGCACCCGTGGCCGTTGTGCCGTTTTCCGTTTTTTTTCGCGGACCCATTGACTTTCAATGGGTCCGTGGAAAAAACGGAAAATGCACCGTTTTGCAGCCGCATCCGTGATCCGTGTTTCCTGGCCATGAAAAAAATATGACCTGTCCTATTTTTTTCACGGCCAACGGTTCACGGACCCATTCAAGTCAATGGGTCCGTGAAAGAACACGGATGCACACAAGATTGGCATCCGTGTCCGTGATCCGTGGCCGTAGGTTAGTTTTTATACAGACGGATCCGAAGATCCGTCTGCATAAAAGCTTTTTCATAGCTGAGTTTTCACTTCGTGAAAACTCAGAACCGACAGTATATTCTAACACAGAGGCTTCCCCATGGTGATGGGGACGCTTCAGGTTAGAATATACTAACAGAACTGTGTACATGACTGCCCCCTGCTGCCTGGAAGGTGCTGCCAGGCAGCAGGGGGCAGCCCCCCCCCCTGTAGTTAACACATTGGTGGCCAGTGTGGCCGCCCCCCCCCTCCCTCCCCTGTAGTTAAGTCATTGGTGGCCAGTGCGGCCGGCCCCCCCCTCCCCTGTAGTTAACTCATTGGTGGCCAGTGGGCCCCCCCCCCCTGTAGTTAACTCATTGGTGGCCAGTGGGCCCCCCTCCCCTGTAGTTAACTCATTGGTGGCCAGTGCGGCCGGACCCCCGCCCTCCCCTGTAGTTAACTCGTTGGTGGCCAGTGGGCCCCCCCCTTCCCTGTAGTTGACTCGTTGGTGGCCAGTGGGCCTTCTCCCCTCCCTCCCCCTCCTAATTAAAATCTCCCCCCTATCATTGGTGGCAGCGGAGTGTACCGATCGGAGTCCCAGTTTAATCGCTGGGGCTCCGATCGGTAACCATGGCAACCAGGACGCTACTGCAGTCCCGGTTGCCATGGTTACTTAGCAATTTGTAGAACCATTATACTTACCTGCGAGCTGCGATGGTCTGCGTCCGGTCGGGAGCTCCTCCTACTGGTAAGTGACAGGTCCGGCCGGGAGCTCCTCCTACTGGTAAGTGACAGTTCCTCTGTGTTAGAATATACTGTCGGATTTGAGTTTCACGATGTAACTCAAATCCGACGGTATATTCTAACATAGAGGCGTTCCCATGGTGATGGGGACGCTTCAAGTTAAAATATACCATCGGATTGGAGAAAACTCCGTTTGTGTCAACGTCAAACGGATCCGTCCCCATTGACTTGCATTGTATTTCAGGACGGATCCGTTTGGCTCCGCACGGCCAGGCGGACACCAAAACGACTTTTTTTTCATGTCCGTGGATCCTCCAAAAATCAAGGAAGACCCACGGATGAAAAAACGGTCACGGATCACGGAAAAACGGGACCCGTTTTTGCGGACCGCAAAAAAATACTTTTGTGTGCAAGAGTCAGAGGCTCACCTACTTCAGCCTATTGGGTATAGGTGCTCTATCCTAGGCGTACCCGTCGCCTACGTATTATTATAAAAGCAAATGGAGATAGGAAATGCATGGCACACTAATATCTGATGTCGCATGGATCTACGGTTAAAATATAATTGATTTGCACACATAATTACATTAAAAATGTTCACAGGTATATGTTAAAACCAGAAGATAGGGTGAGTGCTAGTGTCAATAACAATATAATATCTGTCCCACAATAGGGAAAGTGGATGCCAGTTATGAATCCCCATTATGGAACCACAGAATTTAGTAATAGTAATGGTATTGACAGTAATAGTCTCAGTGCCCCCTGTATTGGTTCAACAGGGAGTAATGATGTTCATAGGTGGTAATCATCACAACCGTCTCTATGTGGCAGCAATGGACCAGTAACAATAGTGGTTAGATATACTCACAATTTATTAAGATACTAGCAGAAGGACCCGGCTTCACATGGGTATATTTCATCAATTTCATTTAAAGTTTCTGTGTGTCGTAAAAAGATATGGAAAGTTTCCCCCATAACAGTGATCTCTACAGTACCCATCCCTTTAACAATGACCTGCACAGTGCCCGCCCCTTTAACATTGACCTCTACAGTGGCGGCCCCTTTAACAGTGACCGCCCCTTTAGCATTGACCACCCTATTAACAGTGACCTTCAAAGTGGCTGCCCCTTTAACAGTGACCATTACAGTGCCCGCCCCTTTAACAGTGACTTCCACAATGCCCGCCCCTTTAACAGAGACCTCCACAGTGCCCGCCCCTTTAAAAGTGACTTTTACATTCACTGCCCCTTTAACAGTGACTTTTACAGTGACCGCCCCTTGAACAGTGACTTTCACAGTGACTGCCCCTTTAACAGTGACTTTCACATTGACCGTCCCTTTAACAGTGACTTTTACAGTGACCGCCCCTTTAACAGTGATCGCCCCTTTAACAGTGACTTTCACAGTGGCCACGCCTTTAACAGTGACCGCCCTTTTAACAGAGACCTCCACAGTGCCCGCCCCTTTAAAAGTGACTTTTACATTGACTGCCCCTTTAACAGTCACTTTTACAGTTACCGCCCCTTTAACAGTGACTTTTACAGTGACTGCCCCTTTAACAGTAACTTTACAGTGACTTTTACAGTGACCGCCCCTTTAACCCCTTAAGGACACAGCCTTTTTACACCTTAGGACCAGGCCATTTTTTGCAAATCTGACCAGAGTCCCTTTAAGTGCTGATAACTTTAAAATGCTTTGACTTATCCAGGCCGTTCTGAGATTGTTTTTTCGTCACATATTGTACTTCATGACACTGGTAAAATGAAGTCAAAAAATTATTTTTTTTTGCACCAAAAAATACCTAATTTAACAAAAATTTGGAAAAATTTAGCAAATTTCAAAGTTTCAGTTTCTCTACTTCTGTAATACATAGTAATACCCCCAAAAATTGTGATGACTTTACATTCCCCATATGTCTACTTCATGTTTGAATTGTTTTGGGAATGATATTTTATTTTTTGGGGATGTTATAAGGCTTAGAAGTTTAGAAGCAAATCTTGAAATTTTTCAGAAATTTACAAAAACTAAATTTTTAGGGACCAGTTCAGGTCTGAAGTCACTTTGCGAGGCTTACATAATAGAAACCACCCAAAAATGACCCCATCTAAGAAACTACACCCCTCAAGGTATTCAAAACTGATTTTACATACGTCGTTAACCCTTTAGGTGTTGCACAAGAGTTATTGGCAAATGGGGATGAAATTTGTGAATTTCATTTTTTTGTCTAATTTTCCATTTTAACCCATTTTTTCCACTAACAAAGCAAGGGTTAACAGCCAAACAAGACTGTATCTTTATTGCCCTGACTCTGCCGTTTACAGAAACACCCAATATGTGGCTGTAAACTACTGTACGGCCACACAGCGGGGCGTAGAGTGAAAGGTGCGCCGTTTGGTTTTTGGAGGGCTGATTTTTATGGACTGGTTTATTTACACCATGTCCCATTTGAAGCCCCCTGATGCACCCCTAGAGTAGAAACTCCCTAAAAGTGACCCCATCTAAGAAACTACACCCCTCAAGGTATTCAAAACTGATTTTACATACGTCGTTAACCCTTTAGGTGTTGCACAAGAGTTATTGGCAAATGGGGATGAAATTTGAGAATTTCATTTTTTTGTCTAATTTTCCATTTTAACCCATTTTTTCCACTAACAAAGCAAGGGTTAACAGCCAAACAAGACTGTATCTTTATTGCCCTGACTCTGCCGTTTACAGAAACACCCAATATGTGGCCGTAAACTACTGTACGGCCACACAGCGGGGCGTAGAGTGAAAGGTGCGCCGTTTGGTTTTTGGAGGGCTGATTTTTATGGACTGGTTTATTTACACCATGTCCCATTTGAAGCCCCCTGATGCACCCCTAGAGTAGAAACTCCCTAAAAGTGACCCCATCTAAGAAACTACACCCCTCAAGGTATTCAAAACTGATTTTACATACGTCGTTAACCCTTTAGGTGTTGCACAAGAGTTATTGGCAAATGGGGATGAAATTTGAAAATTTCATTTTTTTGCCAAATTTTCAATTTTAACCCATTTTTTCCACTAACAAAGCAAGGGTTAACAGCCAAACAAGACTGTATCTTTATTGCCCTGACTCTGCCGTTTACAGAAACACCCAATATGTGGCCGTAAACTACTGTACGGCCACACAGCGGGGCGTAGAGTAAAAAGGTGCGCCGTTTGGTTTTTGGAGGGCTGATTTTTATGGACCGGTTTATTTACACCGTGTCCTGTTTCAACCCCCCTGATGCCCCCCTGGAGTAGAAACTCCCTAAAAGTGACCCCATTTTGGAAACTAGGGGATAAGGTGGCATTTTTTGGGGGACTATTTTTAGGGTACATATGATTTTTGGTTGCTCTATATTACATTTTTGTGAGGCAAGGTTACCAAAAATTGAAATTCTGAAATTTAATCTCCATTTGCCATTAACTGTTGAGAAACACCTAAAGGGTTAATAAAGTTTGTATAATCAGTTTTGAATACCTTGAGGGGTGTAGTTTCTTAGATGGGGTCACTTTTAGGGAGTTTTTACTCTAGGGGGGCATCAGGGGGGCTTCAAAAGGGACATGGTGTCAATAAAAAAGGCCATCAAAATCGGCCTTCCAGAAACCATGTCGGTCCTTTCCTTTTGCGGCCTCCCTTTTACTGATACAGCAGTTTACGACCACAAATGTGGCATTTCTGTAAACTGCAGTATCAGGGTAATAAATTTAAACTTTTGTTTGGTTGTTAACCCTCGTTTTGTTACCGGAAAAAACGGATTGAAATGGAAAAGTGCCAAAAATTGCTTTTTTGGCACCGTTTTTTTTATTTTTTTTAACCGTGTTAATCTGGGGGGTTAGGTTATGGGATATTTTTATAGAGGAGATTCCTACGGACGCGGAGATACCTAATAAGTCTACTTTTTTTTTACAATTATTTAGGTTTTTGACTATATTATCCTTTTTGATACAAAAAGAAAATTTTTGGATCTCTAAAGTCTAGGTGTCATTTTTTTATTTATTTTTTATCCGATTATCTTATGTGGGGGCTCATTTTTTGCAGGACGAGCGGACGGTTTTATTGGCACTATTTTGGGGGCTATATGACTTTTTTATCGCTTGCTATTAAATTTTTTGTTATGTTTGGTGACAAAAAATAATCGTTTTTTGCACTTTTTTTTTTTTTTTTTGACCGTGTTAATCTGGGGGGTTGGATCATGGGGTATTTTTATCGAGGAGATTCTTACGAACGCGGCGATACCTAATAAGTCTACTTTTTTTACATTTATTTAGGTTTTAGACTATATTATCCTTATTGATACAAAAAAAAAAATTTTTGTATCTCTAAAGTCTAGGTGTCATTTTTTTTTTTTTTTTTATCTGATTATCTTATGTGGGGGCTCATTTTTTGCGGGACGAGCGGACGGTTTTATTGGCACTATTTTGGGGGCTATATGACTTTATAATCGCTTGCTATTAAACTTTTTGTTATGTAAGGTGACAAAAAAAAATCTTTTTTTGCACCTTTTTTTTTTTTTTTTCTTGACCGTG
This sequence comes from Bufo bufo, assembly GCF_905171765.1. Taxonomy (NCBI): domain Eukaryota; kingdom Metazoa; phylum Chordata; class Amphibia; order Anura; family Bufonidae; genus Bufo; species Bufo bufo. Next base: position 289,265,172 of record NC_053393.1, read on the forward strand.
TTAATCTGGGGGGTTAGGTCATGGGGTATTTTTATAGAGGAGATTATTACCGACGCGGCAATACCTAATATGTCTACTTTTAATAAATTATTTTCATTTTTTTGGGTGTCTCAAGTCTGTGAACCAGTTTTTTTTTCCGATGTCAGTGCTAAATTGGGATATAAATTTAGTACTCCATGGAAGTGTGATACTCCCTGAAGCAACCAATAATGCAGAGGCCCGGATGATCGGGGCACGTGTCACATTGAGTAGTGGTGTCCTTCCGTATCCCCCTCCTGTGACACACTCTGCACCTTTTTTGGGTTCGTCCCTTCTTTACAGTATGGGGGACCACACCTGGAAAGTGTTGGCCAGGGACGATCCGGGCACCTACAGTTCCCGAGGTACTCCGGCCTGCTCTTTCCCGGTCCGAAAAGATCAGGGCCATGAGGACTGCCTCATAGAACTGCAGGAATGTCCCTGTGCTGCCAGCGCTTCGGGATAGTACAAAAGAGTTGTACATGGCAACCTGCACCAAGTAGACCGCAACTTTTTTGTACCATGTCCGGGTTTTGCGCATGGCGTTATATGGCTTGAGGACTTGATCCGAGAGATCAACTCCTCCCATATACCGATTGTAGGCGACGATACAATCGGGCTTGAGGACCGTTGCCGCGGTACCTCGCACAGGGACAGGGGTGATGCCGTTACCATGAATTGTGGACAGCATAAGGACATCCCTCTTGTCCTTATACCTGACTAGCAACAGGTTTCCAGTGGTAAGGGCACGGGTCTCACCCCTGGGGATAGGTACCTGGAGGGGGAGGGCAGGGAGGCCGCGTTGATTTTTCCGCACGGTCCCACAAGCGAACGTGGATCTGGCGGCAAGGGACTGGAACAAGGGGATACTGGTATAAAAGTTATCCACGTACAGGTGGTAACCCTTATCCAGCAGTGGGTACATAAGGTCCCACACAAGTTTCCCGGTAACACCCAGAGTGGGGGGACATTCTGGTGGTTGAATCCGGGAATCTCGCCCCTCGTATATACGAAATTTGTAAGTGTACCCTGAGGTACTCTCACAAATTTTGTATAGCTTTACGCCATACCTCGCCCGCTTGGAGGGCACATACTGGCGGAAAATGAGTCTCCCCTTGAACGCAATGAGAGACTCATCAACTGCGACCTCCCTTCCAGGTACATAGGCCTCCATGAATTTGGCCCCAAAGTGATCGATGACCGGCCGTATCTTATACAGACGGTCATGGGCAGGATCACCTCGGGGTGGACATGCTGCATTATCGGAATAATGCAGACATTTCCGGATGGCCTCAAACCGGGAGCGTGTCATGGCTGTACTGTAAAGTGGGGTCTGGTATAGGACGTCCCCACTCCAGTACAGCCTGACACTGGGTTTCTTGACCAGGCCCATATGCAGCACGAGGCCCCAAAATGTCCTCATTTCGGCTGCACTGACCGGCGTCCAGCCACCGGGCCTGGCCAAAAAGGAGCCCGGGTGTTGAGCGACGAACTGTTGGGCGTACAGATTCGTCTGCTCCACCATCAGATTTACCAGTGGGTCACTGAAAAAATGACAAAAAAAGTCATATTCAGTGTAGCCCACTGTGGAAATCTGGATTCCTGATTGGCCTACAAAATCAGGAATCACAGGCTCGTATCGCTCTGGGCTACACCAGACAAGTTCACCGGCAGGGGGCTCCGGTGGATTTAACTGGTGGGCCGGGAAACCAGTACGAGCCCCAGAGCTGCTCGTACCAGGCTGGGCCATCCTCATCCTCACTGGGACTCTCGGAGTCAGAGGCAAGCTGGGCGTATGCCTCCTCGGCCGAGAACGTCCGGCGGGCCATAGGGGAGTGTGTGTCTGCGTGTATATGTGCGTGTGTGTAACTCTTTATTTTGTGTGCGTGTGTGTGGGGGCACGGGTGTTCGCGGACTTAACCCTAAAACTAACAGAAAAAAAAACAAAACAACTAACTAAAAAAAGGCCAAAAAATGTGAAAAAAAAAATTCAAAACCGCTGATCAACCGTCCGAAGTTGATCAGCGGTGCGGTGTGCGATGCGCTAACAGCGGCCGGACACTAAGTGCCGGCCACAGTCAGCGTACACCAAAAAAGAAAAAAAGAAAAGAAAAAAATGCACCCCAAAAAAGGTGGGGGGGGGCAGGGGGTGGGGGGGGGGGGAAGTGGCAGCACCCCTGGGGGGTCTAGGGTCACACAGCTGTGCTGTGGACCCCAGACACCCTAACTTAGGGTGATGCAATAAAAGTTCACAAACTAACTTTCCCTTTTTTTTCCCTGCCTAAACCAAACTTTCCCTGTGCTGTCCCTATGTACCTGCTGGGGCAAAGATCGGGTCCTGGGGGCACAGATCGGGTCCTGGGGGCACAGATCGGGTCCTGGGGTGCTGGCAGAGACACGTGCAGGCAGCTCCTCTCTCCTCCGGCTCCGGAACACAAAAGGAGGAGGAGAGGAGCGCCTGCCTCTTTTGAATTTGCCGCCGGACCGCCCACAGACCAATCAGAAAGCGATCCTGAGTGGTGATTTCACCATCACCACTCAGGATCGCTGGATGGTGATTGGTGGAGTGAAATCACACCACCATCACCATCCTGTTCCGGGTTATCGGGTCTTCAGAGACCCGAATATTCCGGAAACGCAGAAAACCGCAGGTCTGAATTGATCGCGATCGCCGACATGGGGGGGTCACAGGACCCCCCGACGCATTTGCCCCAGGTGCCTGCTCGATGATTTGAGCAGGCACCGGGTTCCGATCACCGCCGGCCGAGTGGCAGTGATCGGAACCATTCATGACGTACCGGTACGTCATGTGTCCTTAAGTACCAGGACATCATGACGTACCGGTACGTCATGTGTCCTTAAGAGGTTAACAGTGACTTTCACTGTGACTGCCCCTTTACCAGTGACTTTCACATTGACCGCCCCTTTAACAGTGACTTTTTACAGTGACCGCCCATTTAACAGTGATCGCCCCTTGAACAGTGACTTTCAAAGTGGCCGCCCCTTTAACAGTGACTGCCCTTTTAACAGTGACTTTCACAGTGACCGCCCCTTTAACAATGACTTTCACAGTGACCACCCCTTTAACAGTGGCCGCCCCTTTAACAGTGACTTTCACAGTGACCGCTCCTTCAACAGTGACTTTCACAGTGACCGCCCCTTTAACAGTGACTTTCACAGTGACCGCCCCTTTAACAGTGACTTTCACAATGACCGCCCCTTTAACAGTGACTTTCACAGTGACCGCCCCTTTAACAGTGACTTTCACAGTAACAGCCCATTTAACAGTGACTTTCACAGTGACTGCCCCTTTAACAGTGACTTTTACAGTAAACGCCCCTTTAACAGTGGCTTTCACAGTAACTGCCCCTTTAACAGTAACCTCTACTTTAACAGTGAGTTTCACAGTGACCGCTCCTTTAACAGTTGCCGCCCCTTTAACAGTGACTTTCATTGTGACCGCCCCTTTAACAGTGACTTTCACAATAACTGCCCCTTAAACAGTGACTTTCACAGTGACTGCCCCTTTAACAGTAACTGCCCTTTTAACAGTTACTTTCACAGTGACCGTTCCTTTAACAGTGACTTTCACAGTGACCGCCACTTTAACAGTGACTTTTACAGTGCCCACCCCTTTAACAGGGACCTTCATAGCGCCTGCCCCTTTAATAACAGTTTTCCACAGTGCCTGCCCATTTAATAACAGTGACCTCCACAGTGCCCGCCCCTTTAAGCAGTAAAGAAAAATGGCTGGGTTGTTATGGAAACCTAGAGTAAAACTGTGTTTATAGCAGTTGAGATTTTTTACGAGAAAGACTTGCAGGCTTGTATTGGCTAATGTGGGTAATTTTTGGGGAATATCTCAGGAACGGTACGTCCTAGAGAGCTGAGAACCTTCCCGGACACTTGATGTACCTGTGTGCCAAATTTGGTGAAGATCGGTCCAGTTGTTTGGTCGCGCATAAAGAACGTCCAAACGTCTAGACAGACAGACAGACCGAAACTCATTTATATACACTGCTCAAAAAAATAAAGGGAACACTTAAACAACACAATGTAACTCCAATTCAATCACACTTCTGTGAAATCAAATGGTCCACTTAGGAAGCAACACTGAGTGACAATCAATTTCACATGCTGTTGTGCAAATGGAATAGACAACAGGTGGAAATTATAGGCAATTAGCAAGACACCCCCAATAAAGGAGTGGTTCTGCAGGTGGTGACCACAGACCACTTCTCGGTTCCTATGCTTCCTGGCTGATGTTCTGGTCACTTTTGAATGCTGGCGGTGCTTTCACTCTAGTGGTAGCATGAGACGGAGTCTACAACCCACACAAGTGGCTCAGGTAGTGCAGCTTATCCAGGATGGCACATCAATGCGAGCTGTGGCAAGAAGGTTTGCTGTGTCTGTCAGCATAGAGTCCAGAGCATGGAGGCGCTACCAGGAGACAGGCCAGTACATCAGGAGATGTGGAGGAGGCCGTAGGAGGGCAACAACCCAGCAGCAGGCCCGCTACCTCCGCCTTTGTGCAAGGAGGAACAGGAGGAGCACTGCCAGAGCCCTGCAAAATGACCTCCAGCAGGCCACAAATATGCATGTGTCTGCTCAAACGGTCAGAAACAGACTCCATGAGGGTGATATGACGGCCCGACGTCCACAGGTGGGGGTTGTGCTTACAGCCCAACACCGTGCAGGACGTTTGGCATTTGCCAGAGAACACCAAGATTGGCAAATTCGCCACTGGCGCCCTGTGCTCTTCACAGATGAAAGCAGGTTCACACTGAGCACATGTGACAGACGTGACAGAGTTTGGAGACGCCGTGGAGAACGTTCTGCTGCCTGCAACATCCTCCAGCATGACCGGTTTGGCATTGGGTCAGTAATGGTGTGGGGTGGCATTTCTTTGGAGGGCCGCACAGCCCTCCATGTGCTCGCCAGAGGTAGCCTGACTGCCATTAGGTACCGAGATGAGATCCTCAGACCCCTTGTGAGACCATATGCTGGTGCGGTTGGCCCTGGGTTCCTCCTAATGCAAGACAATGCTAGACCTCATGTGGCTGGAGTGTGTCAGCAGTTCCTGCAAGACGAAGGCATTGATGCTATGGACTGGCCCGCCCGTTACCCAGACCTGAATCCAATTGAGCACATCTGGGACATCATGTCTCGCTCTATTCACCAACGTCACGTTGCACCACAGACTGTCCAGGAGTTGGCAAATGCTTTAGTCCAGGTCTGGGAGGAGATCCCTCAGGAGACCGTCCGCCACCTCATCAGGAGCATGCACAGGCGTTGTAGGCAGGTCATACAGGCACATGGAGGCCATACACACTACTGAGCCTCATTTTGACTTGTTTTAAGGACATTACATCAAAGTTGGATCAGCCTGTAGTGTGTTTTTCCACTTTAATTTTGAGTGTGACTCCAAATCCAGACCTTCATGGGTTGAAAAATTTGATTTCCATTTTTTTATTTTTGTGTGATTTTGTTGTCAGCACATTCAACTATGTAAAGAACAAAGTATTTCAGAAGAATATTTAATTAACTCAGATCTAGGATGTGTTATTTTTGTGTTCCCTTTATTTTTTTGAGCAGTGTATATATATATATAAGAGACTAGCAGAAGGACCGGGCTTCACATGGGTATATTTCATCTATTTCATTTTATGTTTCCGTGTGTCGTAAAAAGATATTGACAGTTTCCCCCATAACAGTGACCTCTACAGTACCCGCCCCTTTAACATTGACCTCCACAGTGGCCGCCCCTTTAACATTGACCTTCAGAGTGTCTGCTCCTTTAACAGTGACCGCCCCTTTAGCATTGGCCACCCCTTTAACAGTGACCTTCACAGTGCCCGCCCCTTTAACAGTGACTTTCACAGTGCCCACCCCTTTAACAGAGACCTCCACAGTGCCCGCCTCTTTAAAAGTGATTTTTACAGTGACCGCCCCTTTAACAGTGACTTTCACAGTGACTGCCCCTTTAACAGTGACTTTCACAGTGACTGCCCCTTTAACAGTGACTTTCACAGTGACAGCTCCTTTAACAGTGACTTTCACAGTGAACGCCCCTTTAACAGTGACTTTCACATTGACCTCGCCTTTAACAGTGACTTTCACATTGACCGCCCCTTTAACAGTGACCACCCCTTTAACATTGACTTTCACAGTGACCGCCCCTTTAACAGTGACTTTCACAGTGACCGCACTCTAACTCCTTAAGGACACAGCCATATTTCACCTTAAGGACCATGCCATTTTTTGCAAATCTGACTAGTGTCACTTTAAGTGGTGATAACTTTAAAACGCTTTTACTTATCCAGGCCATTCTGAGATTGTTTTTTGTAACATATTGTACTTCATGACACTGGTAAAATGAAGTAAAAAAAAAATCATTTTTATTTATAAAAAAAATACAAAATTTACCAAAAATTTTGAAAAAATTGCAAATTTCCAAGTTTCAATTTCTCTACTTCTATAATACATAGGACCTGTGGTGACGTCACTGAGCTCATCACATGGACCACAGTGATGGACCATGTAATGTGACGTCACCACAGATCCTTTAGCCGGCAGCTCATGATTAAAAAAGTAAGTAGAGATCAACAACTACGCAATCAAGAGGAGGGGGTGAGTTAATTTTATTTATTTTTTTAATCCCTCAATCCACATTTTACTTAGCATTCTGTATTGAGAATGCTATTATTTTACCTTATAACAATGTTATAAGGTAAAATAATAAAGATCGGGTCCCCATCCTGATCGTCACCTAGCAACCACTTGCTTGCAGATGCTTGCGATTTTCACGCAGCCCCATTCACTGCTATGGGGCCACAAGTGATGCGTGAAAATCACTTCTCATGTGCACAGCCCCATAGAAATGAATGGGTCCGGATTCAGTGCGGGTGCTATGCGTTCACCTCACGCATTGCACCCGCATGGAAATCTCGCCCATGTGAATGAGGCCTTACTTTTCCAGGCCATTCTCTACTTCTATAATACATAGTAATACCTCCAAAAATAGTTATTACTTTACATTCCCCATATGTCTACTTCCTGTTTGGATCATTTTGTGAATGACATTTTAGTTTTTGGGGACGTTACAAGGCTTAGAAGTTTAAAAGCAAATCTTGAAATTTTTCTTAAATTTTCAAAAGCCAAATTTTTAGGGACCAGTTCAGGTCTGAGGTCACTTTGTGAGGCTTAGATAATAGAAACCACCCAAAAAAGACCCCATTCTAAAAAATCCACAAGAGTTAATGGCAAATTGAGATAAAATTTCAGAATGTAGATTTTTTGGCAAATTTTCCATTTTAATCCATTTTTTCCAGTTACAAAGCAAGGGTTAACAGCTAAACAAAATGCTATATTTCTTGCCCCGATTCTGTAGTTTGCAGAAACACCCCATATGTGGCCGTATACTACTGTACGGGCGCACAGTAGGGCATATAGGGAAAGGAGCGCCGTATGGTTTTTGGAAGGCAGATTTTGCTGGACTGGTTTATTTACTCCATGTCCCATTTGAAGCCCCCCTGATGCACCCCTAGAGTAGGAACTCCATAAAAGTGACCCCATCTAAGAAACTACACCCCTCAAGGTATTCAAAACTGATTTTACAAACTTTGTTAACCCTTTTGGTGTTGCACAAGAGTTATTGGCAAATGGAGATGAAATTTGAGAATTTAAATTTTTTGGCAAATTTTCCATTTTAATCCATTTTTTCCAGTAAGAAATCAAGGGTTAACAGCCAAACAAAATGCTATATTTATTGCCCCGATTCTGTAGTTTGCAGAAACACCCCATATATGGCCGTAAACTACTGTACGGGCACACAGTAGGGTGTAGAGGGAAAGGTGCGCCGTGTGGTTTTTGGAAGGCAGATTTTGCTTGACTGGTTTATTTACACCATGTCCCATTTGAAGCCCCCCTGATGCACCCCTAGAGTAGAAACTCCATAAAAGTGACCCCATTTTGGAAACTACGGGATAAGGTGGCAGTTTTGTTGGGACTATTTTTAGTGTACATATGATTTTTGGTTTATCTATATTACATTTTTGTGAGGCAAGGTTACCAAAAATAGAAATTCTGAAACTTCATCTCTGTTTGCCATAAACTGTTGAGGAACACCTAAAGGGTTAATAAAGTTAGTAAAATCAGTTTTGAATACCTTGAGGCGTGTAGTTTCTTAGATGGGGTCGCTTTTATGGAGTTTCTACTCTAGGGGTGTATCAGGGGGGCTTCAAATGGGACATGGTGCCAAAAAAAAAGGTCATCAAAATCTGCCTTCCAGAAACCATACAACATTCCTTTCCTTCTGCACCCTGCCGTTTGGTCATACAGCAGTTTACGACCACATATGGGGTGTTTCTGTAAACTGCAGAATCAGGGTAATAAATATTAAGTTTTGTTTGGCTGTTAACCCTTGCTTTGTTACTGGAAAAAAATGGATTAAAATTGAAAATTTGCCCAAAAATTGCCTTTTTGGCACCGTTTTTATTTCATTTTTTTGACCGTGTTCATCTGAGGGGTTGGGGGGGTATTTTTATAGAGCAGATTCTTACGGACGTGGAGATACCTAATATGTCTACTTTTTTAAATTAATTTATGTTTTACACTATATTATCTTTTTATAAACAAAAAAAAACATTTTAGTATCTCCATAGTCTAAGAGTCATTTTCTTTTTTAGTTTTTAGCCGAGTATCTTAGGTAGGGGCAAATTTTTTTTACCGTGTTCATCTGAGGGTTTAGGGGGGTATTTTTATATAGCAGATTCTTACGGACGCGGCGATACCTAATATGTCTACTTTTTTTATTTATTTATTCATGTTTTGTACTATATTATCTTTTTATAAACAAAAAAAAACATTTTAGTACCTTCATAGTCTAAGAGTCATTATGCCCATCAGCGAATACCTTGGGGTGTCTTCTTTCCAAAATGGGGTCACTTGTGGGGAAGTTATACTGCCCTGGCATTCTAGGGGCCCTAATGTGTGGTAAGTAGTTTGAAATCAAAATCTGGAAAAAATGGCTGGCGAAATCCGAAAGGTACTCTTTGGAATGTGGGCCCCTTTGCCCACCTAGACTGCAAAAAAGTGTCACACATGTGGTATCTCCGTACTCAGGAGAAGTTTGGCAATGTGTTTTGGGGTGTCATTTTACATATACCCATGCTGGGTGAGAGAAATATCTTGGCAAGAGACAACTTTTCCCATTTTTTTATACAAAGTTGGCATTTGACCATGATATTTCTCTCACCCAGCATCGGTATATGTAAAATGACACCCCAAAACACATTGCCCAACTTCTCCTGAGTACGGAGATACCACATGTGTGACACTTTTTTGCAGCCTAGGTGGGCAAAGGGGCCCACATTCCAAAGAGCACCTTTCGGATTTCACCGGCCATTTTTTTACAGATTTTGATTTCAAACTACTTACCACACATTAGGGCCCCTAGAATGCCAGGGCAGTATAACTACCCCACAAGTGACCCCATTTTGGAAAGAAGACACCCCAAGGTATTTCATTAAGGGCATAGTGATTTCATAGAAGTTTTTATTTTTTGTCACAAGTTAGTGGAATATGAGACTTTGTAAGAAAAAAAAAAAAAAATCATCATTTTCCGCTAACTTGTGACAAAAAATAAAAAGTTCTATGAACTCACTATGCCCATCAGCGAATACCTTAGGGTGTCTACTTTCCGAAATGGGGTCATTTGTGGGGTGTTTGTACTTTCTGGCCATTGTAGAACCTCAGGAAACATGACAGGTGCTCAGAAAGTCAGAGCTGCTTCAAAAAGCGGAAATTCACATTTTTGTACCATAGTTTGTAAACTCTATAACTTTTACCCAAACCATTTTTTTTTTACCCAAACATTTTTTTTTATCAAAGACATGTAGAACAATAAATTTAGAGAAAAATTTATATATGGATGTCGTTATTTTTTGCAAAATTTTACAACTGAAAGTGAAAAATTTCATTTTTTTGCAAAAAAATCATTAAATTTCGATTAATAACAAAAAAAGTAAAAATGTTAGCAGCAATGAAATACCACCAAATGAAAGCTCTATTAGTGAGAAGAAAAGGAGGTAAAATTCATTTGGGTGGTAAGTTGCATGACCGAGCAATAAACGGTGAAAGTAGTGTAGTGCAGAAGTGTAAAAAATGGCCTGGTCATTAAAGGGAACCTGTCACCGGGATTTTGTGTATAGAGCTGAGGACATGTGTTGCTGGATGGCCGCTAGCACATCCGCAATACCCAGTCCCTATAGCTCTGTGTGCTTTTATTGTGTAAAAAAACCGATTTGATACATATGCAAATTAACCTGAGATGAGTCCTGTATGTGAGATGAGTCAGGGACAGGACTCATCTCAGACTAATTTGCATATGTATCAAATCGTTTTTTTTACACAATAAGAGCACACAGAGCTATGGGGACTGGGTATTGCGGATGTGCTAGCGGCCATCTAGCAACCCATGTCCTCAGCTCTATACACAAAATCCCGGTGACAGGTTCCCTTTAAGGGTGTTTAAGGTAGGGGGGCTGAAGTGGTTAACAGAGACTTTCCTAGTGACCGCCCCTTTAACACTCACTTTCACAGTGGCTGCCCCTTTCACAGTGACTTTCACAGTGGCCGCCCCTTTAACAGTGACCGCCCTTTTAACAGTGACTTTTACAGTGACAGCCCCTTTAACAGTGACTTTCACAGTGACCGCCCCTTTAACAGTGACTTTCACAGTAACCGCCCCTTTAACAGTGACTTTCACATTGACCGCCCCTTTAACAGTGACTTTCTCAGTGACCGCCCCTTTAACAGTGACTTTCACAGTGACCGCCCCTTTAACAGTGAATTTCACAGTAACAGCCTTTTTAACAGTGACTTTCACAGTAACTGCTCCTTTAACAGTGACTTTCACAGTGACCGCCCCTTTAACAGTGACCGCCCCTTTAACAGTGACTTTCCCAGTGACCGCCCCTTAAACAGTGACTTTCCCAGTGACCTCCCCTTTAACAGTGACTTTAACAGTGACCGCCCCTTTAACAGTGACCTTCACAGTGGCCACCCCTTTAAAAGTGACTTTCACAGTGACTGCCCCTTTAACAGTGACCGCCCCTTTAACATTGACTTTCACAGTGACCGCCCCTTTAACAGTGGCCGCTCCTTTAACAGTGGCTTTCACAGTGACCGCCCCTTTAACAGTGACTTTCACAGTGACTGCCCCTTTAACAGTGACTTTCACATTGGCTGCCTCTTTAACAGTGACTGCCTCTTTCACAGTTACTTTTACAGTGGCTGCCCTTTCAACAGTGACTTTCATAGCACCTGCCCCTTTAAAAGTGACTTTCACAGTAACCGCCCTTTTAACAGTGACTTTCACAGTGACCGCCCCTTTAACAGTGACTTTTACAGTGGCTGCCCCTTTAACAGTGACCTCCCCTTTAATAGTGACCTTCACAGTGACCGCCCCTTTAACATTGACTTTCACAGTGACCGCCCCTTTAACAGTGGCCGCTCCTTTAACAGTGACTTTCACAGTTACCACCCCTTTAACAGTGACTTTCACAGTGGCCACCCCTTTAAAAGTGACTTTCACAGTGACTGCCCCTTTAACAGTGACCGCCCCTTTAACATTGACTTTCACAGTGACCGCCCCTTTAACAGTGGCCGCTCCTTTAACAGTGGCTTTCACAGTGACCGCCCCTTTAACAGTAACTTTCACAGTGACTGCCTCTTTAACAGTGACTGCCTCTTTCACAGTGACTTTTACAGTGGCTGCCCCTTCAACAGTGACTTTCATAGCACCTGCCCCTTTATAAGTGACTTTCACAGTAACCGCCCTTTTAACAGTGTCTTTCACAGTGACTGCATCTTTAACAGTGACTTTTACAGTGGCCGCTCCTTTAACAGTGACTTCCACAGTGTCCGCCCATTTAATAACAGTTACCTCCGCTGTGCCCACCCCTTTATAAACAGTGACCTCCACATTGCCTGCCCCTTTAAGCAGTAAAGAAAAATGGCTGGGTTGTTATGGAAACCTGGAGTAAAACTGTGTTTATAGCAGTTGGGATTTGAAGAGAAAGACTTGCAGGCTTGTATTAGGGGGGATCTCATTTTTTGGGAATATCTTAGGAACGGTACGTCCTAGAGAACTGAGACCCGGTCTAAAACCTTCCCGGACACCTGATGTACCTATGTGCCTAATTTGGTGAAGATCAGTCCAGTCATTTGGTCGCGCAAAAAGAACGTCTAGGCGTCTAGACAGACAGACAGAAACTAATTTTTATATATATAAGAGATACATAATAAAGATCCAAAAAACTATAGAATACAGGATAGAAAAAATATAAAAAAATGGAATAAAAATAGAAGATGGTAAATGAGATAGTAAAAGTTGTTAAAAGATTGAAAAATAGTAAAATAGTAGGTCAGAAGTCTTTCTTCATATATTTAATCCTCAGAGCTTAATCTATGTGTAAAAAGGGTCTAATGTGCAAAAAGATTTGGGTTTATATATATGTAGGTATCCCATCCCGTTAAAAAAGAGTTTGTTCAATGCTTTTGTAAAGAGGTGCTTTGTAATCAGGCCATTAATTCAGACCGCTCATTTCCAACGGTAGTAGCTAAATGCACTACTTTGTTTTGGGTATCACTTTTGCATATTAGAGTGTCACTTTTGCATATTACAGTGTCCCTTGTAATATGACTGGATTATGATGGTTAGTTGTTGTCATATATATTTTACATTACCGCTCGCCGATCTGTGGATGCCGGTCTGTGGAGGCTTCCTCCTTTGTGGACTTCTTACCTCAGTCGGCGGCGCGGCTGTATCACAAGTATCGCTGCCCTCAGCGTCCCACGTGGTAGCTGATTCGGGGAAGGGGGGGGTGTCAGGATTGTGCAGAGATGCGGCTTCCTCACTGGTTGGCTGTAAATAGTAAATGGGTGGAGGCTCCCCCTTTATCTGCTGGCCATATATATATCCAGCAAAAATGAATTTGGAAATAGTCGAGGAACACTGTAATTATAGACCCTATGAAAACATTCTATTATCCTCCACTACGTCCACATTGCCTCATAATGGAATCATATACAGTGGATATAAAAAGTCTATACACCCCTGTTAAAATGTCAGGTTTCTGTGCTGTAAAAAAATTAGACAAAGATAAATCATTTCAGAAATTTTCACACTTTTAATGTGACCTATAAACTGTACCACTCAATTGAAAAACAAACTGAAATCTTTTAGGTGGAGGTAAGAAAACAAGAAACCCAAAAGAATGTGGTTGCATAAGTGTGCACACCCTCTTATAACTGGGGATGTAGCTGTGTTCAGAATTAAGCAATCACATTCAAAATCATGTTAAATAGGAGTCAGCATACACCTGCCATCATTTAAAGTTCCTCTGATTAACCCCAAATAAAGTTCAGCTGCTCTAGTTGCTCTTTCCTGAAATTTTCTTAGTCGCATCCCACAGCAAAAGGTCCACAGAGAGTTTCCAAAGCATCAGAAGGACCTCATTGTTAAAAGGTATTAGTCAGGAGAAGGGTACAAAAGAATTTCCAAGGCATTAGATATACCATGGAACACAGTGAAGACAGTCATCAAGTAGAGAAAATATGGCACAACATTACCAAGAACTGGACGTCCCTCCAAAATTGATGAAAAGACAAGAAGAAAACTGGTCTGGGAGGCTACCAAGAGGCCTACAGCAACATTAAAGGAGCTGCAGGAATATCTGGCAAGTACTGGCTGTGTCATACATGTGACAACAATCTCCCGTATTCTTCATATGTTTGGGCTATGGGGTAGAGTGGCAAGACGAAAGCCTTTTCTTACAAAGAAAAACATCCAAGCCAGGCTACATTTTGTAAAAACACATCTGAAGTCTCCCAAAAGCATGTGAGAAAAGGTGTTATGGTCTGATGAAACCACAGTTGAACTTTTTGGCCATAATTCCAAAAGATATGTTTGGCACAAAAACAACACTACACATCACCAAAAGAACACCATACCCACAATGTAGCATGGTGGTGGCAGCATCATGCTTTGGGGCTGTTTTTCTTCAGCTGGAACTGGGGCCTTAGTTAAGCTAGAGGGCTCCAAATACCAGTCAATATTGGCACAAAACCTTCAGGCTTCTGATAGAAAGCTGAACATGAAGAGGAACTTCATCTTTCAGCATGACAACGACCCAAAGCATACATCCAAATCAATAAAGGAATGGCTTCACCAGAAGAAGATTGAAGTTTTGGAATGGCCCAGCCAGAGCCCAGACCCGAATCCGATTGAAAATCTGTGGAATGATCTGAAGATGGCTGTGCACAGGAGATGCCCTCGCAATCTGACAGATTTGGAGTGTTTTTGCAAAGAAGAGTGGGCAAATCTTGCTGATAGACTCATACCCAAAAAGACTGAGTGCTGTAAAAAAATCAAAAGGTGCTTCAACAAAGTATTAGTTTAAGGGTATACACACTTATGCAACCATATTATATCCACTGTACTTACCAATTTTATATCTCTTAGGATACATGCATATTTATATATATATATATATATATATATATATATATATATATATATAGTAGGAAGGCGCAGTGGTCCGTCATTGACTGAAGGTATGTGTCACTGAGATTCCTGGCCTCGGTGAGGTAAAAGCCGGCAATTTTAAGTGGCAGTGGCAGTTAGTGCTGACTGACACTATTTGTTATTTAGTATGGTTGTAGAGCCGATCTGGGCCGTCTCTTACTGGGAGCAGCCGAAGTGCAGGGTGGGTGGCTGCTCCACACGCTCCAGGCTGAGTTTTGGCTGGGATATAAAAACCCAGCAAGCAGTCTCAGCTGTGTAAAATATCCTCAATTTCACAGTGAAGCCGTGGAGACGCTGTAGTTTTGGGATCTGCATGAGGTGTGCCGTGCTAAAGGGCTGAGAGCCGCATTACTGGAAAACAGGCCCCCTAAAGCCTGCTGTGGATGGCTGTATGTCCTTTATCAAGTCGGCAAGGTTACGACCCGTATCCCCTGACAAAATGGAGGCGGTCGTGAAAGCCCTCATGGAGGCTAACTTGCAGCAGCGGGAGGCAAACAAGCAGCAGCAGGAAACCAACCAGCTGCTGTTCGTGCGGCGATCCCTAAGATGACCCAATCAGATGACGTCGAGACGTATCTGGCGGTGTTCGAAAAGGTGGCCGTGCGGTAGAAGTTACCCCGGGACCAATGGGCTGAGGTCGTCGCACCGTTCCTGGCGTCTGGATCCCAGCAGGTGTTTTTTGAACTACCAGCTGACCAAGCGGCCGACTACCTGACCGTAAAAGGTGAGATTCTGGCAAGACTGGGGGTGAATGTATTGGTACGGGCCCAGCGAGTACGTCAGTGGGAATTTAACCTGGCTGAACCCGCCAGACCGCAGTATTATGATCTGCTACACCGGCTGCAAAAATGGCTGCAACCTGACATACTGAGTCCCACTGCTATGCTGGAGGGCTTTGCCGTACCCTCTTCAGCACTGGATTGGCCAGGTGTTTCCTGGTAATGCCCTAGAGATGGTAAACCTGGTGGAGCGCTACGAGGCCACCAGAAATCTGCAGGGGGGTTCTTTTGGGAGGGGGCCAGTCAAACCCCAGAAATCTCCAGGTTTTAGACCGGGTCTCAGTTCTCTAGGACGTACCGTTCCTGAGATATTCCCAAAAAATGAGATCCCCCCTCCCAATACAAGCCTGCAAGTCTTTCTCTTCAAATCCCAACTGCTATAAACACAGTTTTACTCCAGGTTTCCATAACCCCAGGCCCGGTGGCGACTGCCAGCCAAACCCGCCCGGGACGTACCCCCTGCAGACCCAGCCCTGGTGGTCTGCTGGTGGTGTCACGAGCCAGAACACATAAGGGTCAACTGTCCCCATGGGGGTGAACCCATGGACACTAACTTTCACTACCGCCCCTCAATGTATGCCTGGAGGCTGTGTGCATCCGGTAACCCCGAGACAATAGACTATAGTCACCTGTGCTAGGTGCAAGTGGGAGATACCCTGGCAGTGACACTGCTGGACTCAGGGAGCCTGGTGGCCCTGGTGCGGACCGCCGAGTATACTGGCCGAAAGGTAGGCGTAGTGTGCATCCATGGAGACTTAAAGGACTATCCCACCGCCCTCAACCTGGGAAAATGTGGTAGTAGTTGAGGGTGAGCCGCAACAATCGGGGGCTGAGTCTATGTTCCCCCGTTTTGTGGTTCAACAGGAGATACTGTACCGGGTAAATCAACTTCGGGGTGAGCATATTGAACATCTGTTGGTGCCCAAGGTGTATCGCAAGCTCGTGTTGGAGTTAGCCCACCAACATGTTCTTGGGGGACACTTGGGCCAGCAGAAAACGCAGGACCAGATTCTACAGAGGTTCTACTGGCCCAGTGTATTCAGAGAGGTGGAAGAGTATTGCAAGTCTTGCCCAACCTGCCAGATAACCAGCCCCCAGCCACATTTCCGTAGTCCACTAGTCCCTCTCCCGATTATTGAGGTTCCATTCGAGCGGATCGCTATGGATCTCATAGGCCCAGTACTGAAGTCCGCTAGAGGGCACCAACACACCTTAGTCGTCCTCGACTACGCCACCCGGTACCCGGAGGCGGTGCTGCTGTGTCATACATCAGCCAAACTCATAGCTAAGGAGTTAATGGAGGTGTTTTCTCGAGTGGATCTGCCTAAGGAGGTTCTGACTGACCAAGGGACCCTGTTTATGTCCAAAGTCATGAGGGAACTCTGTAAGTTGCTTCACATAAAACAGCTACGGACGTCCGTGTATCATCCGCAAACGGATGGCCTGGAAGAGAGGTTTAATCAAATACAAAAAAATATGTTAAAAAGAGTGGTGTCTAAGGATGGGAGGGACTGGGATCTTCTTCTTCCCTATCTCATGTTCGCAGTGCGAGAAGTGCCCCAGGCCTCTACTGGGTTTTCGCCCTTCGAACTGGTATATAGCAGACACCCTCGTTGGTTAGGGAGTAGAGTTGAGCGAACACCTGGATGTTCGGGTTCGAGAAGTTCGGCCGAACTTCCCGGAAATGTTCGGGTTCGGGATCCGAACCCGATCCGAACTTCGTCCCGAACCCGAACCCCATTGAAGTCAATGGGGACCCGAACTTTTCGGCACTAAAAAGGCTGTAAAACAGCCCAGGAAAGAGCTAGAGGGCTGCAAAAGGCAGCAACATGTAGGTAAATCCCCTGCAAACAAATGTGGATAGGGAAATGAATTAAAATAAAAAAAATAAAAATAAAAATGACCCAATATCAATTGGACAGAGGTCCCATAGCAGAGAATCTGGTTTCACGTCAGCAGAGAATCAGTCTCTTCATGCCATAGCAAAGAATCTGGCTTCATGTCAGCACAGAATCAGTCTCTTCATGCCATAGCAGAGAATCTGGCTTCATGTCAGCACAGAATCTGTCTTCATGTCATAGCAGAGAATCAGGCTTCACGTCACCCACCACTGGAACAGGCCACTGTCACACATTTAGGCCCCGGCACCCAGACAGAGGAGAGCGGTCCCGTAACAGAGAATCTGGCCTTATGTCAGCGCAGAATCTGTCTTCATGTCATAGCAGAGAATCAAGCTTCACGTCACCCACCACTGGAACAGGCCACTGTCACACATTTAGGCCCAGGCACCCAGTCAGAGGAGAGAGGTCCCGTAACAGAGAATCTGGCTTGATGTCAGCACAGAATCTGTCTTCATGTCATAGCAGAGAATCAGGCTTCACGTCACCCACCACTGGAACAGGCCACTGTCAAACATTTAGGCCCAGGCACCCAGTCAGAGGAGAGAGGTCCCGTAACAGAGAATCTGGCCTTATGTCAACACAGAATCTGTCTTCATGTCATAGCAGAGAATCAGGCTTCACGTCACCCACCACTGGAACAGGCCACTGTCACACATTTAGGCCCAGGCACCCAGGCAGAGGAGAGAGGTCCCGTAACAGAGAATCTGGCCTTATGTCAGCGCAGAATCTGTATTCATGTCATAGCAGAGAATCAGGCTTCACGTCACCCACCACTGGAACAGGCCACTGTCACATATTTAGGCCCAGGCACCCAGGCAGAGGAGAGAGGTCCCGTAACAGAGAATCTGGCCTTATGTCAGCGCAGAATCTGTATTCATGTCATAGCAGAGAATCACGTCACCCACCACTGGAACAGGCCACTGTCACACATTTAGGCCCAGGTACCCAGGCAGAGGAGAGAGGTCCCGTAACAGAGAATCTGGCCTTATGTCAGCGCAGAATCTGTCTTCATGTCATAGCAGAGAATCAGGCTTCACGTCACCCACCACTGGAACAGGCCACTGTCACACATTTAGGCCCCGGCACCCAGACAGAGGAGAGCGGTCCCGTAACAGAGAATCTGGCCTTATGTCAGCGCAGAATCTGTATTTATGTCATAGCAGAGAATCAGGCTTCACGTCACCCACCACTGGAACAGGCCACTGTCACACATTTAGGCCCAGGTACCCAGGCAGAGGAGAGAGGTCCCGTAACAGAGAATCTGGCCTGATGTCAGCGCAGAATCTGTCTTCATGTCATAGCAGAGAATCAGGCTTCACGTCACCCACCACTGGAACAGGCCACTGTCACACATTTAGGCCCAGGCACCCAGGCAGAGGAGAGAGGTCCCGTAACAGAGAATCTGGCCTGATGTCAGCACAGAATCTGTCTTCATGTCATAGCAGAGAATCAGGCTTCACGTCACCCACCACTGGAACAGGCCACTGTCACACATTTAGGCCCAGGTACCCAGGCAGAGGAGAGAGGTCCCGTAACAGAGAATCTGGCCTGATGTCAGCGCAGAATCTGTCTTCATGTCATAGCAGAGAATCAGGCTTCACGTCACCCACCACTGGAACAGGCCACTGTCACACATTTGGGCCCAGGCACCCAGGCAGAGGAGAGAGGTCCCGTAACAGAGAATCTGGCCTGATGTCAGCACAGAATCTGTCTTCATGTCATAGCAGAGAATCAGGCTTCACGTCAACCACCACTGGAACAGGCCACTGTCACATATTTAGGCCCAGGCACCCAGGCAGAGGAGAGAGGTCGCGTAACAGAGAATCTGGCTTCATGTCAGCACAGAATAAGTCTTCATGTCATAGCAGAGAATCAGGCTTCACGTCACCCACCACTGGAACAGGCCACTGTCACACATTTAGGCCCCGGCACCCAGACAGAGGAGAGGTTCATTCAACTTTGGGTTGCCCCGCAATATAATGGTAAAATGAAATTAAAAATAGTATTGAATGAGGAAGTGCCCTGGAGTAGAATAATATATTGTTAAGGGGAGGTAGTTAATATCTAATCTGCACAAGGGATGGACAGGTCCTGTGGGATCCATGCCTGGTTCATTTTTATGAACGTCAGCTTGTCCACATTGGCTGTAGACAGGCGGCTGCGTTTGTCTGTAATGACGCCCCCTGCCGTGCTGAATACACGTTCAGACAAAACGCTGGCCGCTGGGCAGGCCAGCACCTCCAAGGCATAAAAGGCTAGCTCTGGCCACGTGGACAATTTGGAGACCCAGAAGTTGAATGGGGCCGAACCATCAGTCAGTACGTGGAGGGGTGTGCACAGGTACTGTTCCACCATGTTAGTGAAATGTTGCCTCCTGCTAACACGTTCCGTATCAGGTGGTGGTGCACTTAGCTGTGGCGTGGTGACAAAACCTTTCCACATCTCTGCCATGCTAACCCTGCCCTCAGAGGAGCTGGCCGTGACACAGCTGCGTTGGCGACCTCTTGCTCCTCCTCTGCCTTCGCCTTGGGCTTCCACTTGTTCCCCTGTGACATTTGGGAATGCTCTCAGTAGCGCGTCTACCAACGTGCGTTTGTACTCGCGCATCTTCCTATCACGCTCCAGTGTAGGAAGTAAGGTGGGCACATTGTCTTTGTACCGGGGATCCAGCAAGGTGGCAACCCAGTAGTCCGCACACGTTAAAATGTGGGCAACTCTGCTGTCGTTGCGCAGGCACTGCAGCATGTAGTCGCTCATGTGTGCCAGGCTGCCCAGAGGTAAGGACAAGCTGTCCTCTGTGGGAGGCGTATCGTCATCGTCCTGTGTTTCCCCCCAGCCACGCACCAGTGATGGGCCCGAGCTGCTTTGGGTGCCACCCCGCTGTGAACATGCTTCATCCTCATCCTCCTCCACCTCCTCCTCATCCTCGTCCTCCTCGTCCTCCAGTAGTGGGCCCTGTCTGGCCACATTTGTACCTGGCCTCTGGTGTTGCAAAAAACCTCCCTCTGAGTCACTTTGAAGAGACTGGCCTGAAAGTGCTAAAAATGACCCCTCTTCCTCCTCTTCCTCCTGGGCCTAAGTGTTTTCTCAAGGAGAAATAGAAGTGGTATTGTAACGCTGATAACGGCGTCATCGCCACTGGCCATGTTGGTGGAGTACTCGAAACAGCGCAACAGGGCACACAGGTCTCGCATGGAGGCCCAGTCATTGGTGGTGAAGTGTGTCTGATCCGCAGTGCGACTGACCCGTGCGTGCTGCAGCTGAAACTCCACTATGGCCTGCTGCTGCTCGCACAGTCTGTCCAGCATATGCAAGGTGGAGTTCCACCTGGTGGGTACGTCGCATATGAGGCGGTGAGCGGGAAGGCCGAAGTTACGCTGTAGCGCAGACAGGCGA
This sequence comes from Bufo bufo, assembly GCF_905171765.1. Classification (NCBI taxonomy): domain Eukaryota; kingdom Metazoa; phylum Chordata; class Amphibia; order Anura; family Bufonidae; genus Bufo; species Bufo bufo. Next base: position 289,285,856 of record NC_053393.1, read on the forward strand.
GCAGCGGCAGGGTGTGAACGCCGGAAGCGCGAACAGACGGCCCGCACTTTATGCAGCAGCTCTGACATGTCGGGGTAGTTGCGAATGAACTTCTGCACCACCAAATTCAGCACATGCGCCAGGCAAGGGATGTGCGTCAAACCTGCTAGTCCCAGAGCTGCAAAGAGATTTCGCCCATTATCGCACACCACCAGGCCGGGCTTGAGGCTCACCGGCAGCAACCACTCATCGGTCTGTTGTTCTATACCCTGCCACAACTCCTGTGCGGTGTGGGGCCTGTCCCCCAAACATATGAGTTTCAGAATGGCCTGCTGACGTTTACCCCGGGCTGTGCTGAAGTTGGTGGTGAAGGTGTGTGGCTGACTGGATGAGCAGGTGGAGGAAGAGGAGGAGGAAGCTGAGTAGGAGGAGGAGGAGACAGGAGGCAAAGAATGTTGCCCTGCGATCCTTGGCGGCGGAAGGACGTGCGCCAAACAGCTCTCCGCCTGGGGCCCAGTCGCCACTACATTTACCCAGTGTGCAGTTAGGGAGATATAGCGTCCCTGGCCGTGCTTACTGGTCCACGGTCCTGGTCATGCAGGTTGTGCTAAGGTTCAGAAAGTTAATGCCTCGCTTCAGGCTCTGATGGCACAGCGTGCAAACCACTCGGGTCTTTTCGTCAGCACATTGTTTGAAGAAGTGCCATGCCAGGGAACTCCTTGAAGCTGCCTGTGGGGTGCTCGGTCCCAGATGGCGGCGGTCAGTAGCAGGCGAAGTCTCTTGGCGGCGGGTGTTCTGATTTTGCCCACTGCTCCCTCTTTTGCTCCGCTGTTGGCTCGGTCTCACCACTGCCTCTTCCTCCGAACTGTGAAAGTCAGTGGCACGACCTTCATTCCATGTGGGGTCTAGGAACTCATCGTCCCCTGCATCGTCTTCCACCCAGTCTTGACCCCTGACCTCCTGTTCAGTCTGCACACTGCAGAAAGACGCAGCAGTTGGCACCTGTGTTTCGTCATCATCAGAGACGTGCTGAGGTGGTATTCCCATGTCCTCATCATCAGGAAAAATAAGTGGTTGTGCGTTAGTGCATTCTATCTCTTCCACCCCTGGGGAAGGGCTAGGTGGATGCCCTTGGGAAACCCTGGCAGCAGAGTCTTCAAACAGCATAAGAGACTGCTGCATAACTTGAGGCTCAGACAGTTTCCCTGATATGCATGGGGGTGATGTGACAGACCGATGGGATTGGTTTTCATGCGCCATCTGTGCGCTTTCTGCAGAAGACTGGGTGGGAGATAATGTGAACGTGCTGGATCCACTGTCGGCCACCCAATTGACTAATGCCTGCACCTGCTCAGGCCTTACCATCCTTAGAACGGCATTGGGCCCCACCAAAAATCGCTGTAAATTCTGCTGGCTACTGGGACCTGAGGTAGTTGGTTCACTAGGACGTGTGGCTGTGGCAGAACGGCCACGTCCTCTCCCAGCACCAGAGGGTACACTAACACCACCACGACCATGTCCACGTCCGCGTCCCTTATTAGATGTTTTCCTCATTGTTCCCGTTCACAACAATTTTGAGAATGGCGAATTTGGGAATGCTTTTTCAACCCAGAACAAAAAGTCTGCTTTTACGGTCACTACAAATAACTTGACCAGCTAAAACTGTGCAGATTTGGTTGAATAGAGATGTGAGACCTGTTTTTTTTTGCGCTGTGTGACAGTTATAGGTTTAATCACAGAATGACACTTCTATCAGCACGCTAGCGTGTGTCTTAGGTTTTTCTGAATCACACTATCAATACCTTCAATGTAAGATTTTCTTTTTGGGATAGATTTCAAGTAGGCCTCAAATACCACAAACTAGTTATTTTCAGAATGGCAAATTTGGGAATGCTTTTTCAACCCAGAACAAAAAGTCTGCTTTTACGGTCACTACAAATAACTTGACCAGCTAAAACTGTGCAGATTTGGTTGAATAGAGATGTGAGACCTGTTTTTTTTTTGCGCTGTGTGACAGTTATAGGTTTAATCACAGAATGACACTTCTATCAGCACGCTAGCGTGTGTCTTAGGTTTTTCTGAATCACACTATCAATACCTTCAATGTAAGATTTTCTTTTTGGGATAGATTTCAAGTAGGCCTCAAATACCACAAACTAGTTATTTTCAGAATGGCAAATTTGGGAATGCTTTTTCAACCCAGAACAAAAAGTCTGCTTTTACGGTCACTACAAATAACTTGACCAGCTAAAACTGTGCAGATTTGGTTGAATAGAGATGTGAGACCTGTTTTTTTTTTGCGCTGTGTGACAGTTATAGGTTTAATCACAGAATGACACTTCTATCAGCACGCTAGCGTGTGTCTTAGGTTTTTCTGAATCACACTATCAATACCTTCAATGTAAGATTTTCTTTTTGGGATAGATTTCAAGTAGGCCTCAAATACCACAAACTAGTTATTTTCAGAATGGCAAATTTGGGAATGCTTTTTCAACCCAGAACAAAAAGTCTGCTTTTACGGTCACTACAAATAACTTGACCAGCTAAAACTGTGCAGATTTGGTTGAATAGAGATGTGAGACCTGTTTTTTTTTGCGCTGTGTGACAGTTATAGGTTTAATCACAGAATGACACTTCTATCAGCACGCTAGCGTGTGTCTTAGGTTTTTCTGAATCACACTATCAATACCTTCAATGTAAGATTTTCTTTTTGGGATAGATTTCAAGTAGGCCTCAAATACCACAAACTAGTTATTTTGAGAATGGCAAATTTGGGAATGCTTTTTCAACCCAGAACAAAAAGTCTGCTTTTACGGTCACTACAAATAACTTGACCAGCTAAAACTGTGCAGATTTGGTTGAATAAAGATGTGAGACCTGTTTTTTTTTTGCGCTGTGTGACAGTTATAGGTTTAATCACAGAATGACACTTCTATCAGCACGCTAGCGTGTGTCTTAGGTTTTTCTGAATCACACTATCAATACCTTCAATGTAAGATTTTCTTTTTGGGATAGATTTCAAGTAGGCCTCAAATACCACAAACTAGTTATTTTCAGAATGGCAAATTTGGGAATGCTTTTTCAACCCAGAACAAAAAGTCTGCTTTTACGGTCACTACAAATAACTTGACCAGCTAAAACTGTGCAGATTTGGTTGAATAGAGATGTGAGACCTGTTTTTTTTTTGCGCTGTGTGACAGTTATAGGTTTAATCACAGAATGACACTTCTATCAGCACGCTAGCGTGTGTCTTAGGTTTTTCTGAATCACACTATCAATACCTTCAATGTAAGATTTTCTTTTTGGGATAGATTTCAAGTAGGCCTCAAATACCACAAACTAGTTATTTTGAGAATGGCAAATTTGGGAATGCTTTTTCAACCCAGAACAAAAAGTCTGCTTTTACGGTCACTACAAATAACTTGACCAGCTAAAACTGTGCAGATTTGGTTGAATAAAGATGTGAGACCTGTTTTTTTTTTTGCGCTGTGTGACAGTTATAGGTTTAATCACAGAATGACACTTCTATCAGCACGCTAGCGTGTGTCTTAGGTTTTTCTGAATCACACTTATCAATACCTTCAATGTAAGATTTTCTTTTTGGGATAGATTTCAAGTAGGCCTCAAATACCACAAACTAGTTATTTTCAGAATGGCAAATTTGGGAATGCTTTTTCAACCCAGAACAAAAAGTCTGCTTTTACGGTCACTACAAATAACTTGACCAGCTAAAACTGTGCAGATTTGGTTGAATAGAGATGTGAGACCTGTTTTTTTTTTGCGCTGTGTGATAGTTATAGGTTTAATCACAGAATGACACTTCTATCAGCACGCTAGCGTGTGTCTTAGGTTTTTCTGAATCACACTATCAATACCTTCAATGTAAGATTTTCTTTTTGGGATAGATTTCAAGTAGGCCTCAAATACCACAAACTAGTAATTTTGAGAATGGCAAATTTGGGAATGCTTTTTCAACCCAGAACAAAAAGTCTGTTTTTACGGTCACTACAAATAACTTGACCAGCTAAAACTGTGCAGAGTTGGTTGAATAGAGATGTGAGACCTGTTTTTTTTTTTTGCGCTGTGTGACAGTTATAGGTTTAATCACAGAATGACACTTCTATCAGCACGCTAGCGTGTGTCTTAGGTTTTTCTGAATCACACTATCAATACCTTCAATGTAAGATTTTCTTTTTGGGATAGATTTCAAGTAGGCCTCAAATACCACAAACTAGTTATTTTCAGAATGGCAAATTTGGGAATGCTTTTTCAACCCAGAACAAAAAGTCTGCTTTTACGGTCACTACAAATAACTTGACCAGCTAAAACTGTGCAGATTTGGTTGAATAGAGATGTGAAACCTGTTTTTTTTTTGCGCTGTGTGACAGTTATAGGTTTAATCACAGAATGACACTTCTATCAGCACGCTAGCGTGTGTCTTAGGTTTTTCTGAATCACACTATCAATACCTTCAATGTAAGATTTTCTTTTTGGGATAGATTTCAAGTAGGCCTCAAATACCACAAACTAGTTATTTTGAGAATGGCAAATTTGGGAATGCTTTTTCAACCCAGAACAAAAAGTCTGCTTTTACGGTCACTACAAATAACTTGACCAGCTAAAACTGTGCAGATTTGGTTGAATAAAGATGTGAGACCTGTTTTTTTTTTGCGCTGTGTGACAGTTATAGGTTTAATCACAGAATGACACTTCTATCAGCACGCTAGCGTGTGTCTTAGGTTTTTCTGAATCACACTATCAATACCTTCAATGTAAGATTTTCTTTTTGGGATAGATTTCAAGTAGGCCTCAAATACCACAAACTAGTTATTTTCAGAATGGCAAATTTGGGAATGCTTTTTCAACCCAGAACAAAAAGTCTGCTTTTACGGCACTACAAATAACTTGACCAGCTAAAACTGTGCAAATTTGGTTGAATAGAGATGTGAGACCTGTTTTTTTTTTGCGCTGTGTGACAGTTATAGGTTTAATCACAGAATGACACTTCTATCAGCACGCTAGCGTGTGTCTTAGGTTTTTCTGAATCACACTATCAATACCTTCAATGTAAGATTTTCTTTTTGGGATAGATTTCAAGTAGGCCTCAAATACCACAAACTAGTTATTGTCAGAATGGCAAATTTGGGAATGCTTTTTCAACCCAGAACAAAAAGTCTGCTTTTACGGCACTACAAATAACTTGACCAGCTAAAACTGTGCAAATTTGGTTGAATAGAGATGTGAGACCTGTTTTTTTTTTGCGCTGTGTGACAGTTATAGGTTTAATCACAGAATGACACTTCTATCAGCACGCTAGCGTGTGTCTTAGGTTTTTCTGAATCACACTATCAATACCTTCAATGTAAGATTTTCTTTTTGGGATAGATTTCAAGTAGGCCTCAAATACCACAAACTAGTTATTTTCAGAATGGCAAATTTGGGAATGCTTTTTCAACCCAGAACAAAAAGTCTGCTTTTACGGTCACTACAAATAACTTGACCAGCTAAAACTGTGCAGATTTGGTTGAATAAAGATGTGAGACCTGTTTTTTTTTTGCGCTGTGTGACAGTTATAGGTTTAATCACAGAATGACACTTCTATCAGCACGCTAGCGTGTGTCTTAGGTTTTTCTGAATCACACTATCAATACCTTCAATGTAAGATTTTCTTTTTGGGATAGATTTCAAGTAGGCCTCAAATACCACAAACTAGTTATTTTCAGAATGGCAAATTTGGGAATGCTTTTTCAACCCAGAACAAAAAGTCTGCTTTTACGGTCACTACAAATAACTTGACCAGCTAAAACTGTGCAGATTTGGTTGAATAGAGATGTGAGACCTGTTTTTTTTTTGCGCTGTGTGATAGTTATAGGTTTAATCACAGAATGACACTTCTATCAGCACGCTAGCGTGTGTCTTAGGTTTTTCTGAATCACACTATCAATACCTTCAATGTAAGATTTTCTTTTTGGGATAGATTTCAAGTAGGCCTCAAATACCACAAACTAGTAATTTTGAGAATGGCAAATTTGGGAATGCTTTTTCAACCCAGAACAAAAAGTCTGCTTTTACGGTCACTACAAATAACTTGACCAGCTAAAACTGTGCAGATTTGGTTGAATAGAGATGTGAGACCTGTTTTTTTTTTGCGCTGTGTGACAGTTATAGGTTTAATCACAGAATGACACTTCTATCAGCACGCTAGCGTGTGTCTTAGGTTTTTCTGAATCACACTATCAATACCTTCAATGTAAGATTTTCTTTTTGGGATAGATTTCAAGTAGGCCTCAAATACCACAAACTAGTTATTTTCAGAATGGCAAATTTGGGAATGCTTTTTCAACCCAGAACAAAAAGTCTGCTTTTACGGTCACTACAAATAACTTGACCAGCTAAAACTGTGCAGATTTGGTTGAATAGAGATGTGAGACCTGTTTTTTTTTTGCGCTGTGTGACAGTTATAGGTTTAATCACAGAATGACACTTCTATCAGCACGCTAGCGTGTGTCTTAGGTTTTTCTGAATCACACTATCAATACCTTCAATGTAAGATTTTCTTTTTGGGATAGATTTCAAGTAGGCCTCAAATACCACAAACTAGTAATTTTGAGAATGGCAAATTTGGGAATGCTTTTTCAACCCAGAACAAAAAGTCTGCTTTTACGGTCACTACAAATAACTTGACCAGCTAAAACTGTGCAGAGTTGGTTGAATAGAGATGTGAGACCTGTTTTTTTTTTTTGCGCTGTGTGACAGTTATAGGTTTAATCACAGAATGACACTTCTATCAGCACGCTAGCGTGTGTCTTAGGTTTTTCTGAATCACACTATCAATACCTTCAATGTAAGATTTTCTTTTTGGGATAGATTTCAAGTAGGCCTCAAATACCACAAACTAGTTATTTTCAGAATGGCAAATTTGGGAATGCTTTTTCAACCCAGAACAAAAAGTCTGCTTTTACGGTCACTACAAATAACTTGACCAGCTAAAACTGTGCAGATTTGGTTGAATAGAGATGTGAGACCTGTTTTTTTTTTGCGCTGTGTGACAGTTATAGGTTTAGTCACAGAATGACACTTCTATCAGCACGCTAGCGTGTGTCTTAGGTTTTTCTGAATCACACTATCAATACCTTCAATGTAAGATTTTCTTTTTGGGATAGATTTCAAGTAGGCCTCAAATACCACAAACTAGTTATTTTGAGAATGGCAAATTTGGGAATGCTTTTTCAACCCAGAACAAAAAGTCTGCTTTTACGGTCACTACAAATAACTTGACCAGCTAAAACTGTGCAGATTTGGTTGAATAAAGATGTGAGACCTGTTTTTTTTTTGCGCTGTGTGACAGTTATAGGTTTAATCACAGAATGACACTTCTATCAGCACGCTAGCGTGTGTCTTAGGTTTTTCTGAATCACACTTATCAATACCTTCAATGTAAGATTTTCTTTTTGGGATAGATTTCAAGTAGGCCTCAAATACCACAAACTAGTTATTTTCAGAATGGCAAATTTGGGAATGCTTTTTTAACCCAGAACAAAAAGTCTGCTTTTACGGTCACTACAAATAACTTGACCAGCTAAAACTGTGCAGATTTGGTTGAATAGAGATGTGAGACCTGTTTTTTTTTTGCGCTGTGTGATAGTTATAGGTTTAATCACAGAATGACACTTCTATCAGCACGCTAGCGTGTGTCTTAGGTTTTTCTGAATCACACTATCAATACCTTCAATGTAAGATTTTCTTTTTGGGATAGATTTCAAGTAGGCCTCAAATACCACAAACTAGTAATTTTGAGAATGGCAAATTTGGGAATGCTTTTTCAACCCAGAACAAAAAGTCTGTTTTTACGGTCACTACAAATAACTTGACCAGCTAAAACTGTGCAGAGTTGGTTGAATAGAGATGTGAGACCTGTTTTTTTTTTTTGCGCTGTGTGACAGTTATAGGTTTAATCACAGAATGACACTTCTATCAGCACGCTAGCGTGTGTCTTAGGTTTTTCTGAATCACACTATCAATACCTTCAATGTAAGATTTTCTTTTTGGGATAGATTTCAAGTAGGCCTCAAATACCACAAACTAGTTATTTTCAGAATGGCAAATTTGGGAATGCTTTTTCAACCCAGAACAAAAAGTCTGCTTTTACGGTCACTACAAATAACTTGACCAGCTAAAACTGTGCAGATTTGGTTGAATAGAGATGTGAGACCTGTTTTTTTTTTGCGCTGTGTGACAGTTATAGGTTTAATCACAGAATGACACTTCTATCAGCACGCTAGCGTGTGTCTTAGGTTTTTCTGAATCACACTATCAATACCTTCAATGTAAGATTTTCTTTTTGGGATAGATTTCAAGTAGGCCTCAAATACCACAAACTAGTTATTTTGAGAATGGCAAATTTGGGAATGCTTTTTCAACCCAGAACAAAAAGTCTGCTTTTACGGTCACTACAAATAACTTGACCAGCTAAAACTGTGCAGATTTGGTTGAATAAAGATGTGAGACCTGTTTTTTTTTTGCGCTGTGTGACAGTTATAGGTTTAATCACAGAATGACACTTCTATCAGCACGCTAGCGTGTGTCTTAGGTTTTTCTGAATCACACTTATCAATACCTTCAATATAAGATTTTCTTTTTGGGATAGATTTCAAGTAGGCCTCAAATACCACAAACTAGTTATTTTCAGAATGGCAAATTTGGGAATGCTTTTTCAACCCAGAACAAAAAGTCTGCTTTTACGGTCACTACAAATAACTTGACCAGCTAAAACTGTGCAGATTTGGTTGAATAGAGATGTGAGACCTGTTTTTTTTTTGCGCTGTGTGATAGTTATAGGTTTAATCACAGAATGACACTTCTATCAGCACGCTAGCGTGTGTCTTAGGTTTTTCTGAATCACACTATCAATACCTTCAATGTAAGATTTTCTTTTTGGGATAGATTTCAAGTAGGCCTCAAATACCACAAACTAGTAATTTTGAGAATGGCAAATTTGGGAATGCTTTTTCAACCCAGAACAAAAAGTCTGTTTTTACGGTCACTACAAATAACTTGACCAGCTAAAACTGTGCAGAGTTGGTTGAATAGAGATGTGAGACCTGTTTTTTTTTTTTGCGCTGTGTGACAGTTATAGGTTTAATCACAGAATGACACTTCTATCAGCACGCTAGCGTGTGTCTTAGGTTTTTCTGAATCACACTATCAATACCTTCAATGTAAGATTTTCTTTTTGGGATAGATTTCAAGTAGGCCTCAAATACCACAAACTAGTTATTTTCAGAATGGCAAATTTGGGAATGCTTTTTCAACCCAGAACAAAAAGTCTGCTTTTACGGTCACTACAAATAACTTGACCAGCTAAAACTGTGCAGATTTGGTTGAATAAAGATGTGAGACCTGTTTTTTTTTTGCGCTGTGTGACAGTTATAGGTTTAATCACAGAATGACACTTCTATCAGCACGCTAGCGTGTGTCTTAGGTTTTTCTGAATCACACTATCAATACCTTCAATGTAAGATTTTCTTTTTGGGATAGATTTCAAGTAGGCCTCAAATACCACAAACTAGTTATTTTCAGAATGGCAAATTTGGGAATGCTTTTTCAACCCAGAACAAAAAGTCTGCTTTTACGGTCACTACAAATAACTTGACCAGCTAAAACTGTGCAGATTTGGTTGAATAGAGATGTGAGACCTGTTTTTTTTTTGCGCTGTGTGATAGTTATAGGTTTAATCACAGAATGACACTTCTATCAGCACGCTAGCGTGTGTCTTAGGTTTTTCTGAATCACACTATCAATACCTTCAATGTAAGATTTTCTTTTTGGGATAGATTTTAAGTAGGCCTCAAATACCACAAACTAGTAATTTTGAGAATGGCAAATTTGGGAATGCTTTTTCAACCCAGAACAAAAAGTCTGCTTTTACGGTCACTACAAATAACTTGACCAGCTAAAACTGTGCAGAGTTGGTTGAATAGAGATGTGAGACCTGTTTTTTTTTTTTGCGCTGTGTGACAGTTATAGGTTTAATCACAGAATGACACTTCTATCAGCACGCTAGCGTGTGTCTTAGGTTTTTCTAAAATCACACTATCAATACCTTCAATGTAAGATTTTCTTTTTGGGATAGATTTCAAGTAGGCCTCAAATACCACAAACTAGTTATTTTCAGAATGGCAAATTTGGGAATGCTTTTTCAACCCAGAACAAAAAGTCTGCTTTTACGGTCACTACAAATAACTTGACCAGCTAAAACTGTGCAGATTTGGTTGAATAAAGATGTGAGACCTGTTTTTTTTTTTGCGCTGTGTGACAGTTATAGGTTTAATCACAGAATGACACTTCTATCAGCACGCTAGCGTGTGTCTTAGGTTTTTCTGAATCACACTATCAATACCTTCAATGTAAGATTTTCTTTTTGGGATAGATTTCAAGTAGGCCTCAAATACCACAAACTAGTTATTTTCAGAATGGCAAATTTGGGAATGCTTTTTCAACCCAGAACAAAAAGTCTGCTTTTACGGTCACTACAAATAACTTGACCAGCTAAAACTGTGCAGATTTGGTTGAATAAAGATGTGAGACCTGTTTTTTTTTTGCGCTGTGTGACAGTTATAGGTTTAATCACAGAATGACACTTCTATCAGCACGCTAGCGTGTGTCTTAGGTTTTTCTGAATCACACTATCAATACCTTCAATGTAAGATTTTCTTTTTGGGATAGATTTCAAGTAGGCCTCAAATACCACAAACTAGTTATTTTCAGAATGGCAAATTTGGGAATGCTTTTTCAACCCAGAACAAAAAGTCTGCTTTTACGGTCACTACAAATAACTTGACCAGCTAAAACTGTGCAGATTTGGTTGAATAGAGATGTGAGACCTGTTTTTTTTTTGCGCTGTGTGATAGTTATAGGTTTAATCACAGAATGACACTTCTATCAGCACGCTAGCGTGTGTCTTAGGTTTTTCTGAATCACACTATCAATACCTTCAATGTAAGATTTTCTTTTTGGGATAGATTTCAAGTAGGCCTCAAATACCACAAACTAGTAATTTTGAGAATGGCAAATTTGGGAATGCTTTTTCAACCCAGAACAAAAAGTCTGCTTTTACGGTCACTACAAATAACTTGACCAGCTAAAACTGTGCAGAGTTGGTTGAATAGAGATGTGAGACCTGTTTTTTTTTTTTTGCGCTGTGTGACAGTTATAGGTTTAATCACAGAATGACACTTCTATCAGCACGCTAGCGTGTGTCTTAGGTTTTTCTGAATCACACTATCAATACCTTCAATGTAAGATTTTCTTTTTGGGATAGATTTCAAGTAGGCCTCAAATACCACAAACTAGTTATTTTCAGAATGGCAAATTTGGGAATGCTTTTTCAACCCAGAACAAAAAGTCTGCTTTTACGGTCACTACAAATAACTTGACCAGCTAAAACTGTGCAGATTTGGTTGAATAGAGATGTGAGACCTGTTTTTTTTTTGCGCTGTGTGACAGTTATAGGTTTAATCACAGAATGACACTTCTATCAGCACGCTAGCGTGTGTCTTAGGTTTTTCTGAATCACACTATCAATACCTTCAATGTAAGATTTTCTTTTTGGGATAGATTTCAAGTAGGCCTCAAATACCACAAACTAGTTATTTTCAGAATGGCAAATTTGGGAATGCTTTTTCAACCCAGAACAAAAAGTCTGCTTTTACGGCACTACAAATAACTTGACCAGCTAAAACTGTGCAGATTTGGTTGAATAGAGATGTGAGACCTGTTTTTTTTTTGCGCTGTGTGACAGTTATAGGTTTAATCACAGAATGACACTTCTATCAGCACGCTAGCGTGTGTCTTAGGTTTTTCTGAATCACACTATCAATACCTTCAATGTAAGATTTTCTTTTTGGGATAGATTTCAAGTAGGCCTCAAATACCACAAACTAGTTATTTTCAGAATGGCAAATTTGGGAATGCTTTTTCAACCCAGAACAAAAAGTCTGCTTTTACGGCACTACAAATAACTTGACCAGCTAAAACTGTGCAGATTTGGTTGAATAGAGATGTGAGACCTGTTTTTTTTTTGCGCTGTGTGACAGTTATAGGTTTAATCACAGAATGACACTTCTATCAGCACGCTAGCGTGTGTCTTAGGTTTTTCTGAATCACACTATCAATACCTTCAATGTAAGATTTTCTTTTTGGGATAGATTTCAAGTAGGCCTCAAATACCACAAACTAGTTATTTTCCGAATGGCAAATTTGGGAATGCTTTTTCAACCCAGAACAAAAAGTCTGCTTTTACGGTCACTACAAATAACTTGACCAGCTAAAACTGTGCAGATTTGGTTGAATAGAAATGTCAGGTCTATTTTTTAGGCGCTGGGTGACAGGCTCAACTTGCCCCTGATGTAATATATGCCCAAAAAATAACCACACTGTTGATGGTTAAATGCACTTGGGTGACACAGGCTCAGCCTGCACCAGATGTAGTATACGGCCAAAAAATAACCAGACTGTTGATGGTTAAATGCACTTCTTTGACACAGGCTCAGCCTGCAGCTAATGTAGTATATGGCCAAAAAATAACCAGACTGTTGATGGTTAAATGCACTTCGGTGACACAGGCTCAGCCTGCAGCTGATGTAGGATATAGCACAAAATAACCACACTATCGATGGTTAAATACACTTGGTGATAGCTCGTGCTGGCGCACCACAAGTCACAAAATGGCCGCCGATCACCCCAGAAAAAAAGTGATCTAAAAACGCTCTGGGCAGCCTCAAAAAAGTGAGCAAGTCAATAATAGCACTTCAATGATCCACAGCTGCAGATCGATCACAGAATGAAGTCTTTTGGAGGAGTTAATCTGCCTAATCTCGCCCTAACGTCGCAGCTGCAACCTCTCCCTATACTGATCATAGCAGAGTGACGTGCGGCGCTACGTGACTCCAGCTTAAATAGAGGCTGGGTCACATGGTGCACTGGCCAATCACAGCCATGCCAATAGTAGGCATGGCTGTGATGGCCTCTTGGGCCAAGTAGTATGACGCTTGTTGATTGGCTGTTTTGCAGCCTTTCAAAAAGCGCCAAGAAAGCGCCGAACACCGAACCCGAACCCGGACTTTTACGAAAATGTTCGGGTTCGGGTCCGTGTCACGGACACCCCAAAATTCGGTAGGAACCCGAACTATACAGTTCGGGTTCGCTCATCCCTAGTTATAAGGGGCTAAATTGCGATATGAAGCTGAGGTTAAGCAAAATAAAGGAAGTTCTCTGAAGCTCCCTCAGCGACCGTTAGAACTGTCTCATATGATATTGTAACCAATGCCTTTTGCCTAATATGAGAATATGGTAATAACTGTCACTGTCATCTAGAAGGTATAAAAAGTCTGTATTCTATCTATATGGCAGACAACACTTAGATGACACTGTCTGTGCTGTGTCTTTGCTGACTTGGTAAAAGAAAAACTTCCGTAATAGAGGGCGATGAGGAACACCAGGCAGATGACCCTTACAGACATTGGCAGTATGCAGTGGAGATGGAGGCTCTGATTATATTGTGCAAATGTCCAGATGCATGCTGAGTTGCTTGCGTAGTGAAAGCCGCATTATTACCATTCGGGGGGGTGACTACTGGCTCTCCACAATGTTAGACCCTCGCTATGAGGCCAAAATGTGGGCTTTTTTTACACCTGCTGAGAGGGATGAAAAACTATCAGGACATCGTATGTAGTCGGTTGGTCGCTGCCTATGTGCGTCATCGCCCATCCTCATGAAAGTCTAACTGGGGGGACCCTCTGCTCCACTGCTATGACTGCTGGAAGGGGAATGGGGGGCAGCAGGAGCAACGCCTGGTCCATTAGCAGCAACTTTAAGGCTATATACACCTTCGGGGGCAATTCTTTTGTTAAGATTGCATGTTACTCATTTTTGGCTAAAAATTATTTTTTCAGTTGCCCTTTATTAAAAATATTGAGCTGTTTAACTGTTTTTCTAGCTTTATGACTGATACTTTCACTTTGTGCCAGTCATCTAATAAACCTTATCTCTAAAATACTGAGAGATCATAAACATTGATTTAAGCCATATTCTTATCAGTCAGATAAGAACTGAGTTAAAATGAGAGTTTTTAATGTAAGAGAGCAGAGATAAGGAGTCCGTCTGCTCCTGGTCTAATGCAAAATACAGAAAATCCAAAGGGTGCTACTAGAGTATGTCAGCTCTGTACAGAAAAAAAGGACGCCATATTTTTAATGAAGACCAATTTAACCTCTTGGGGACACAGGGCGTACAGGTACGCCCTGATGTCCCGGACACAGGGCGTACCTGTTTTTGTGCGGCGGGCGGTGATCGGAATAGAGTGCCTGCTGAAATCATTCAACAGGCACTCTGTGATAATGCCGAGGGGGGTCCTGTGACTCCCCCCCGTATCGTTGATCGCTGCAAACCACAGGTCAATTCAGTGACCGCGGGGATCAGAAACTTCAAAATGACCTAACTTTTCATTTTTAACCCCCCTCCTGCAACCCTCATTCTTATGTGCCGGCTGTGCGGGGGGAGGGAGGTGCGGTCGGTGCCCACCCCCTCTCTCAGGATGGCCGAGCGGTTAGCAGAGTGTCAGCACATTGCTGACACTCTGGTTCAAATGGCTGACATGCGTGCTCACAGATGTCAGTCGTTTAACCCCTTCCATGCCGCGGTCCGTAGGGACCGCTGTATGGAAGGGGTTAACAGGGAGGGAGCTCCCTCTCTCATCGGGAGCTGCTTTGCTGTTTCAGCCCCTGATTCTTGACGGGATCACAGAGGGATGGACCCCCCTCCCTCCCCATCACCCGCTGCTCTGTTCACAGGCTTCCAGCTTGCCATGGTAAGGCTAAGTCTGATCAGACTTCTGCTAAAGGCAGAAGTCTGATCAGACTAAGTGTAAAGTGAAAATACAGTACAATACACTATATAGTGTACTGTGCTGTATTTCACAGACATCAGACCCACTGGATCTTCAAGAACCAAGTGGGTCTGGGTCAATTTTTTTTGAAAAAAAAAGTAAAAATAAAAAAACACATTTATCACTGATTCAAAATAAAAAAAATTAAATGCACTACACATATTAGGTATAGTCACGTCCGTAATACAGGTGAATACTGTAAAAAAAAAAAAAAAACGGTGTAAAAAAAAGCCATTTTTGGTCACCTTACATCACAAAAAGTGTAATAGCAAGCGATTAAAAAGTCATACACACCCCAAAATAGTGCCAATAAAACCGTCATCTCATCCTGCAAAAAACATACCCTACCCAAGATAATCGCCCAAAAACTGAAAAAACTATGGCAGTCAGACTATGGAGACACTAAAATAGTGGCAATCAAACCGTCATCTCATCCCGAAAAAAATGAGCATTTACACAAGACAGTCGCCCAAAAAATAAATAAAACTATGGCTTTCAGAATGTGGAGACACTAAACAATAATTTTTATTTTAAATGCTTTGTTATGTAAAACTGAAACAAACAACCAATATATTTGGTATTGTCGCGTCCGTGACAACCTGCTCTATATATAAATACCACATGATCTAACCTGTCAGATGAATGTTGTAAATAACAAAAAGTAAAAACGGTGCCAAAACAGCAATTTTCTTTTGTTACCTTGTCTCACAAAATGTGTAATATAGAGCAACCAAAAATCATATGTACCCTAAAATAGTACCAACAAAACTGCCACCCTATCCCGTAGTTTCCAAAATGGGGTAACTTTTTTGGAGTTTCTACTCTAGGGGTGCATCAGGGGGGCTTCAAATGGGACATGGTGTCAAAAAAACAGTCCGGTAAAATCTGCCTTCCAAAAACCGTATGGCATTCCTTTCCTTCTGCGCCCTGCCGTGTGCCCGTACAGCAGTTTAACACCACATATGGGGTGTTTCTGTAAACTACAGAATCAGGGACATAAATATTGAGTTTTGTTTGGCTGTTAACCCTTGCTTTGTAACTGGAAAAAATTTATTCAAATGGAAAATCTGCCAAATAAGTGAAATTTAGAAATTTTATTTCTATTTTCCATTAATTCTTGTGGAACACCTAAAGTTTTAACAAAGTTTGTAAAATCAGTTTTAAATATCTTGAGGGGTGTAGTTTGTAAAATTAGTTGGTGGTTTCTATTATGTAAGCCTCACAAAGTGACTTATGACCTGAACTGGTCATGAAAAAGTGGGTTTTAGAAATTTTCTGAAAAATTTCAAGATTTGCTTCTAAACTTCTAAGCCTTCTAACGTCCCCAAAAAATAAAATGGAATTCACAAAATGATCGAAACATGAATTAGACATATGAGGAATGTAAATTAATAACTATTTTTGGAGGTATTACTATGTATTATAGAAGTAGAGAATGGCCTTGAAAAGTAAGGCCTCTTTCACATGGGCGAGATTTCTGCACGGGTGCAATGCGTGAGGTGAACGCATTGCACCCGCACTGAATCTGGACCCATTAATTTCTATGGGGCTGTGCACATGAGAAGTGATTTTCACGCATTACTTGTGCGTTGCGTGAAAATCGCAACATGCTCTATTTTGTGTGTTTTTCATGCAACTCAGTGTCAGGGAACCAGGGGGGCCGTTTTGCATCGGGTTCGCAGGCGCGGGCGCAGATAGCTCCTCCTCTTCCTCCTGACAGGACAGCTGTCGTCAATGTGGCCAGTGCGCCTGCGCGAGTCGGACGCCGGGTGCGCGGTACACAAGCCGCGTGCGCAGAGATACAAGCGTATTGCACATGCTCCATTCCAGACCACAGGTGCTACTCAGGCTGGGGGAGGGCTTCAGCCTCCGTCACCTCCCTCAGCCTTATGATTGGCTTCTGACTAAGGAAGCCTCCTGGTTGCCCGGCAACCAGGGGGGCGGTCCTGGGTTCACTGTGTACTTAAAGCCAGTCAGAGCCTTGACTCATTGCTGAGTTATTCAACCTTATGGTGAACACCCAGCTCCCTCCTGTGAACCTGTTGTTTAATCTGACTTCCCAGCTACCGACTCCTTGCCTGTTTCCTCGATTACGATTTCTGCTGCCCGCCACGACCCGGAACTGGAACCGACTACCCGATTGGATTGACCTTTTTTGTACTACGCTAATTTTTGGGATTATTTTGTCCCTGCCAAAGGATTCCATACCTGATCCACTATTCCAGTCCTGACATAATAACTCAGCCAAACCATGGAATCCGCGGGACCTGCAGACGGTGCCCCTTCTTTGTCCGAACAACTGACGATGATGGCGCAAGGCCTTCAGGACATGCAGGCCAGCCATGCACACCTATTAGGGAGAATGCGTGCCCAGGAGCTGCGCCAGGCCCAGTTCACTGCACTACCACCCTCACCTCCTCCCGCTCCACACACTTCACTAGAAGTGGTGAACAGTGAACCAGCCGTAGCCCTACCAGAACGCTTTTCTGGAGACTGGAAGAAATGCCGTTCGTTTATTATTTCCTGCGAGCTACTGTTCTCCTTGAAACCCCGCACTTACTCCTCGGACTACGTCAAAGTACGGACAGCTATCTCCCTGCTCACGGGACCCCCACAGACCTGGGCCCATCAGCTCCTGCAAACTGATAGCCCAGTGCTGTCCTCTTGGGGCTCCTTTGTTTCCGCCGTGCAGGCACTCTTTGACGACCCCCTGCGTGCTTCCACCTCTAGGGACACTCTCCGTTCCCTGCGACAAGGAAGGCGTCCAGTGGAGGACTACATTACGGAGTTCCGGGAGATCGCACCGGATACCGTACTCAATGAAGTGGCCCTTATCGACCAGTTCTGGATCGGACTGTCGGACCAATTAAAAGACGAACTCGCCCGTATCGGGGTCCCGGAGGTCCTGGAAGGGCTGATGAGCACGGTTACCCAACTGGACCGCCGTTTCTGGGAACGAAGGACGGAGAGACAGCACGCTTTGCCTCCTCCTGCACGGCGATCCAATCCTCTTCCCGTTTCAGTCCTTGGGCAATCCTCCACAGTGGGAGACCTCACCCCGGATGAACCAATGCATGTCGGAGTAGTCAGGGGTCCACTCTCAGCAGTTGAGAGGTCCAGAAGGCGGACTCTCAATCTCTGCCTCTACTGTGCCAAATCCGGGCATATGTTGAGAGACTGTCCTGTCAAACCACCTACAGGTAGGACTGTCAGTTCCGCTGTGTTCTTGAACATACCTGTATACCACGGTTCTTCACATCTAACTCTATGTGTTTCTCTGCAGCTGAACGGAACTGGCCATGAACTCACGGCCTTAATCGATTCGGGCGCAAGCAGCTGTTTTTTTTATTCCAAACTTGCCACGCAGCTAGGAATACCCTTGCGCCCCAAGAAACACCCATCCCGACTCCACATGGTGGACGGCAGTACATTAAAAACCGGACCTGTCTCTTTGGAATCACACCCTCTTAAACTTTCCATTGGTCGCCACCACCGTGAAGAGATCGTGTGGGACATCGTACCCTCTCCTTTATTTCCTGTTATCTTGGGCATCCCATGGCTTAGAAAGCACAACTCCCAAATAGACTGGGCTCTGGGACGTGTCATATTTCAGTCCTCTTATTGCATCTCCCACTGCATCTCCTCTGCTCCTGGCTCTCTACTGGTCCTGGCCTCATCTTTCCGGGTATTACCTGCTAAATACGAAGAATATGCGGATGTCTTTGAGAAAGCAGGGGCAGACACCTTACCTCCCCACAGACCTTATGACTGCCCCATTGATCTACTCCCCGGGGCCCCGCTGCCGTACGGACGGTTATACAACTTGTCTGAGCCCGAGACCCAGGTGCTGAGGGATTACATTGAGGAAGGCCTTAACAACATCACCAGGAAAAATAAATACCCTCTCCCTCTCATCCCTGATCTCCTGGACCGAGTGAAGGATGCCAAAGTGTTCTCCAAGATCGACCTCCAGGGGGCCTATAATCTTGTGCAGATCCGTGAGGGTGATGAATGGAAGACGGCTTTTCGTTCCAGATTCGGCCATTATGAGTATCTGGTGATGCCCTTCGGGCTTTGCAACGCCCCAGCTACCTTCCAAAGCTTTATCAACGATGTCTTCCGCGACCTTCTGGACACATATGTGGTAGTGTATCTGGATGACATCCTTATTTTTTCCCACACACTCCAGCAGCATGAGAGACATGAAGGTAGTCCTCCAGCGCCTTCGAACACACCGACTCTATGGGAAGCTGGAGAAGAGCATCTTTGAGGTTCCTTCTATTGAATTCTTGGGATACATACTGTCCCCCGGAAAAGTGGAGATGGACCCCAAGAAGGTTCAGGCCGTCCTAGAATGGCCTATCCCATGAAACCGACGAATGGTCCAACAATTTATCGGTTTCGCGAATTTCTACTGTCGCTTCATCCGGAATTTCTCGGCCATATGCGCTCCTATTACGGTCCTAACCGGGAACAACGTTCCATTTGTATGGACCCCTGCCGCTCATAAGGCCTTCCAAACCCTCCAAAGGCTCTTCACACAAGCTCCGGTACTGGCGCAGCCTGACACTGCTCTCCCCTTCTACCTGGAGACAGATGCCTCAGAGAAAACAACTCCTACACCCAGTGGCGTTCTACTCCCGCAAGTTAACCAAGGCGGAACGAAACTACGATGTGGGCGAAAGGGAACTACCGGCCATAAAAAATGCGCTGGAGGAGTGGCGGCATCTGCTGGAGGGAGCCAAGCACCCGGTAACTGTCTATACTGATCACCATAACCTAGAATACCTTCGTACTGCTAAGAGGTTACGGCCCCGGCAAGCTAGGTGGGCCCTCTTCTTTTTCCGCTTCACCCTCCAGATAACCTATCGTCCTGGATCAAAGAACGGGAAGGCCGATACCCTCTCCCGTCTTCACGACACTGATGCCGTGTTTTCACCTCCAGAAACCATCCTTCCAAGCACCTACTTTTTGGCCACACAACATTCATTACTCGAAGAGATCCGACAAGCCAGCGTGACCTTACCGTCAGAAGCAGCACACCTGCCACAAAGGCAGGGTCTACGTTACCATCAGGGAAAGATCTACGTGCCTACTTCCCATCGGGTGCCGATCCTGCAACATCATCACGACCACCCAACCGCAGGTCACAGGGGAATACGCAATACCTTAGAGTACGTGCAGAGGCAGTTCTGGTGGCCTTCCCTAGTGGCGAATGTACGTTCCTTTGTGGGCTCATGCACCATCTGTGCCATGCACAAGAGACCCCACACCCGGCCAGTCGGCCCACTACAACCTCTACCCGTGGCAACGGTGCCCTGGAGGGACCTCGCCATGGATTTCGTGGTGGACTTACCTTCTTCACAGGGCCACACTACGATCTTGGTTGTAGTAGATAGATGCACAAAGATGGCCCACTTTATTCCAACGACCGGCCTTCCAACAGCCCAACATACCTCAAAATTGTTTTTACAGCACGTGTTCCGCCTACATGGACTCCCCTCCTCTATTGTATCTGATCGGGGTTCGCAGTTCACCTCCCGTTTCTGGAGCCAATTTTGACGCTGCCTCCACATCACCCGCAACCTGTCCTCTGCTTATCATCCCCAGTCCAACGGCCAGACGGAGAGGACGAACCAAACCTTGGAGCAATATCTCTGCTGCTATTCGTCATACCTACAAGACAACTGGGTGGACCTTCTCCCTCTGGCAGAATATGCATACAATCAACAGCAGCATACCTCTACGGGACTCTCACCCTTTTATGCGAATTACGGGTACCATCCCTTGACTCTTCCAGACCTTCCGTTGGACATTCCCGTACCTGAAGTGGCCCAGCACCTCCGTCATCTCCGGGGTTTGCTAAGTACCCTAGTGCGGAAGCTCCGCACTACCCAGCAACAGCAAAAGACTCAGGCCGATCGGAGACGCACCGAGAGCCCCAAGTACAGAAGTGGGGATAGGGTATGGTTATCTTATCAGCACATTAAACTGACCTGCCCGTCCAAGAAATTGGGCCATCGCTATTTGGGACCATTCACCATCGCCTCAATGGTCAACGACGTCGCGGCGAGACTAAACCTGCCTACTTCATTTACCATCCATCCGGTGTTTCATGTATCACTACTGAAACCCTACCGTGCCAACACCCTTGTGGGCAGAGTGCCAGAGGATCTTGGACTCCCGCAGAAGCCGTGGAGTCTTGGAATACCTTGTCCACTGGAAGGGATATGGGCCAGAGGAGCGTTCCTGGGAACCAGCAGGTAACCTTCATGCAGACGCCAAGGTCCGCACATTCCACAGGGCTCATCCTGATCGGCCATCCCAGGTTCACGTCCGGTGGCCGCTCCTTGGTGGGGGGCTCTGTCAGGGAACCAGGGGGGCCGTTTCACATCGGGTTCGCAGGCGCGGGCGGCGGGCGCAGATAGCTCCTCCTCTTCCTCCTGACAGGACACCTGACGTCAATGTGGCCAGTGCGCCTGCGCGAGTCGGACGCCGGGTGCGCGTGCGCGGTACACAAGCCGTGTGCGCAGGGATACAAGCGTAGTGCACATGCTCCATTCCAGACCACAGGTGCTACTTAGGCTGGGGGAGGGCTTCAGCCTCCGTCACTGCCCTCAGCCTTATGATTGGCTTCCAGGGGGGCGGTCCTGGGTTCACTGTGTACTTAAAGCCAGTCAGAGCCTTGACTCATTGCTCAGTTATTCAACCTTATGGTGAACACCCAGCTCCCTCCTGTGAACCTGTTGTTTAATCTGACTTCCCAGCTACCGACTGCCTGTTTCCTCGATTACGATTTCTGCTGCCCGCCACGACCCGGAACTGGAACCGACTACCCGATTGGATTGACCTTTTTTGTACTACGCAAATTTTTGGGATTATTTTGTCCCTGCCAAAGGATTCCATACCTGATCCACTATTCCAGTCTTGACACTCAGGCCCCATAGAACTGAATGGGGCTGTGTGAAAATCGCAAGCATCCGCAAGCAAGTGCGGATGCTTGCGATTTTCACGCATGGTTGCTAGGTGACGATCAGGATGGGGACCCGATCTTTATTATTTTCCCTTATAACATTGTTATAAGGAAAAATAATAGCATTCTCAATACAGAATGCTAAGTAAAATGTGGATTGAGGGATTAAAAAAATAATAATAATTAACTCACCTCCTCCTCTTGATTGCGTAGTTGCTGATCTCTTCTTACTTCTTTAATCATGAGCTGCTGGATAAAGGACCTGTGGTGACGTCACATCACATGGTCCATCACTGTGGTCCATGTGATGAGCTCAGTGACGTCACCACAGGTCCTGAAGAAAGATCAGAGGCCGGCAGCTATGGAGGAGGTGAGTTAATTATTATTATTTTTTTAACCCTCAATTGACCTTCTACTAAGCATTCTGCATTAAAGAATGCTATTACTTTCCCTTATAACCATGTTATAAGGGAAAATAATAAAATCTACACTACAACTAACCCAAACCCGAACTTCATTGAAGAATTTTGGGTCTGTGTACCACATTCAGTTTTTTCTCACACGCGCAATCGCAGTCAAAACTGACTGAAATTGTGTGCTCACCCGCACTATTTCCCTGCCACGCACCCGCATCCTATCCGGCCCCAATCCGTAACGCCCGTGTGAAAGAGGCCTAAAAGTGTTTTAAATTTATTCACACATAAAGTGACACTGGTCAGAATTGCAAAAAATGGCCTGGTCCTTAGGCTAAGTTCACACGAACGTGTGTGATCTGTGGCCGTATTGCAATACACGGCCACAGTTCCGTGTGCATTCCGCATCACGGATGCGGACCCATTCACTTCAATGGGTCCGCAAATCCGGAATCGCAGAACGGCCGCACGGGACGGGATCCCTCAGAAGCACTACAGAGTGCTTCCGTGGGGTTACGTCCCGTACTTCCATTCCGCAAAAAGATAGAACATGTCCTATCTTTTAGCGGAACGGGCGGATCGCGAACCATTCAAGTGAATGGGTCCGCGATCCGATGCGGCTGACCTACGGCCGGCGATCGTGCATTGCGGCCCGCTATTTGCAGCACGGGTCACACACGTTCGTGTGAACTCGGCCTTAAGGTGAAAATGATACCGGTCCTTAAGGGGTTAAAGACCAAATTATTTTTCGCTCAAAATGAGTACAATACAATCATAAAAATATTGACCCCAAAGGTACACATAGTCTTTATGTCTTGATTCTCCAATGAAAACTTTTCTTCACCCGACTACTGAAGAAACCACCCAGCAGCAGCAGGACATGGAGCAGAACTTGAATCAGCATGTGGTGGCATACTTGGACTGCACCCTGCCACCCCAGATCCAAGATAACCTGGACTACTGGGCAGCCAAACTTGATTTGTGGCCGCAACTGACCGAGTTTTCCCTGGGCAAGCTTTAGTGCACAGGCATTAGTGTTGCATCAGAGCAGGCGTTTAGGGCGGCGGGTGGCATAGTCATCCCAAAGAGAACTTGCCTTTTAACAGGAAATGTTGAGAGATTACGCCTTTCTAAAGATGAATCAGGTGCGGATCAGCCAGGATTTCCACACTGGTGCCTGATGCATCAGACTAGATCATTCTGGCTGTAATGTTCTGACTGCAGTGTGCTGCCACACCAGAACATTGTGAAAAATGTCCTGTAACTTCTGGCCACGTGCATCAGAGACTATTCTGATGCTGCCATCCACCTGATGCCACCCACCTGCTGCCTCTGCTGCCATCTTCTCCTACTGCCACCCAGAATCTTGTGCTGTTACTGCCACTGCTATTGCCCCCCACCTCCCCACTCTGTGACTGGGCCACTAAGTTTACTCCTCATGCTATTGCCACCATCACCACTCTGTGACTAAGGCACTATGTTGACTCCTCATGCTGTTGCCAGCCTAACCATTCTGTGACTGGGCCACTAGTGTCCCTGTTTGGCCTTATTGACATCAGTTTATTTTACTCTTCCTCTGATCTCATCTGAAGAATAGTGTTGATCGCGAATATTCTAATCGCAAATTTTTATCGTGAATATTGTGAATATCTAGAATATAGTGCTATATCTTCGTAATCGCAAATATTCTAGATTTTCATCAGTATCCTTGATCCCTCACTGTTAGTTGCTTGTGGGCTGCAATATCTTTGACTTTAAGAGTAGTGTTGATCGCAAATTTTCGTATAGCGAATTTTTATTGCAAATTTTTCAATTGACGATTTTTGCAATCAAGAAAATAATGACTGGAGATCACGAATTCTCAAATTCGCGAATATAGGACGAATATTTGCCCAAATATTCGCGAAATATCGCAATTTGAATATTGCCCCTGCCGCTCATCACTGCTGAAGAACCAAAAAATGAAAAATACAACGGTTCCTGTCTTTGGAGCATCCATAAGGCCTCTGTCACACGGTCCCTATTTTATTACACTACAAGAAAATTTAGACTAGCACATTCATATACATAGTCACAGGTGCATATCCATCAAGCAAACATGGTTGATAAAAAAATGGCTGCACAACTTTACACATACAAACAATAGAGCTGAGAAATGGGGATAATTCTAAATAAAAGTGGTATTATACCTACTATAAATGGAAAAATGGAAGCTCTTAGCGCACATTTTTGATCAAACGTGTGTCGGGCCCATCTACCAGGCATCAAGGTGGCTTCCGCAGACGGGTCCCTATTTTATATCTTGATTTGATCATGATTTGGAAGCCAAAAGCAGGAGTGGATCCAAAACACAGAAGACATACAAATACAGTACTTCCATTACGTTATCTCTGTTTTAGACCCACTCCTGTTTATGCCTTTCCAATACTGATAAAATACTGATGCAAACAACTGACCAAATACTGACTGTGTGATAGAGGCCATCAAAGTCCTGCATGCAGGACTTCTTTTCCATCTGATTAAAACCGATTTCTGAGGCAAATGGCCAAACCTCATACAAACTGGATATAAGGCCTTCATTCAGCAGGACCTGCACTGACGTCATCACGCTCACCACGTGCTGAGCGCGATTACGTCATCAAAGATCCTTTTGCAGGTCCTGAAAGAAGAAGAAAGAAGACTATGCTGGCTGCGCAAACAAGTGGATGAGGTGAGTTAATTTTTTATTTATTTTTTTAACCCCTCATGGCACATTTAAGTAAGCATTCTGTATTAAAAATGCTATTATTTTCCTTTATAGCCATGTTATAAGGGAAAATAATAAAATGAATAGAACACCTAACCCAAACCCGAACTTCAGTGAAGAAGTCTGGGTTCGGGTCTGGGTACCACATTTAGTTTTTTCTCAAAACACATTGCACTCGCGTGGAAAAACTGAACATCGGAACGCAATCACAATCAAAACTGACTGCAATTGCATGTCTACTCACGCGGTTTTCCCGCAATGCACACGCGACGCATCCGGAGCAAATCCGGGACGCCCGTGTGGAAGAGGCCTAACAGTGACACCTATCACCTATCTGTCATACCGACGAACAATAACTGTTTGACCACCACAACAGACTAGCTATGCATGTTTCTGTAATGCACAGTGATATACACCGAGATGCACTCTCTCTGCAGGCTGGAAAATGGCTGATTCATAACACACTTTGTGAATCGTGAGCAATAAATTTGTATCGAATCAAATTTTTGAAAACAATGCTCATTTCTAATACTAACTTAACATCTAGAGAACCCGTGCCATACATGTGCACCGCTGGACCTCACTTAAGGACCAGCGCTGTACATGTACGGCGAAATTATAGTGCTGGTGCAGGAGCTGCGCCTGCCTGATCAGCAGCACAGACCCGGCAGTCACTGACAGCCGGGCCCCTGCTGCATAAGCTGGCATCGGTGAAAACACCTGTTCTGGCGTATTAACTGCTTGTATGCCACAGTCAAAGCTGACCGCGGCATGCAGTGGGTTAGCGGAGGGTACAGGTGCCCTCCGCATCTCCATCAGGTCCCTGCACTGCAGTGACTGAGACCCGATGGCAGAGAAGGCAGCCTGATGCCTTCCATAGGCATCGGGGCTTGCCTTCTACAGAAGCCTGTGAGATCCAGCCCCTCAAGGCTCGTTTACACAAACATTGCATTCCGTATACGGACCATTTTTGCATTCTGTATACAGAACCATTCATTTGAATGGATCCGCAAAAGATGCGGCCAGGACTTTATGTGCTGTCCGCATTTATTGCTCCATTCCGTGACCCCACAAAAATTATGACACATGTCCTATTTTGTTCCATTTTGCGGACAAGAATAGGCATCTCTATAATGGGCCTATTGTTCCTCTCTGCAAATTGCGGAAGGCACACGGGTGGAATCCGTGTTTTGTGGATCCGCAATTTGCGGACCGCAAAACACGGCGCGTTCGTGTGAACAAGCCCTTAGGCCCCTTTCACACGAGTGAGTATTCCGCGCGGATGCGATGCGGGAGGTGAACGCATTGCACCCGCACTGAATACCGATCCATTCATTTCTATGGGGCTGTTCACATGAGCGGTGATTTTCACGCATCACTTGTGCATTGCGTGAAAATCGCAGCATGCTCCTCTTTGTGCGTTTTTCACGTAACGCAGGCCCCATAGAAATGAATGGGTTTGCGTGAAAATCGCAAGCATCCGCAAGCAAGTGCGGATGCGGTGCGATTTTCACGCATCGTTGCTAGGAGACGATCGGGATGGAGACCCGATCATTATTATTTTCCCTTATAACATGGTTATAAGGGAAAATAATAGCATTCTGAATACAGAATGCTTAGTAAAACATCGCTGGAGGGGTTAAAAATAATAAAATAAAATTTAACTCACCTTAGTCCACTTGATCGCGTAGCCCGGCATCTCCTTCTGTCTTCATCTGATCTGTGTGCAGCAACAGGACCTTTGGTGACGTCATTCCGGTCATCACATGATCCATCACATGATCTTTTACCATGGTGATGGATCATGTGATGACTGGAGTGACGTCATCAAAGGTCCTGTTCCTGTAATTAATGCTCACCACAGGTCCTGTTCAGCAAAGGAGACAGAAGGAGATGCCGGGCCGCGATCAAGTGGACTAAGGTGAGTTACATTATTTTTTATTTTATTTTTTAACCCCTCCAGCGCTGTTTTACTATGCATTCTGTATTCAGAATGCTATTATTTTCCCTTATAACCATGTTATAAGGGAAAATAATACAATCTACAGAACACCGATCCCAAGCCCGAACTTCTGTAAAGAAGTTCGGGTTTGGGTACCAAACACGCACGATTTTTCTCACGCGAGTGCAAAACGCATTACAATGTTTTGCACTCGCGTGGAAAAATTGCGGGTGTTCCCGTAACGCACCCGCACATTTTCCCGCAACGCCCGTGTGAAAGAGGCCTTAGGCTGGGTGTCACAGGCAGGCTGTCAGCTTAAAAGCTGACATGTAATGCATTACAATACAGGATGATTTGTAATGCATTGCAGAGGGGATCAGACCCCAGAAGTTGAAGTCCCAGAGTGGGACAAAAATAGAAAGTAAAAAAAGTAAAGAAAGTAAAAAAAAAGTATTTCATAATAAAAAAAATAAAGTTTCAAGTAAAAAACAAACAAAGCCCCTATCCCAAAATAAAACACATAAAATTGTAAAAAAAATTAATTAATAAAACCAGACATACACTGTATTGGGTACACTGTAACAACCGGCTCTATACAAATATCACATAATCCACCCCCTCACCTGAACAGTGCTAAAACAACCATTTTGTTTATCACCTTATATCACAAAAAGTGCAACACCAAGCGATCAAACAGGAATGCTCGGACCTGACACCCATAATGTGGTGGTGCACCATCTTGCTGGAAAAACTCAGGGAACGTGCCAGCTTCAGTGCATAAAGAGGGAAACACATCATCATGTAGAAATTTTGCATATCCAGTGGCCTTGAGGTTTCCATTGATGAAGAATGGCCCCACTATCTTTGTACCCCATATACCACACCATACCATCAATTTCTTTTTTCCAACAGTCTTGGAGGGATCTATTCAATGTGGGTTAGTGTCAGACCAATAGCGGTGGTTTTGTTTGTTAACTTCACCATTCACATAAAAGTTTGCCTCATCACTGAACAAAATCTTCTGTGTAAACTGAGGGTCCTGTTCCAATTTTTGTTTTGCCCATTCTGCAAATTCAGTGCACCGATCTGGGTCATCCTCGTTGAGATGCTGCACTAGCTGGAGTTTTTAAGAATGCCATTTGTGAGTAGCTAATATCCGCCGAAGGGATGTTCGACTAATGCCACTCTCCAGTGACATGCGGCGAGTGCTACGCTGTGGGCTCTTGCTGAATGAAGCTAGGACAGCCACTGATGTTCCTTCATTAGAGACAGATTTCATGCGTCCACATTTTGGCAAATCCAACATTGAACCAGTTTCACGAAACTTAGCAAGCAGTTTGCTAACTGTAGCATGGGAGATGGGTGGTCTCGTAGGATGTCTTGCATTGAAATCTGCTGCAATGACCCGGTTACTGCGTTCACCAGACATCAACACAATTTCTATCCGCTCCTCACGTGTTAACCACGGCGACATGTCAATGGCTGTAAACAAAGAGAAACTTGTAAATAACTCATGAAAGAATAAAGTTACGTTAAAACCAAGCACACCATTGTTTTTCGTGTGAAATTCCCAATAAGTTTGATGTGTCACATGACCCTCTTCCTATTGAAAAAACAAAAGTTGGATTCAAAATGGCCGACTTCAAAATGGCCACCATGGCCACCACCCATCTTGAAAAGTTTCCCCCCTCACATATACTAATGTGCCACAAACAGGAAGTTAATATCACCAACCATTCCCATTTTATTAAGGTGTATCCATATAAATGGCCCACCATGTAGTACCAACAAAACTGCCACCTTATCCCATAGTTTCAAAAATGGGGTCACTTTTTGGGAGTTTCTACTCTAGGGGTGTCTTCAAATGTGACATGGCACCTTAAAATTATCTCAGTGAAATCTGCCCTCCAAAACCATTTGGCACTCCTTTCCTTTGGCGCCCTGCCTTGTGCCCGTATAGCAGTTTACAGTCACAAATTGGGTGTTTCTGTAAACTGCAGAATCAGGGAAATAAATATTGACTTTTGTTTGGCTGTTCACCGAGCGTTGTGTATACAGTGCAGGAAGCGCTATGTGCTTCCTGTTCCGACCCGACCGCCAAAGTCAGGAGAGTGCAGGAGCTGTCGCGTCTTTCACAGACCTCGACCAGCCTGCACTGAGGCTGTACAGCATAGTATACCACTGTACAGCCTCTCTGGGGGGTGTATTTCCCCTGTAACTGGGGCTACTATGTTAGCCCAAGTTACAGGAGAAATCAATAGTGAAAAAAAAAAGTTAAGTGTACCCCAGAGGTCTTGTATGACCTTATGGGGGACAAAAAGTGTAAAATAAAAAAAATAAAATAAAGTGTTAAAATAAAAAAAATAAAAAAAGGTTTCACATGTAAAAAAAAAAAAAATTCCCCAAGTAAGGAATAAAAATATGTTAAAAATAGAAAAAAAAAATAGACATATTTGGTATTGCCGCATCCGTGACGGTCGGCTCTATAAATATATCACATGATCCACCCAGTCCGATAAACACCATAAAAAAATAAAAATAAAAACTGTGTTAAAAAAAGCCATTTGTCACCTTCCATCACAAAAAGTGCAGTACCAAGTGATCAAAAAGGCATATGTCCCACAAAATGGTACCAATAAAACCATCACCTCATTCCTCAAAAAATGAGCCCCTACATAAGAAAATCACTCAAAAAATAAAAAAATATAGCTCTCAGAACATGAACACATTAAAACATATTTTTTTTGTTTAAAAAATGCTATTATTGTGTTAAAAAGTAAAATAAATAAAAAAAAGTATACATATTAGGTATCGCCGCATCCGTAACAACTAGCTCTATAAAACTATCACATGACCTAACCCCTCGGGTGAACACCATAAAAAAAAAACTGTATCAAAAAAAGGAATTTTTTTCACCTTACATCACAAAAAGTCCAATGCCAAGTGATCAAAAAGACATATGTCCCACAAAATGGTACCAATAAAACCGTCACTTCATCCCGCAAAAAAATAGCCCTTACATAATAAAATCATTAAAAAATATATATATATATATATATATATATATAGCTCTCAGAGCATGGACACATTAAGGCCTCTTTCACACGACCGTATGGCTTTTTGAGTATTTTGCGGTCCATTTTTCATGGAACCATTGTTCCGTTTTTTGTTTCCAATTTGTTTCCGTTCCATTTTTCTGTTCTGTTTTTCCGTATGGCACATACAGTATACAGTAATTACATAGAAAAAATTGGGCTGGGCATAACATTTTCAATAGATGGTTCCGCAAAAACGGAAGACATACCGAAGTGTTCCTTTTTTTGCAGACCCATTGACTTGAATGTAGCCACGGAATGTGATTTGCAGGCAATAATAGGACATGTTCTATCTTTCAACGGAACGGAAAAACGGAAATACGGAAATGGAATGCATATGGAGTACATACTGTTTTTTTTGCAGAACCATTGAAATGAATGGTTCCGTATACGGTCCATATACGGAATGCAAAAAATGGCCCGTAAACGGAAAAAAAAATGGTCGTGTGAAAGAGGCCTAAAACGTAATTTTTTGTTTCAAAAATGCTATTATTGTGTAAAACTTAAGTAAATAAGAAAAAGTATACATATTAGGTATCGCCACGTCCGTAATGATCTGCTCTATAAAAAGTCACATGACCTAACCCATCAGGTGAACGCTGTAAAAATAAATAAATAAAAACTGTGCTAAAACAACCAATTTTTTGGTTACCTTGCCCCATTATGTGTTTTAATGAATGATCAAAAATCATATGTACCCAAAAATAATACCAATAAAACTGGCACCTTATCCCCTAGTTTCCAAAATGGGGTAACTTTTTGGGAGTTTCTACTGTAAGGGTGCATCAGGAGGGCTTCAAATGGGACATGGCATCTAAAAACCAGCTCAGCAAAATCTGCCTTCCAAAAACCATGTGGCGCTCCTTTTCCTCTGCGCCCTGCCGTGTGCCCACATGTGGGGTGTTTCTCTAAACCGCAGAATCAGGGAAATAAATATTTTATTTTGTTTGGCTGTTGACCCTCGATGTGTTAAAGAAAAAAATGGATTAAAATGGAAAATCTGCTAAAAAAGTTAAATTTTGAAAATCGATCTCCATTTTCTTTTAATTCTTGTGGAACGCCTAAAGGGTTAACAAAGTTTGTAAAATCTGCTTTAAGTAACTTGAGGGGTGTAGTTTCTACAATGGAGTCATTTATGGGGGTATCCACTATGTAAGCCACACAAAGTGACTTCAGACTTGAACTGGTCCTTAAAAAGTGGGTTTTGGCAATTTTCTTAAAATTTTTAAGAATTGCTTCTAAAATTCTAAGCCTTCTAATGTCTTAAACAAATAAAATGACATTTCCAAAATTATGCCAACATAAAGTAGGCATATGGGGAATGTTAAGTAATAAATATTTTATGTGGTATCACTTTCTGTTTTAAAAGCAGAGAAATAGAAATTTGGAAAATTGCAAATTTTTCCAAATTTTGGTAAATTTAGGATTTTTTCCATAAATAAAGGTGAAATATATTGACTCAAATTTATGACTATCATGTCATAAATACAATGTGTCACGAGAAAACAATCTCTGAATGGCTTGGATAAGTAAAAGTGTTTAAAAGTTATTACCACATAAAGTGAGATATGTTAGATTTGCAAAATTAGGCCTGGTCAGGAAGAAGGCAAATGGCCCGGATGTGAAGTGTTTAAAAAAGTGGGTTCTGAAAATTTTCTGAAAAATTTTGGGACTTGCTTCTAAACTTCTAAGCCTTCTAACGTCCCCAAAAAATAAAATGGCATTCATAAAATGATCCAAACATAAAGACATGTGGGACATGTAAAGTAATAACTATTATATTAAGTATTACTATATGTTTTAATTGTAAAGAAATTGAAATTTGGAAAGTTGCGTATTTTTTAAATTTTTTGGTAAATTTGAGAAAATAAAAATTAAAAATATGAACTGAAATTTACCACTATAATGAATTACAATGTGTCACGAGAAAACAGCTTGGATAAGTAAAAGTGTTTCAAAGATATTACCACATAAAGTGACGCATGTCAAATTTCCAAAAAACCGCCTGGTCCTTAACCGCCTCCGGATCGCGTTCCGGAGGCGGCAGCTCAGCGCAGAGTCACGCATATACGCGTCATCTCGCGAGACGCGAGATTTCCTGTGAACGCGCGCACACAGGCGCGCGCGTTCACAGGATCGGAAGATAAGCGAGTGGATCTCCAGCCTGCCAGCGGCGATCGTTCGCTGGCAGGCTAGAGATGCGATTTTTTTAACCCCTAACAGGTATATTAGATGCTGTTTTGATAACACCGTCTAATATACCTGCTACCTGGTCCTCTACTGGTCCCCTTTGCTTGGATCGACCACCAGAGGACACAGGCAGCTCAGTAATAAGTAGCACCAAACACCACTACACTACACCCCCCTCTGTCACTTATTAACCCCTTATTAACACCTGATCATCCCTGATCACCCCATATAGACTCCCTGATCACCCGCCTGTCATTGATCACCCCCCTGTCATTGATCACCCCCTTGTAAGGCTCCATTCAGACGTCCGTATGTTTTTTACGGATCCACGGATACATGGATCGGATCCGCAAAACACATACGGACGTCTGAATGGAGCCTTACAGGGGGGTGATCAATGACAGGGGGGTGATCACCCCATATAGACTCCCTGATCACCCCCCTGTCATTGATCACCCCCTGTAAGGCTCCATTCAGACATCCGTATGTTTTTTACAGATCCACGGATACATGGATCGGATCCACAAAACACATACAGACGTCTGAATGGAGCATTACAGGGGGGTGATCACCCCATATAGACTCCCTGATCACCCCCCTGTCATTGATCACCCCCCTGTCATTGATAACCCCCCTGTAAGGCTCCATTCAGACGTCCGTATGTTTTTTACAGATCCACGGATACATGGATCGGATCCGCAAAACACATACAGACGTCGGAATGGAGCCTTACAGGGGTGTGAACACCCCATATAGACTCCTTGATCACCCCCCTGTCATTGATCACCCCCCTGTAAGGCTCCATTCAGACATCCGTATGTTTTTTCACGGATCCACGGATACATGGATCGGATCCGCAAAACACATACGGACATCTGAATGGAGCCTTACAGGGGGGTGATCAATGACAGGGGGGTGATCACCCCATATAGACTCCCTGATCACCCCCCTGTCATTGATCACCCCCCTGTAAGGCTCTATTCAGACATCCGTATGTTTTTTACAGATCCACGGATACATGGATCGGATCCGCAAAACACATACAGACGTCTGAATGGAGCATTACAGGGGGGTGATCACCCCATATAGACTCCCTGATCACCCCCCTGTCATTGATCACCCCCCT
The DNA here is from genome assembly GCF_905171765.1 of Bufo bufo. Taxonomy (NCBI): domain Eukaryota; kingdom Metazoa; phylum Chordata; class Amphibia; order Anura; family Bufonidae; genus Bufo; species Bufo bufo. The sequence goes on from NC_053393.1 coordinate 289,319,264, forward strand.
GTAAGGCTCCATTCAGACGTCCGTTTGTTTTTTACGGATCCACAAAATACATACAGACTTCTGAATGGAGCCTTAAAGGGGGGTGATCAATGACAGGGGGTGCTAACCCCATATACACTCCCTGATCACCCCCCTGTCATTGATCACCCCCCTGTAAGGCTCCATTCAGACATCCGTATGTTTTTTACAGATCCACGGATACATGGATCGGATCCACAAAACACATACAGACGTCTGAATGGAGCATTACAGGGGGGTGATCACCCCATATAGACTCCCTGATCACCCCCCTGTCATTGATCACCCCCCTGTCATTGATAACCCCCCTGTAAGGCTCCAATCAGACTTCCGTATGTTTTTTACAGATCCACGGATACATGGATCGGATCCGCAAGACACATACGGACATCTGAATGGAGCCTTACAGGGAGGTGATCAAGGACAGGGGGGTGATCACCCCATATAGACTCCCTGATCACCCCCCTGTCATTGATCACCCCCCTGTAAGGCTCCATTCAGACGTCCGTATGTTTTTTATGCATCCATGGATACATGGATCGGATCCACAAGACACATACGGACATCTGAATGGAGCCTTAAAGGGGGGTGATCAATGACAGGGGGTGATAACCCCATATACACTCCCTGATCACCCCCCTGTCATTGATCACCATTGTAAGGCTCCATTCAGACATTTTTTTGGCCCAAGTTAGCGGAAATTGTTTTTATTTTTTCTTGTTTTTTCTTACAAAGTCTCATATTCCACTAACTTGTGTCAAAAAATAAAATCTCACATGAACTCACCATACCCCTCACGGAATCCAAATGCGTAAATTTTTTTTGACATTTATATTCCAGACTTCTTCTCACGCTTTAGGGCCCCTAAAATGCCAGGGCAGTATAAATACCCCACATGTGACCCCATTTCGGAAAGAAGACACCCCAAGGTATTCCGTGAGGGGCCTATTGAGTCCATGAAAGATTTAAATTTTTGTCCCACGTTAGCGGAAAGGGAGATTTTGTGCCAAAAAAAAAAAAATTCTATGAACTCGCCATGCCCCTCATTGAATACCTTGGGGTGTCTTCTTTCCAAAATGGGGTCACATGTGGGGTATTTATACTGCCCTGGCTTTTTAGGGGCCCTAAAGCGTGAGAAGAAGTCTGGGATCCAAATGTCTAAAAATGCCCTCATAAAACGAATTTGGGCCCCTTTGCGCATCTAGGCTGCAAAAAAGTGTCACACATGTGGTATCTCCGTACTCAGGAGAAGTTGGGCAATGTGTTTTGGGGTGTAATTTTACATATACCCATGCTGGGTGAGATAAATATCTTGGTCAAATGCCAACTTTGTATAAAAAAAATGGGAAAAGTTGTCATTTGCCGAGATATTTCTCTCACCCAGTATGGGTATATGTGAAAAGACACACCAAAACACATTGCCCTACTTCTCCTGAGTACGGCGATACCACATGTGTGACACTTTTTTGCAGCCTAGGTGGGCAAAGGGGCCCACATTCCAAAGAGCACCTTTCGGATTTCACAGGGCATTTTTTACAGACTTTGATTTCAAACTACTTCTCACGCATTAGGGCCCCTAAAATGCCAGGGCAGTATAACTACCCCACAAGTGACCCCATTTTGGAAAGAAGACACCCCAAGGTATTCCGTGAGGGGCATGTCGAGTTCCTAGAATTTTTTATTTTTTGTCACAAGTTAGCGGAAAATGATGATTTTTTTTTATTTATTTTTTTTCTTACAAAGTCTCATATTCCACTAACTTGTGAAAAAAATAAAAACTTCCATGAACTCACTATGCCCATCACGAAATACCTTGGGGTGTCTTCTTTCCAAAATGGGGTCACTTGTGGGGAAGTTATACTGTCCTGGCATTCTAGGGGCCCTAATGTGTGGTAAGTATTTTGAAATCAAAATGTGTAAAAAATGACCTGTGAAATCCTAAAGGTGCTCTTTGGAATGTGGGCCCCTTTGCCCACCTAGGCTGCAAAGAAGTGTCACACATTTGGTATCGCCGTACTCAGGAGAAGTTGGGCAATGTGCTTTTGGGTGTCATTTTACATATACCCATGCTGGGTGAGAGAAATATCTCGGCAAAAGACAACTTTTCCCATTTTTTTATACAAAGTTGGCATTTGACCGAGATATTTCTCTCACCCAGCATGGGTATATGTAAAATGACACCCCAAAACACATTGCCCAACTTCTCCTGAGTACGGAGATACCACATGTGTGACACTTTTTTGCAGCCTAGGTGGGCAAAGGGGCCCACATTCCAAAGAGCACCTTTAGGATTTCACAGGTCATTTTTTACACATTTTGATTTCAAACTATTTACCACACATTAGGGCCCCTAGAATGCCAGGGCAGTATAACTACCCCACATGTGACCACATTTTGGAAAGAAGACACCCCAAGGTATTTCGTGATGGGCATAGTGAGTTCATGGAAGTTTTTATTTTTTGTCACAAGTTAGTGGAATATGAGACTTTGTAAGGAAATTTTTTTTTTTTTTTAAATCATCATTTTTCGCTAACTTGTGACAAAAAATAAAAAGTTCTATGAACTCACTATGCCCATCAGCGAATACCTTAGGGTGTCTACTTTCCGAAATGGGGTCATTTGTGGGGTGTTTGTACTGTCTGGCCATTGTAGAACCTCAGGAATCATGACAGGTGCTCAGAAAGTCAGAGCTGCTTCAAAAAGCGGAATTTCACATTTTTGTACCATAGTTTGTAAACGCTATAACTTTTACCCAAACGCTTTTTTTTACCCAAACATTTTTTTTTTTATCAAAGACATGTAGAACAATAAATTTTGAGAAAAATTTATATATGTATGTCGTTTTTTTTTTAAAGATTTTACAACTGAAAGTGAAAAATGTCATTTTTTTGCAAAAATTTGGTTAAATTTCAATTAATAACAAAAAAAGTTAAAATGTCAGCAGCAATGAAATACCACCAAATGAAAGCTCTATTAGTGAGAAGAAAAGGAGGTAAAATTAATTTGGGTGGTAAGTTGCATGACCGAGCAATAAACAGTGAAAGTAGAGTAGTGCAGAAGTGTAAAATGTGGCCTGGTCATTAAGGGTGTTTAAGCTAGGGGGGCCGAAGTGGTTAAAGACTACCACTCTTAAGAACAGAAGTTCATTCAAGTGTTTTCGATCAGGTATTGAAAACACCTGTGGATGTCAAGGAGCAGCAATCAAGCATAATAAGCACCAATTAGGCAGATTTAAAAGGACTGTGATACTCAGTTCCTTCTAGACTTTTACTGGTGTGTTTACAAACACGGTGAAGTCAAGAGAATGGTCCAGGAAGACAAGAGAAGAGGTGATTTCTCTTCACAGGAAGGGCAATGGCTATAAGAAGATTGCAAAGATGCTAAACATACCAAGAGACACCATAGGAAGCATCATTTTGTGGACAAACCACAAAAGTTTTGGGATAGTGTTCTGATGAAACAAAATTAGAACTGTTTGGGCCCATGGATCAACGCTATGTTTGGAGGAGGAAGAACAAGGCCTATGAAGAAAAGAACACCTTGCCTACTGTGAAGCATGGCGGGGGGTCAATCATGCTTTGGGGCTGTTTTGCTTCTACAGGTACAGGGAAGCTTCAGCGTGTGCAAGGTACCATGAATTCTCTTCAGTACCAGGAGATATTGGATGAAAATGTGATGCAGTCCGTCACAAACCTGAGGCTTGGGAGACGTTGGACCTTTCAACAGGACAATGATCCCAAGCATACCTCCAAGTCCACTAGAGCATGGTTGCAGATTAACATTTTGAAGTGGCCAAGTGGAACATTTTGAAGTGGCCATCGCAGTCACCAGACTTAAATCCGATTGAGAACCTCTGGTGGGACTTAAAGAAAGCAGTTGCAGCGCGCAAGCCTAAGAATGTGACTGAACTGGAGGCTTTTGCCCATGAAGAATGGGCGAAGATACCCGTAGATCGCTGCAAGACACTTGTGTCAAGCTATGCTTCACGTTTAAAAGCTGTTATAACTGGAAAAGGATGTTGTACTAAGTACTAAGATTGAATGTCACTTGGGGGTTGAATAAAACTGATAATGATGTGAGCACAGAAAAGACATTTGTGGTTATTTCATTATAAATGTTATGTTATATTTGTCTGACTTACAAGTGCCTCTTTGATTTAATTGTAAACAAGATGACTGAAATGATCAAAATCAATGTCAAACTGGCCAAAACACTCAATTTCAGTGGGGGTTGAATAATTTTGAACACAACTGTATCTGTTGTAAAGCCTTTTGTGACGTGTATTAGTGGAAAAAATATATATATATTTGCTGCTCAGCTGTGCAGATATCTGTTGTAAAGCCTTTTGTGGTGTGTATTACAGGAAAAATAAAAAATAAATTTGACACTCAGCATCGCAGTTATCTGTTCTAAAACCTTTGGTGACGTGAATTAGTGGAAAAAATATATATATTTTTTCTTCTCAGCTGTGCAGCTATCTGTTGTAAAGCCATTTGTGATGTTTATTAGCGGAAAAAGAAAAAATATATTTGTAGCTTAGCGGTGCAGTTATTTGTTGTAAAGCCTTTTGTGACGTGTATTAGCAGAAAAAGAAAAAATATATTTGCCTCTCAGCCGGGCAGTTATCTGTTATAAAGACTTTTGTGACGTTTATTAGTGGAAAAATATATATATATATATTTGCTGCTCAGCGGTGCAGTTATCTATTGTAAAGCCATTTGTAAAGTGTGCTAGAGGAAAAAGAAAAAATTGCCACTCAGCGGTGCAGTTATCTGTTGTAAAGCTTTTATTAGCAGAAAAAGAAAAATATATATTTGCAGCTCAGCTGTGCAGTTATCTGTTGTAAAGCCTTTTGTGACGTTTATTAGCGGAAAAAAAAAAAAATGTTTTTGACTCTCAATAGTGCAGTTATTTGTTGTAAAGCCTTTTGTGACGTGTATTAACAGAAAAACTAAAAATATATTTGCCGTTCAGCGGTGCAGTTATCTGTTGTTAAGCCTTTTTAGCTTGTATTAGCGGACAAAGAAAAATATATGTTTCCCGCTCGGCGGTGCAGTTATTTGTTTTAAAGCCTTTTGCGATGTGTAGTATATATTGGAGGCGTGGCGATCTCCATGCAGTCATGCACACCTGACCAGTTAGTCTACCCTGGAGGCTGGTTTTAATGTCAGTATTAGGGCTCATGCACATGACAGTATGGCTTTTTCAGTGTTTTGCGGACCGTTTTTTACGGATCCGTTGTTCCGTTTTTTGTTTCCGTTGTGTTTCCGTTTCCTTTCTGTTCCGTTTTTCCGTATGCCATATACAGTATACAGTAATTACATAGAAAAAATTGGGCTGGGCATAACATTTTCAATAGATGGTTCAGCAAAAACGGAACACATACGGAAGACATACGGATGCATTTCCGTATGTGTTCCATTTTTTTTTGCGGTCCCATTGACTTGAATGGAGCCAAGCACCGTGATTTGTGGACAAGAATAGGACATGTTCTATCTTTTCACGGTATGGAAATACAGAAATACTGAAACGGAATGCACACGGAGACACCAGTATTTTTTGCTGAACCATTGAAATGAATGGTTCAGTATATGTACCGCATACTAAACTCAAAAAACGGCCAGTATACTGAACGCAAAATACTGTCGTGTGCATGAGCCCTAAAACTGAGTCTACTTTTACAGCGCCTACCAGTAGCCATTTGGCTCCAGGAGAAGTATATAGTGGGCTCAGCATGCATGTTGGTACTTGCATCCCTGGATCCAATGAAAGCTGTCACGGCACCGGACGGGGTTAAAAGCAGAGTGTTCCTGGCGCGCATGCTGTACCTGCGCTCCCTGGACTTTGTGTGGCTATCATGGCCCATAAAGAGGTAGGAACTAGTGTTAGGGACCACTCATAGATGCGACCTTGACGTGGTGAGTGGCTTATTATGCTTTGGCCAAAATGTACACCAATGCCTCTTTCAACATCAACATAGAAACATAGAAACATAGAATGTGTCGGCAGATAAGAACCATTTGGCCCATCCAGTCTGCCCAATATACTAAATACTATGGATAGCCCCTGGCCCTATCTTATATGAAGGATGGCCTTATGCCTATCCCATGCATGCTTAAACTCCTCCACTGTATTTGCAGCTACCACTTCTGCAGGCAGGCTATTCCATGCATCCACTACTCTCTCAGTAAAGTAATACTTCCTGATATTACTTTTAAACCTTTGCCCCTCTAATTTAAAACTATGTCCTCTTGTAGCAGTTTTTCTTCTTTTAAATATTCTCTCCTCTTTTACCTTGTTGATTCCCTTTATGTATTTAAAAGTTTCTATCATATCCCCTCTGTCTCGTCTTTCTTCCAAGCTATACATGTTAAGGTCCTTTAATCTTTCCTGGTAAGTTTTATCCTGCAATCCATGTACCAGTTTAGTAGCTCTTCTCTGAACTCTCTCCAAAGTATCAATATCCTTCTGGAGATATGGTCTCCAGTACTGAGCACAATACTCCAAATGAGGTCTCACTAGTGCTCTGTAGAGCGGCATGAGCACCTCCATCTTTCTACTGGTAATTCCTCTCCCTATACACCCAAGCATTCTGCTAGCATTTCCTGCTGCTCTATGACATTGTCTGCCTACCAGCATAGAGGCAGGGCAGAGTGCTGGTTGCAGAGTGCTATTGCATTTGTGTTTTTGCTTTTGTGATGTGTATTAGCAGAAAAAGAAAAAATAAGTTTGCCTCTCAGCCATGCAGTTATCTGTTCTAAAGCCTTATGAGACGTGTACTAGTTGGAAAAGAAAAAATATATATGCCGCTCAGCGGTGAAGTTATTTGTTGTAAAGCCTTTTGTGACATGTATTAGCAGAAAAAGAAAAAATATATTTGCTGCTCATCGGTGCAGTTATTTCTTGTAAAGCCTATTGTGACGTGTATTAGCGGAAAAATAAAAAAATATGTTTGCCTCTCAGCTGTGCAGTTATCTGTTATAAAGCATTTTGTGACGTGTATTAGCGGAAAAATATAAATATATTTGCTGCTCAGCGGTGCAGTTATCTGTTGTAATGCCATTTCTGAAGTGTATTAGCTTAAAATATATATATATATTTGCAGCTCTGTGGTGCAGTTATCTGTTATAAAGCCTTTTGTGGCGTTTATTACAGTAAAAAGAAAAAATATATTTGACGCTCAGCATTGCAGTTATTTGTTCTAAAGCCTTTTGTGACGTGTATTAGAGGATATAAGAAAAATATATTTACCGCTCAGCTGTGCAGGTATTTGTTGTAAAGCCTTTTGTGACGTGTATTAGCAAAAAAAGAAAAAATATATTTGCCGCTCAGCGGTGCAGTTATTTCTTGTAAAGCTGTTTGTGAAGTGTATTAGCGGAAAAATGAAAAAATATATTTGTTTCTCAGCGGGGCAGTTATCTGCAGTGAACACATGCGGGCTGCCATCTTAACTCATAAGTCCGGCGATGCACAGGTAATCCTTTACCTTTGCTAGCGCCGCGAGCCAGTCTGAAACAAATGCGGTCACCGGGAGCAGGCAGTTCCGAGAACAGCCCGATGAAGGCCCCTAAAGGCTGTTATCGCAAATGCCTGCTCCCGGTGGCATTTGTTTCAGACCGGCTCGCAGCGCAGGCACAGGTAAGGGCTTACCTGTGCATTGCCGGATTTGTGAGTTAAGATGGCAGCCCGCATGTGTTCGAAAGGCGAACACGGCGAACTGGCCATCACTGGTTATCTGTTTTAACCGCCTCCGGACCGCCTAACGCAGGATCGCGTTCCGGAGGCGGCAGCCCTGCGCAGAGTCACCCATATATGCGTCATCTCGCGAGACGCGAGATTTCCTGTGAACGCGCGCACACAGGCGCGTGCGTTCACAGGATCGGAAGGTAAGCGAGTGGATCTCCAACCTGCCAGCGGCGATCGTTCGCTGGCAGGCTGGAGATGCGATTTTTTTTAACCCCTAACAGGTATATTAGACGCTGTTTTGATAACAGCGTCTAATATACCTGCTACCTGGTCCTCTGGTGGTCCCTTTTGTTTGGATCGACCACCAGAGGACACAGGTAGCTCAGTAATAAGTAGCACCAATCACCACACTACACTACACCCCCCCTGTCACTTATTAACCCCTTATTAACCCCTGATCACCCCTGATCACCCCATATAGACTCCCTGATCACCCCCCTGTCATTGATCACCCCCCTGTCAGGCTCCATTCAGATGTCCGTATGTTTTTTACGGATCCACGGATACATGGATCGGATCCGCAAAACACATACGGACGTCTGAATGGAGCCTTACAGGGGGGTGATCAATGACAGGGGGGTGATCACCCCATATAAACTCCCTGATCACCCCCCTGTCATTGATCACCCCCCTGTCATTGATCACCCCCCTGTAAGGCTGCATTCAGATGTCCGTATGATTTTTACGGATCCACTGATACATGGATCGGATCCGCAAAACACATACGGACATCTGAATGGAGCCTTATAGGTTGGTGATCAATGACAGGGGGGTGATCACCCCATATAGACTCCCTGATCACCCCCCTGTCATTGATCACCCCCCTGTTTTTTCTTAGAAAGTCTCATATTCCACTAACTTGTGTCCAAAAATAAAATCTCACATGAACTCACCATACCCCTCACGGAATCCAAATGCGTAAAAAAATTTAGACATTTATATTCCAGACTTCTTCTCATGCTTTAGGGCACCTAGAATGCCAGGGCAGTATAAATACCCCACATGTGACCCCATTTCAGAAAGAAGACACCCCAAGGTATTCGCTGAGTGGCATATTGAGTCCATGAAAGATTGAAATTTTTGTCCCAAGTTAGCGGAAAGGGAGACTTTGTGAGAAAAAAAAAATAAAAATTTTTTCGCTAACTTGTGCCAAAAAAAAAAAAATTCTATGAACTCGCCATGCCCCTCATTGAATACCTTGGGGTGGCTTCTTTCCAAAATGGGGTCACATGTGGGGTATTTATAAAGCCCTGGCTTTTTAGGGGTCCTAAAGCGTGAGAAGAATTCTGGGATCCAAATGTCTAAAAATGCCCTCATAAAAGGAATGTGGGCCTCTTTGCAAACCTAGGCTGCAAAAAAGTGTCACACATCTGGTATCGCCGTACTCAATAGAAGTTGGGCAATGTGTTTTGGGCTGTCATTTTACATATACCCATGCTGGGTGAGATAAATATCTTGGTCAAATGCCAACTTTGTAAAAAAAAATGGGAAAAGTTGTCTTTTGCCGAGATATTTCTCTCACCCAGCATGGGTATATGTAAAAAGACACCCCAAAACACATTGCCCAACTTCTCCTGAATACGGCAATCACATGTGTGACACTGCAATCACATGCAATCACATGTGTGACACTTTTTTGCAGCCTAGGTGGGCAAAGGGGCCCACATTCCACTCACTATGCCCATCAGCGAATACCTTAGGGTGTCTACTTTCTGAAATGAGGTCATTTGTGGGGTGTTTGTACTGTCTGGCCATTGTAGGACCTCAGGAAACATGACAGGTGCTCAGAAAGTCAGAGCTGCTTCAAAAAGTGGAAATTCACATTTTTGTACCATAGTTTGTAAACGCTATAACTTTTACCCAAACCATTTTTTTTTTTACCCAAATTTTTTTTTTATCAAAGACATGTAGAACGATAAATTTAGAGAAAAATTTATATATAGATCTCGTTTTTGTTGCAAAATTTTACAACTGAAAAATGTCATTTTTTTGCAAAAAAAAATCGTTACATTTCGATTAATAACAAAAAAAGTAAAAATGTCAGCAGCAATGAAATACCACCAAATGAAAGCTCTATTAGTGAGAAGAAAAGGAGGTAAAATTAATTTGGGTGGTAAGTTGCATGACCGAGCAATAAACTGTGAAAGTAGGGTAGGTCTAAAGTGTAAAAAGTGGCCTGGTCATTAAGGGTGTTTAAGCTAGGGGGGCTGAGGTGGTTAAAGCCTTTTGTGATGTGTATTAGCGCAAAAATAAAAAATATATGTGCTGCTCAGCGGTGCAGTTATCTGTTCTAAAGCCTTTTTTGGCTTGTATTAGCAGAAAAATATAAAATGCATTTGCCGCTCAGCTGTAAAGTTATCTGTTGTAAAGCCTTTTGTGATGTTTATTAGCGGAAAAAGAAAAAATATATTTGCCTCTTAGCACTGCAATTATTTGTTGTAAATACTTTTGTGACGTGTATTAGTGGAAAAAGAAAATACATATTTGACGCTCAGCGGTGCAGGTATCTGTTCTAAAGAATTTTGTGACGTGCATTAGCGGAAAAAGAAAAAAGAAATTTGCCACTCAGCTGTGAAAATATCTGTTGTAAAGCCTTTTGTTACATTTATTAGAGGAAAAACAAAAAATATATTTGCCTCTCAGCAGGGCAGTTATCTGTTGCAAAGCCTTTTCTGACGTGTATTAGCGGAAAAAGAAAAAATACGGTATATTTTGCCACTCAGCGGTGCAGTTATCTGTTATAAAGCGTTTCTTGGCTTGTAATAGCGGAAAAAAAATATGTATTTGCCGCTCAGCTGTGCAGTTATGTGTTGTAAAGCCATTTTTGTTATGTGTTAGCGGAAAAAGAAAAATTCTATTTTCCGCTCAGCGGTGGTTTACTGTTGTAAAGCCTTTTTTGGCTTGTATTAGCGGAAAAAGAAAAAATATATTTGCCGCTCAGCGGTGCAGTTCTCTCTTGCAAAGCCTTGTGTGACATTTATTAGAGGAAAAAAATATATATATATTTGCCACTTAGCAGTGCAGTTATCTGTTGTAAAGCCTATTGTGACGTGTATTAGCGGAAAAGGAAAAAATATTTTTGACGCATAGTGGTACAGTTATCTGTTGTAAAGCCTTTTGTGGGGTGTATGACCAGAAAAAATATATATATATTTGACACTCAGCGGTGTACTTATCTGTTTTAAAGCCTTTTGTGACATGTATTAGCAGAAAAATTAAAATTATATTTTTTGCTTAGCGGTGCAGTTATCTGTTGTAAAGCTTTTTTTGCTTGTATTAGCGGAAAAAGATAAAATGTATTTGCCTCTCGGCAGTACAGTTATCTGTTGTAAAACCTTTTGTGACGTGAATTAGCGGAAAAAGAAAAAATATATTTGCTGCTCAGCGGTGCAGTTATTTGTTTTAAAGCCTTTTGTGACATGTATTAGTGGAAAATTAAAAAATATATTTGCCTCTCAGCGGGGCAGTTTTTTATTCTAAAGCCTTTTGTTAAAAGGGCTTCTCGGCAGTACAGTTATCTGTTGTAAAACCTTTTGTGACGTGAATTAGCGGAAAAAGAAAAAATATATTTGCTGCTCAGCGGTGCAGTTATTTGTTTTAAAGCCTTTTGTGACATGTATTAGTGGAAAATTAAAAGCCTTTTTTGGTTTGTATTAGCGGAAAAATAAAAAAATTCTTTACCGCTCAGCTGTGTAAAGCCTTTTGTGACGTGTATTAGCGGAAAAAGAAAAATATATTTTCCGCTCAGCGGTGCAGTTATTTCTTGTGAAGCCTTTTGTGACGTGTATTAGCGTAAAAATAAAAAATGTTTACATCTCAGCTGTGCAGTTTTCTGTTCTAAAGCCTTTTGTGACGTGTATTAGAGGAAAAAGAAAAATATATACAGTTGCAAGAAAAAGTATGTGAACCCTTTGGAATGATATGGATTTCTGCACAAATTGGTCATAAAATGTGATCTGATCTTCATCTAAGTCACAACAATAGACAATCACAGTCTGCTTAAACTAATAACACACAAAGAATTAAATGTTACCATGTTTTTATTGAACACACCATCTAAACATTCACAGTGCAGGTGGAAAATGTATGTGAACCCTTGGATTTAATAACTGGTTGAACCTCCTTTGGCAGCAATAACTTCAACCAAACGTTTCCTGTAGTTGCAGATCAGACGTGCACAATGGTCAGGAGTAATTCTTGACCATTCCTCTTTACAGAACTGTTTCAGTTCAGCAATATTCTTGGGATGTCTGGTGTGAATCGCTTTCTTGAGGTCATGCCACAGCATCTTAATCGGGTTGAGGTCAGGACTCTGACTGGGCCACGCCAGAAGGCGTATTTTCTTCTGTTTAAGCCATTCTGTTGTTGATTTACTTCTATGCTTTGGGTCGTTTTCCTGTTGCAACACCCATCTTCTGTTGAGCTTCAGCTGGTGGACAGATAGCCTTAAGTTCTCCTGAAAAATGTGTTGATAAACTTGGGAATTAATTTTTCCTTCGATGATAGCAATCCGTCCAGGCCCTGATGCAGCAAAGCAGCCCCAAACCATGATGCCCCCACCACCATACTTCACAGTTGGGATGAGGTTTTGATGTTGGTGTGCTGTGCCTCTTTTTCTCCACACATAGTGTTGTGTGTTTCTTCCAAACAACTCAACTTTGGTTTCATCTGTCCACAGAATATTTGGCCAGTACTGCTGTGGAACATCCAGGTGCTCTTGTGCAAACTGTAAACGTGTAGCAATGTTTTTTTGGACAGCAGTGGCTTCCTCTGTGGTATCCTTCCAGGAAATCCATTCTTGTTTAGTGTTTTACGTATCGTAGATTCGCTAACAGGGATGTTAGCATATGCCATAGACTTTTGTAAGTCTTTAGCTGACACTCTAGGATTCTTCTTCACCTCATTGAGCAGTCTGCGCTGTGCTCTTGCAGTCATCTTTACAGGACGGCCACTCCTAGGGAGAGTAGCAGCAGTGCTGAACTTTCTCCATTTATAGAAAATTTGTCTTACCTCGGACTGATGAACAGCAAGGCTTTTGGAGATACTTTTATAACCCTTTCCAGCTTTATGCAAGTCAACAATTCTTAATTGTAGGTCTTCTGAGAGCTCTTTTGTGGGAGGCATCATTCACATTAGGCAATGCTTCTTGTAATGCTTCTTGTGAAAAGAAAACCCAGAACTGGTGTGTGTTTTTTATAGGGCAGGGCAGCTGTAACCAACACCTCCAATCTCATCTCATTGATTGGAGTCCAGTTGGCTGATACCTCACTCCAATTAGCTCCTGGAGATATCATTAGTCTAGGGGTTCACATACTTTTTCCACCTGCACTGTGAATGTTTAGATGGTGTGTTCAATAAAAACACGATAACATTTAATTCTTTGTGTGTTATTAGTTTAAGCAGACTGTGATTGTCTATTGTTGCGACTTAGATGAAGATCAGATTACATGTTATGACCAATTTGTGCAGAAATCCATATCATTCCAAAGGGTTCACATACTTTTTCTTGCAACTGTATTTGCCGCTCAGTGGTGCAGTTATCTGTTGTAAAGCCTTTTGTGGCGTGTATTATAGGAAAAAGTAAAAATATATTTGACGCTCAGCATTGTAGTTATTTTTTCTGAAGCCTTTTGTGACTTGTATTAGCGGAAATAGAAAAAATATATTTGCCACTCAGCGGTGCAGTTATCTGTTGTAAAGCCTTTTTTGGCTTGTATTAGCGGAAAAAATAATGTATTTGTCGCTCAGCTGTGCAGTTATATCTTGTAACGCCATTTTTTTCGTGTGTTAGCAGAAAAAGAAAAATTATATTTTCCGCTCAGCGGTGCAGTTATCTGTTGTAAAGCCTTTTTTGGCTTGTATTAGCGGAAAAAGAGAAAATATATTTGCCGCTTAGCGGTGCATTTCTCTGTTGCAAAGCCTTTTGTGACATTTATTAGCGGAATAAGAAAATATATTTCCCTTACGTCCTAACCAGTTGCACAGATGGGGTATTCTGCCCCCGTGGACTGGTTAGGACAGGTGGAAACTTTATTGAAAGTAATTAAGCAATTAACAGGACCCTCCCACCCCAATAAAGAGGAGGATCAACCCCCAGTCCCCTTGTGTTTTTTCTGTCCTGCGGACATGTCTGGACGAGTGTAGCTCCCCCATCCCTTCCCGGGGGATGGGATGGGATGGGACCCCTGTTATAACTTTATGCAGGCTTTCCACCGTTGGGGTCAGATTGGCTTGTCTCCTGCACGCTGCCAGCGTGCAGGGTGGTTTTCTTTTTAGCCGCATTATATGGTTTTGACGCTACTATGCGGTACCTGCGTTCTTGGCGGAGGGTCTGTGCAGGGGGGCGGGGCTCCCTCATGTGTTTGCGCGCTGCCGGTCCTCTGGCAGTGCGCTTCTGTCGGGTTTCGGGTGGCCCGCGTTGTTCCAGTGGGCGCCGCCATATTGGGAAGTGACGTCAGTGGACGTCACTTCCTCCCTTTTCTCTGCCTCCCGGCCGAGCTCGGCTTTATATTATATTACATCTTACTATAGCTTTTCCGCCTATCGCCCCCCTGTGGCGATCTACTGCCCACAAATTAATTAAATTTTTAAAGGCATTAGGTGGTTTAGTGCTGGCTCCACCCCCATGTTGGCGGAGCCTATTTTTGGCGCCAGGCTGGCTATTTAAAGCTGGTTTAAAGGAGCAGTCAGCCTCCTGGAGTGCAGTTGTATTATTGCTCTGCTTATTTTGCTTGAGCTGTTCTGGATTCCCACTTTTCAGCGGGTTCCTCTGCTCAGTTTGTGCTTATAATTACCCTTGCGGGTTTCTTTGATTCTAGCATTCGTGTTTTTTCTGGGTAAATGACCTTCTTGCTTGAACTTTCCTTTTCTCCTTCTAACGCAACAGTTAATTCTGTTTCTCTTTGGCAGCCATGTCGTCTACCGGGGTCGGTGATCGGGATCCTGGCAGGAAGAATCCTGGCAAGAGAGGGTCAGGATACCAGAGACGGATCTCTCTCCTCTTCTTCCGAGGATGAAGACGGTTTTGCCTACTTCTTCCCTCCCGAAAAGGCCCAGCGGCTGCTGAGATCCATCCGGTCGGGGGACCAGGATGTTGATCAGGGGGAAGCCTCAACATCCGCCTCTAAGGGGCCTAAGGCCTTTAAAGCGGACGCTTCCCTCCTATCCCTAATGAAGACGAAGTGGAAGAAACCGGAAAAGGGTCCCGTGTTGACCAAAAGGTTCAAGTCGGTCTTCCCGTTAAAAGAAGATCAGTTGTCCTTGTGGGGGCCAGTTCCAAAGGTGGACATGGCCATTCATAAGTTGTCCAAGAGGACCATGGTGCCATCAGACGACGGTTCAAGCCTTCAGGATCCGATGGACAGGAAGGCTGATTGCCCCTTTAGGTGTGTTTACTCCTCGGCTTCGGCTTCTGCCTCTGTCGCTATTGCGTCTTCTGAAGTGGCGAACTTCCTTAAAACTACGTTCGCCCAGATTCAGTCTGACCTGGACCAGGGGGTCTCTAGGGATGACATTTTGGCCTCTTGTAAGGTGGCCGGCCTAGCCATTGATTTTTTTGTGGACTCAGCTCCACAACAACAAAAATTGGCCTTTAAGTTCATGGCGCTTTTTAACGCGGGCAGGCGCCCGCTTTGGCTAAAGCCCTGGAAGGCGGATACTACTTCCAAACACAATCTTTGCGCCATGGTGTATGAACCTGGCAGACTGTTTGGAACAGAGCTAGACCAAAGAATGGAGGGACTGTCGGACAAGAAAGAAAATACCTTCCCCAACAGTCCTTTCGTGGCCGGGGCAAGAGGTATGGGTCCAGTTCGGGACCTCAACCTAGAGCCCAAAGAGATTGGGGCTCCCGTAGAGAGGGAAGATCCTCCAGAGTCTCTAAGCCCCCCTAAGAAATCCTCGACACTCTGATTGCAGGTTTCCTCGAGGCTCTTGGTACCTTGCCGGTCTGACTGGATTACCAGAACTCCCTTCTCCCCATATTGCCGTAGGCGGTCACTTACAACATTTTCTTGGGTCTTAGACTCATATCCAAGACCTGTGGGTTCTCCGTATTATATCTCAGGGATACCTGGTAGACTTGGACAGTCCCCCTTTAGAGAAGTTTGTTCAAACAAAATTGCTGCCTTCCAGCAAACAGAGAATTTCGGAGAACTAAGTTCTGGAGTATCTTCAGAAAGGGGCACTAGAGGAGGTGCCTCTTCAAGATCAGGGAGCAGGTATCTATTCCCCAGTTTTTCTGGTACCCAAGGTGACCGGACACGGGCGGATGATCATAGATCTGAGATACTTCAATCAGTTCATCAGACGCAAGCGTTTCCGTATGGAAACTATCCAGTCAGTAACCAATCTTCTCTTGCCAGGGGATTTCCTGGCAACCTGGGACCTCAAGGATGCCTACTTCCATATTCCCATCCATCCTGGGTCCAGAAGATTTTTAAGGATCGCGTTGCAGATCAGGGGAGTCCTAAAACACTTAAAGTTTGTGGCCCTCCCGTTTGGAATTTCTTCGGCCCCACGCTTATTTAAAGGGCTTCTGTCACCCCCCAAAAGTCATTTTTCTTTTTTGGGCTCATTAAAATCCTTATAGTGCGATTTTTCTATATATAGTGCTCTTACCCTTTTCTGTTGTTGTTAGGGAGTAGTGTCAATCGAGGCTCACCTGAGTCTGAGGACACCAGAGCTGGAAATATGGAGTCCAGTGGCAGAGGCCCACAGAAGCAGGAGGCAGGTAGCGTGGTCGATCAATCCAGGTCGGCAGCAGAGATGGCAGCGAGATAACAGCAGGAGTAGACGGAGGCGTGGTCGGTGGTAAGCAGTGAGTCAATGCAGGCGGCAATTCAGCGAGGTCAAAACGGTCCGGGTTGGCAACGATGATAAATCAGCAATAGCGGTGGAGGAGCAGAGAGGAAGCTTGCTACAGGCTTGGAGGCACAATAACCAGCAAAGGGCTGGGTTCAAGGGCTGTTTTTATAGGGAAGTAGCAGGTGCAAGAGATTGGAATAATCAGCAGGTCAAGGCAAGGACAAGAGAGGTAGTTAGAAGTTAGCTAGAGAACAGTCCAAGGAGAGACGGTAGCCTAGTGGGTAGAGCTACCGCCTGGGACATGGCTGGCCACAGGTTCGAGTCCTGACAGTTGTCTAGTTTCTTTAAAAAACGCACTTTTATAATATGTAAATTACCTGGCTGCCAGCAAGTAGGGCGGTTACTTGCTGGTAGCCGCCGCATCCTCCTTTCAAAAAAAGGCCCCCTCCTCTTGTTGATTGACAGGGCCAGCGAGCGCTCTCCTCCTCTGGCTGGCCCTGTCTGCGTTCTAAATCTCGCGCCTGCACCATACCGGTCTTCAGTTGGCGCAGGTGCACTGATAGGACACTCGCTCGGCCGCTCCTTCCTCAGTGCACCTGCGCCAGGTGTAGATGTGACATCATCGGCGCAGGCGCACTGAGGAAGGAGCGGCCGAGCGAGCGTCCTTATCTCAGTGCGCCTGCGCCGACTGAAGACCGGTACGGCGCAGGCGCGATATTTAGAACGCAGACAGGGCCAGCCAGAGGAGGAGAGCGCTCGCTGGTCCTGTCAATCAACAAGAGGAGGGGGTGTTTTTTTGAAAGGAGGATGCGGCGGCTACTTGCTGATAGCCAGGTAATTTACATATTATAAAAGTGCATTTTTTTAAAGAAACTAGACAACAGAAAAGGGTAGGAGCACTATATATAGAAAAATCGCACTATAAGGATTTTAATGAGCCCAAAAAAGAAAAATGACTTTTGGGGGGTGACGGAAGCCCTTTAACAAGTGGTAGTTTCAGTGGTGGCAGCTCTAAGATTTTAGGGTCTGAGCATTATTCCATACTTGGACGACTGGCTCTTCAGAGCCCATTTCCAAGCGATCCTGTCCCAACACATTCAGTGGGCTGTAGCCTTCCTCCACCAGCTAGGATGGATAATCAACTGGGACAAGTCCCAGCTCCTACCAGCTACCTTAGTGAAGTTCCTAGGATTTCTGGTGGATTCAGTGGAAATGACTATTCATCTTACTCCCGAAAGAAGGCTATCTGTTCAGAATTCAGCCCACTCTCTCTCTCTCAGTACCTCGGAAGGTAACCATTCGTACTTTGATGAGAATGTTAGGACTAATATCATCAACCGCAGAGGTGATTCCTTGGGCATTATGGCACCTACGTCCGCTACAATTGGAGGTACTAGCCAAGTGGAATCACAGTCCGTTGGGAGTAAATTCCATGCACTCCCTGTCTTATCGGGCCCGGTCCTCCCTAAGATGGTGGACCCATCTCGAGGACGGCAAGTCCCTGATCCAACCCTTTTGGATCATAATTACCACAGATGCATCCCTAGTAGGCTGGGGAGCACATCTTCTAGACAAGACAGTCCAAGGAATCTGGACACCTCAGGAAAAGTTATTATCATCGAATCTCCTAGAAATCAGGGCGATCAAGCTAGCCCTTTTTCATTTCGCTCCCTGCATTCAAGGCAAAGCGGTGAGAGTAAAGTCAGACAGCATGACCGCTGTAATGTACATCAACAAGCAGGGAGGCACAAAGTCACAAAGTCTCCTGAGAGAGATAGGTGTGATATTGGATTGGGCAGCCTTTTTTGGCTTGTATTAGCGGAAAAAGAAAAAATATATTTGCCTCTCAGCGGGGTAGTTTTCTATTCTAAAGCCTTTTGTGACGTGTATTAGCGTAAAAATAAAAAATATATTTACTGTTCAGCGCTGTAGTTATCTGCTGTAAAGCGTATTGTGACTTGTATTAGCGGAAGAATAAAAAATATATTTGCCGCTCAGCGGTGTAGTTATCTGTTGTAAAGCTTTTTTTGGTTTGTATTAGCAGAAAAATTAAAAATATATTTACCGCTCAGCTGTGCAGTTATCTGTTGTAAAGCCTTTTGTGACATGTATTAGCGGAAAAAGAAAAAATATATTTGCCGCTCAGTGGTGCAGTTATTTCTTGTAAAGCCTTTTGTGACGTGTATTAGCGGAAAAATAAAAAATATGTTTGCCTCTCAGCTGTGCAGTTATCTGTTCTAAAGCCTTTTGTGACATGTATTAGCGGAAAAATAAAAAATATATTTGTTGCTCAGCGTTGCAGTTATCTGCAAAAAGTATTTGCCGTTGTGTACTGAAGTGACAAAATTACAGAGTTTTTTTAGGGTGCATTAATTTCCATTTTATTTATTTATTTGATCTAACAGTATGTCAGACAGAGAAATGCCAGGCCCTGCACAGGGGAGTGGCAGAGGTCTAAATGTTTCTGGCGCAGGCAGAGGTCTCAGCAGAGTATGGGGGCGTGGCAGCAGGGGTCGCAGCGAGTAGCCTGAGCTCCCAGTGTCATCTAGTGGTCGTGTCTTGACCAGCAACCCAGCGGTTCTTGAATTGTTGACTCGGTCATTCACTTTGTCCCAAGTTACATCAGACATCCTCAGCCACGAATCGGTGGGTTCGTCAGACACAACTCTTAGTTGGCATAGCCCGAGAGCAGGCCCTGTGCCCTCACCTGTCTCATCCTACCTCTGTCCTTTTCTGTTCCCTCAGACTGAGAAGTATTATATGCTGTGGCCTCAGCCCCATTATACAGCGAGGACAAGCTACTAGAGGACAGTCAGCAGCTACTGGCCAGCCAAGATGTAGAGGAGACATCCGTCGCTTCCTCCTTTAGGCGGGCAAGTAGTGATGAGGAGAGTGGCGTGGGAGCTGGTGTTGTGAGCGGTCAGGCTCCTGACCCAGGTACTGTTGAGGAGGACATCAGTGACGTGCAGACAGTACTCGATGATGATGATGATGTAGATGATTGCACTTGGTAGCCGGGTGACGAAGGGGCTTCATCATCATCAGGAGAAGAGGGTGGAAGCTTGCCTGTGAGGCAGCAGCGGAGCCAGCAAGTCACTAGTGTGGCCGGTTGTCAGCAGGGTGGCAGCAGTGGGAGCTAAACGTGCCCGGGGTAGACCACCCGCTTCGCAAGAGTGTAGGGATTCACAGAGGTAGCAGTTAGTCAGTGCGTAGTGTTGGGGCTAAAATCACCTACTAGGCGGTGTGGCAGTTGTTTGTTAAGCCGCCAGAGGAGGTGAACATGGCCATATGTAGAATGTGTGGGCAGAAGGTGAAGCGTGGCCAAGGTGCCAATGTTGGCACTACGGCCCTGCGTCATCATATGCAGCATCGCCATAAGATGGCCTGGGAGAACCGTGGCTCGATGTGGTGGTCCAGCCTGCCGCAGCAACCGCTGCATCACCCGGTGGCACGCAGCCGATTTCAGGCAGTCAAGGTTCCACCACCTCAGCTGAAGGGAGATAGCTGTCCTTCTCACCGTCTGCTCATCCTGATGCTCCTGCTCCTCGTCAGTCATTCCATCAGGAACTGCTCCTTGTCATTCAACAAGAAATCGAATCCTGGCTTCCTCCGCGACAACTCAAAATTGGAACCATGGTGACAGACAACGGGAAGAACATGGTGTCGGCGCAGCGTCAAGAAGGGCTGAGCTATGCGCCCTGCATGGCACATGTGTACAATCTGGTTGTCAAGCGGTTCCTGAAGTCTTCCACCCATCTGCAAGACATCCTAAAAATGGCCAGGAAACTTTGCATGCACCTCAGCCACTTGTACACTGCAAAGCACACCCTCCTTGATCTGCAGCAGCATTACAGCATCCCCCAACATAGGCTGATATGCAACATTTCCACCCATTGAAATTCCACCCTCCATATGTTGGACCAACTATACAAACAGAAACAGGCCATAAACGATTTCCGGATGATCCAAGCGGACAGGAGAAATCCCCTGTGTAACTTCGATGTCAGCCAGTGGCAGCTCATGCCTGACACCTGCCATTTGCTCAGGCCTTTTGAGGAGGCCATGTTATTTGTCAATTGCCAGGACTACGGGCTGAACTGGAGGAGGAGGAGGACATTGGAGCACAAGCAATGCATAGTGAAATGGGTGGTTTTTCTACACAGGTCACAGGAGAGGAGGAGCAGGACCAGCCAGAGGAGCTACAGGGTGATGAGGAAGATGAGGCAGAGGACCCAGACACACCGTGGCAGTATGCAGTGGAGATTGAGGCAGGGAGTCCCTCCGAGTCACTTGCGCAAATGGCCCGCTGCATGCTCACTTGCTTGGAAAGTGGCAGCCGAATTGTCACCACTGAACTACTATAGAGACATACTATGTAGTCAGATGGCCGCTGCCTATCTACACATCGTACATCCTCTCGCAGGTCTGACCAGGGAGGCCCTCTGTGCTCACGTTCCACTGCCATGGCTGCTGGGGTGGGGTGGCAGGAGCAGTCCATCTAGAGTCACTGATAAGCAGCTTTCTTAGACCCCATAGTGAAGAAACTACTCACCAGCAGCTAGATGTAGAGCAGAACCTGAATTAGCAGGTTGTGGCATACTTGGAGTGCACCCTGCCAGCCGTCATTGAAGATCCGCTGGACTATTGGGCAGCCAAACTGCATTTGTTGCCGCAACTGGCCGAGTGTGTCCTGGAAAGGCTGTCCTGCCCGGCCATTAGTGTGGCATCAGAGCAGGTGTTTAGTGTGGATACCTGCTTTAACTACTATTCTGATTCTGCCACCAGCCTGATGCCACACATCTGATGCCAAGTGCTCCTTCTTTCACCCACCAGCTTCAGCTGGTACTGGTATTGCCACCCACCTCCAAACTATGTCACCTTGCCACTCTGTGGCCTTCTCATGCTGCTGCCATCTCCACACTATGTCACCTTACCACTCTGTGGCCTCTTGATGCTGCTGCTACCTCCACACTATTTCCTTTTGCCACTCTGTGGCCTCCTGATGCTGCCGCCACCTCCATACTCTGTCGTTGTGTCGCTCTGTGGTCTTCCGATGTTGCCGCCACCTCCACACTGTCATTGTGCCACTCTGTGGCCTCCTCCTGATGGTTCCGCCACCTCGAGACTCTGTTATTGGGCCACTCTGTGTTCTCCTCATGCTGCTTCCACCTCACCACTATATCATAGGGCCACTCTGTGTATTTCTCATGCTGTTCCCACCGTCCCCACTTCATGACTGGGCCACTATTTTGCTTTTCGGCCTGGCTGACATCATCATTTATTTGACTCTTCTTCTGATCTGTCAGAAGGAAGGAAAAATGAGACGCACAACGGATCCTGTCTGTGTAGCAGCTGTGAGGCCTGTATGGTCGCATCAGAATTGGCTTGTGATTTGGTAGCCAAATATTCCTTTCACGTGTCATCTCTGTTTTGGATCCACTCGTGTTTTTCTGGGCATTAGAAATACTGATAGATTACTGACCGAGTGAAGGCGGATGCTCCACAGACAGGATCCATTTTTTTGTGGGTTATTGTTCTGACGGATCAGAGAAAGGGCAAAATAATCAGTGACGTTGACACAAACTTACTGCCGACACCCTCTCCACTCTGTCGGGGGGCTCTACTTGTATAAGCATTTAATAGAACAGGTTCTATAGGCATCTTTGTGGAATCAGCCGATGACAGTGTAAAAGGAGTGCACTTCTTCTTGGCGCTAATATCAACCTGTAAGGCTGAGTTCATACTTGAGTTATTTGGTCAGTTTTGGCCCCGTGACTGCCCAAATAAGTGAAATGTGCAGTGATTCTAAGAGCGACGCCTGTCATCTGCATGTCATACTGACTCACAGTATAATTTCACTACCACAGCAGACTCCCTATGCATATTAGGCCTCATGCACACGACCGTTGTGTGCATCCGTGGCCGTTGTTCCGTTTTCCGTGATTTTCTGCGGACTCATTGACTTTCAATGGGTCCGTTGAAAACTGGGAAAATGCACCGTTGTTCATCAGCGGCCGTGATCCGTGTTTCCTGTCCGTCAAAAAAATATGACCTGTCCAATTTCTTTTGGACGGACAACGGTTCACGGACCCATTCAAGTCAATGGGTCCATGAAAGAACACGGATGCACACAAGATTGGCGTCCGTGAGCCGTGGCCGTAGGTTACTTCAATACAGACGGATCCGAAGATCCGTCTGCATAAAAGCTTTTTCAGTGCTGAGTTTTCACTTCGCGAAAACTCATATCCGACAGTATATTCTAACACAGAGGCGCTCCCATAGTGATGGGGACGCTTCTAGTTAGAATATACTGAGAACTGTGTACATGACTGCCCCCTGCTGCCTGGTTCCTGATCTCTTACAGGGGGCTGTGATCCGCACAATTAACCCCTCAGGTGCTGCACAGGCAGCAGGGGGAAGACCCCCCTCCCTCCCCAGTTTTCTTTCTTTTCAAAATCTTTTTATTGATTTTATAGCAAAGATGAAAATATACAAAACAGTGGTGCAGTAAAGCAAGTTTGTACAGTGGCATACATGTGCATTTGTACAAAATGATGTAGAGCAATTACATGACGTAAGTATAATGCTAGTTTGTTACAGGGAGAAACAAGTCAAAATTGGTGTGATAATACACATTGGTACCAAATCAGTTCCAAAAACAGCCTTAGAGACCTGAAATCTGATACTTCTAAGTTAGTAAGGGAAAACCAAATGATAACCGTTCGCCCTGAGGCTATGGCATGCATGGGACGCAATCTTTTGTGGGTCATCAGTGACGCTGCAATGAATCCGTCCAATCTAATGCCAGCACAACAATAAAGGTACCATCTATCCGGCTGGAGAAAGACTCTAAGAGTAAACACCATACATTTGAATCTGATGTTTCCAAGTTAGAAGATAGATAGAAATAAACATAACATATAACCGTAGGGTGGGGGGAGAGGGGGGGGGGAAAGAAGAGGGGGGGAGGGAAATAAGGGCAGAGAAAGGGAATAATGGGATGGAGGGGAAGCTGACACCCAATAACTACCAATACATGAGAGAGAACGCAATCTTCAAGACCAGGACGTATGAGTTAGCTTTTCTGAAAACGAGCCAAAGTGACCAGGCATCCAGCCGTATTGCTGCGCTTGAGTTTTGTGACATTCAACTCTGAAAAGTTTAAGTTATAAGCAGAGGGGGATTTATACAATAACCACCAGTGAGTTAAGACCTAGAGGAGCAGGGATCCATCTCTATGATCTGGTGTGTGATGATGCAATCTTTTCTTTTCCTCCAAGGAGACCAAATTTCCAAATACTTATGATGAGAGCGTGATTCCCAGTGGGATAATTCCTCTAATCTAGCTAAAGCCTCTACCTTCTCTCTCCATTGGGAGATTGACAGGGGCGAGGTAGACTTCCAGTTCTATTGGGAGGGTGGAACTTCTTAGTTGTGAAGGTAGAATGTTAAAGCTCTCTGTGTTAAGGCTAAGGCAGTCATTGATGTTCATGAGGGGGGAAGGGAAAGACATACAATTTTTTCCATATTGACAGAGTAGTTGACACAAGTGGGTTATCTTTATTCGGGAATGTGGTTTTCCCTATCTCCGACAGTAACAGAGGTCTGATCGGGCAACCGATCAGTCTTTCCTCCAGAGGGATCCAGAGTTTATGTTTAGGTTGCCTCAACAGATCAACAATTCTATTGATGTGAACCGCTCTGTGATATCTTATGATTGAGGGAAAACCAATTCCTCCTTTTATAAAGGGGAGAAGAAGGATCTTGTTGGATATTCTGGGTTTTTTATTCCCCCAAACATAAGAGGAGCAAATCTTCCTGAAAGAGTTAAAAAAGCTGCTAGGCAGTTTTATAGGTAAAACTTGTAATAAGTAGGTAATCTTAGGGACTATAAGGGAATTAAATATATTGCGTCTACCTAACCATGAGAGGAAGGAGGGGGGGAAATTGGTCTCAAAGTTTAGTTACGTCAGATGTGATGTTTATACCTAGGAATTTTATAGATGACTGCGTCCATTCAAATGGAGAGTTTTCCTTAAGCTTTTTTAGAAGACTGGATGTGAGATTTATGTTCATTGCCACAGACTTTGGCAGATTAATTTTGAAGTTAGCGATGAAGTAAACACCTTAATAACGGCAGGAAAGGCCTGAAGAGGGTTGGAAACCATTAATAAAAGGTCATCAGCATATGCCGCTTGTTTGATCTCAAAGCCTCCACAGTCCAAACCTTTAATCTCCTTGGACTGTCTAATGAACTGTAATAGGGGTTCTATTGTAAGGATAAAGAGTATTGGTGAGAGTGGGCAGCCTTGTCTCGTCCCGTTGTTTATCTGTACTGGGTGAGAGAGGATGTCGTTTACTTTTATATTTGCACTAGGGGAGCCATACATAGAGAAGATAGCCAGTATGAAGGGTTCGGGGAAGCCAAACTTAGACAAGGCGCTTTTGATAAAGGCCCAGGCCACACGGTCAAATGTACGGCATACATATTAGGACATCGTCAGACATCATCCACAACTCCATCCTCCGTCAGGCAAAACTCCCTCCTACCTCAGACTTTAGACAAAACTCCGTCCTCCCTCATCCAAAACTCCATCAGACCTCAGACATCAGCCAAAACTCTGTCGTCCCTCATCCAAAACTCCGTCGTCCCTCAGCCAAAACTCCGTCGTCCCTCAGCCAAAACTCCGTCGTCCCTCAGCCAAAACTCCGTCGTCCCTCAGCCAAAACTCCGTCGTCCCTCAGCCAAAACTCCGTCGTCCCTCAGCCAAAACTCTGTCGTCCCTCAGCCAAAACTCCGTCGTCCCTCAGCCAAAACTGTGTCAGACATCAGCCAAAACTGCGTCAGAGATCAGCCAAAACTCCGTCAGACATCAGCCAAAATATGCCCTACTACACACACTCTTCACCTGACAGAGCTGCTAGCTGCTGGAGAGGCAAAGGACCTATGATGATGTCATGACCATGTGACGAGTCACGTGTGTGGGAGGGGTCAGATGTGCACAGCAGCTGGTAGAGTGTACAGAACTGTAGCCATCAAATAGAGCTCTGTACTAGAGATGTGTGTGTAACCTGCATGTAGCAGTGTTGTGTACTGTGTAGAAGAGCTGTATGTGTAACCTGCATGTAGCAGAGCGGTGTACTGTGTAGCAGAGCTGTATGTGTAAGCTGCATGTAGCAGGGCTGTGTACTGTGTAGCAGAGCTGTATGTGTAAACTGCATGTAGCAGTGCTGTGTACTGTGTAGCAGAGCTGTATGTGTAACTTGTATGTAGCAGAGCTGTGTACTGTGTAGCAGGGCTGTATGTGTAACCTGCATGTAGCAGAGCTGTGTACTTTGTAGCAGAGCTGTATGTGTAACCTGCATGTAGCAGTGCTGTATGTGTAACCTGAATGTAGCAGAGTTGTGTACTGCGTAGCAGAGCTGTATGTGTAACCTGCATGTAGCAGAGATGTGTACTGTGTAGCAGTGCTGTATGTGTAACCTGCATGTAGCAGAGCTGTGTACTGTGTGTTAGAGCTGTATGTGAAACCTGCATGTAGCAGAGCTGTATGTGTAACCTGCATGTACCAGAGCTGTGTACTGTGTAGAAGAGCTGTATGTGTAATCTGCATGTAGCAGAGCTGTATGTGTAACCTGCTTGTAGCAGAGCTGTATGTGTAACCTGCATGTAGCAGTGGTGTGTACTGTGTAGCAGAGCTGTATGTGTAACCTGCTTGTAGCAGAGCTGTATGTGAAACCTGCATGTAGCAGTGCTGTGTACTGTGTAGCAGAGCTGTATGTGTAACCTGCATGTAGCAGAGCTGTATGTGTAACCTGCATGTAGCAGAGCTGTGTACTGTGTAGCAGTGCTGTATGTGTAACCTGCATGTAGCAGTGCTGTGTACTGTGTAGCAGAGCTGTATGTGTAACCTGCATGTAGCAGAGCTGTGTACTGTGTAGCAGAGCTGTATGTGTAACCTGCATGTAGCAGAGCTGTATGTGTAACCTGCATGTAGCAGAGTTGTGTACTGTGTAGCAGAGCTGTATGTGTAACCTGCATGTAGCAGAGCTGTATGTGTAACCTGCATGTAGCAGTGCTGTGTACTGTGTAGCAGAGCTGTATGTGTACCCTGCATGTAGCAGAGCTGTATGTGTACCCTGCATGTAGCAGAGCTGTGTACTGTGCAGCAGAGCTGTATGTGTAACCTGCATGTAGCAGAGCTGTATGTCACGGCCACGGTTTTGGCCGTGACTCCTTGGGAGCCGCATACTGTTGCCCGCGGTTTTGGGTTGTAGTGTCAACCGCAGCTTGAGGCATAAGGTTGTTAGCCTCAAGTGCGGTTGCCGCGGACAACAGCTATGTGTGCGGTTCCCTCGGAGTTGTGTGCGCGTTTGTAAGCACTTTTGTATGTCTGTGTGCACTTTGTTTATGTTTGGTGTGCACTGACATTTTCCCTGCACTGTGGCTGTCCGTGGCAACGTTTGGTGGTATGATGTACATGTGGTGGCAGTGTCCCGGCCTTCGGGCTGACTCCCAGGACACGCTTGCCACCCATGTCGTTGCCTGCGGCAACAGCCACAGTGTGTTTGTTGTTTGGACACTTCCAGTTTAAGTTATGTTTTCCCTTCTGTGGTTTTGGGAGGGTTAACTCCCTTTCAGTGTGTGTGAGTCACGGGGTGTGTCTGATTGTTGGGTGTGGCCTCTTGGCCCTATAAAGCCTCAGTTGTAGGCAGTAGCCAGAGAGGGTGTTTCAGCCATGCTGGCTGTAGACATCCTCCTGGTTACTTACCAACTGCCAGTGGGGGCCAACCTTCTGGTCATAAGCTAAATATATGTCCTTTGGTGTCTGGAAGATGTGTTTGGTTTTAGGTTTCTTTATTGCACCTGTGGTCCTGGGTTCCCGTGTGTTGTGTGTTTGTGTGCTGAGTCCTGCTGTCTGAGGGCAGTACATCCACATGGGTTCCAGGCTTGGTTGTCTGTGCTAGGTCTCTGCTATCTTTGTGGCAAGTACCTGCCATTGCCATAGGTTGCATTTGTTTCCCCTTGCTTGCAGCTTGGCCAGTGAGACTCCTGTTCCTCCGTATCCAGAAGGAACAGGATGTCTTACTTTGACTCCTAGCCCAGGGACCGGTTGGAGGGTAAGTTAGGGCTCCGAGGTTCCTGCGCATGGGTCCACCTACCTTCAAGGTCGGCCCATGCAGGTAGGAGTTAGGGTCAGGTTAGGGACGCTGTAGGAGGTGACCTGCTCCCTAATCCTGTTTGTCCTGGTCAAGCAGCGACCATCATCCTTCGGCACACGGCTGAGGGTTTCCCCCATC
Source organism: Bufo bufo (assembly GCF_905171765.1). Taxonomy (NCBI): domain Eukaryota; kingdom Metazoa; phylum Chordata; class Amphibia; order Anura; family Bufonidae; genus Bufo; species Bufo bufo. Next base: position 289,347,134 of record NC_053393.1, read on the forward strand.
CTCAGCCGTGACAGTATGACCAGAAGGATGGCCCCCACTGGCAGTTGGTAAGTAACCAGGAGGATGTCTACAGCCAGCATGGCTGAAACACCCTCTCTGGCTACTGCCTACAACTGAGGCTTTATAGGGCCAAGAGGCCACACCCAACAATCAGACACACCCCGTGACTCACACACACTGAAAGGGAGTTAACCCTTCCAAAACCACAGAAGGGAAAACATAACTTAAAGGGGAAGTGTCCAAACAACAAACACACTGTGGCTGTTGCCGCAGGCAACAACATGGGTGGCAAGCGTGTCCTGGGAGTCAGCCCGAAGGCCGGGACACTGCCACCACATGTACATCATACCACCAAACGTTGCCACGGACAGCCACAGTGCAGGGAAAATGTCAGTGCACACCAAACATAAACAAAGTGCACACAGACATACAAAAGTGCTTACAAACGCGCACACAACTCCGAGGGAACCGCACACATAGCTGTTGTCCGTGGCAACCGCACTTGAGGCTAACAACCTTATGCCTCAAGCTGCGGTTGACACTACAACCCAAAACCGCGGGCAACAATATGCGGCTCCCAAGGAGTCACGGCCAAAACCGTGGCCGTGACATACAGCTCTGCTACATGCAGGTTACACATACAGCTCTGCTGCACAGTACACAACTCTGCTACATGCAGGGTACACATACAGCTCTGCTACATGCAGGGTACACATACAGCTCTGCTTCACAGTACACAGCACTGCTACATGCAGGTTACACATACAGCTCTGCTACATGCAGGTTACACATACAGCTCTGCTACACAGTACACAGTTCTGCTACATGCAGGTTACACATACAGCTCTGCTACATGCAGGTTACACATACAGCTCTGCTACACAGTACACATCTCTGCTACATGTAGGTTACACATATAGCTCTGCTACACAGTACACAACTCTGCTACATGCAGGTTACACATACAGCTCTGCTACACAGTACACAGCACTGCTACATGCAGGTTTCACATACAGCTCTGCTACAAGCAGGTTACACATACAGCACTGCTACACAGTACATAGCACTGCTACATGCAGGTTATACATACAGCTCTGCTACACAGTACACAGCTCTGCTACATGCAGGTTACACATACAGCTCTGCTACATGCAGGTTACACATACAGCTCTGCTACACAGTACACAGCACTGCTACATGCAGGTTACACATACAGCTCTGCTACATGCAGATTACACATACAGCTCTGCTACACAGTACACAGCTCTGCTACATGCAGGTTACACATACAGCTCTGCTACATGCAGGTTACACATACAGCTCTGCTACACAGTACACAGCACTGCTACATGCAGGTTACACATACAGCTCTGCTACACAGTACACAACACTGCTACATGCAGGTTACACATACAGCCTGCTACACAGTACACAGCTCTGCTACATGCAGGTTACACATACAGCTCTGCTACATGCAGGTTACACATACAGCTCTGCTACACAGTACACAGCTCTGCTACATGCAGGTTACACATACAGCTCTGCTACACAGTACACAGTACTGCTACATGCAGGGTACACATACAGCTTTGCTACACAGTACACAGCTCTACTACATGCAGGGTACACATACAGCTCTACTACATGCAGGTTACACATACAGCTCTGCTACACAGTACACAGCACTGCTACATGCAGGTTACACATACACCTCTGCTACACAGTACACAGCTCTGCTACATGCAGGTTACACATACAGCTCTGCTATATGCAGGTTACACATACAGCACTGCTACACAGTACACAGCACTGCTACATGCAGGTTACACATACACCTCTGCTACACAGTACACAGCTCTGCTACATGCAGGTTACACATACAGCTTTGCTTCATGCAGGTTACACATACAGCTCTGCTACACAGTACACAGCACTGCTACATGCAGGTTACACATACAGCTCTGCTACATGCAGATTACACATACAGCTCTGCTACACAGTACACAGCTCTGCTACATGCAGGTTACACATACAGCTCTGCTACATGCAGGTTTCACATACAGCTCTAATACACAGTACACAGCTCTGCTACATGCAGGTTACACATACAGCACTGCTACACAGTACACATCTCTGCTACATGCAGGTTACACATACAGCTCTGCTACGCAGTACACAACTCTGCTACATTCAGGTTACACATACAGCACTGCTACATGCAGGTTACACATACAGCTCTGCTACACAGTACACAGCTCTGCTAGATGCAGGTTACACATAGAGCCCTGCTACACAGTACACAGCCCTGCTACATGCAAGTTACACATACAGCTCTGCTACACAGTACACAGCACTGCTACATGCAGTTTACACATACAGCTCTGCTACACAGTACACAGCCCTGCTACATGCAGCTTACACATACAGCTCTGCTACACAGTACACCGCTCTGCTACATGCAGGTTACACATACAGCTCTGCTACACAGTACACAACACTGCTACATGCAGGTTACACACACATCTCTAGTACAGAGCTCTATTTGATGGCTACAGTTCTGTACACTCTACCAGCTGCTGTGCACATCTGACCCCTCCCACACACGTGACTCGTCACATGGTCATGACATCATCATAGGTCCTTTGCCTCTCCAGCAGCTAGCAGCTCTGTCAGGTGAAGAGTGTGTGTAGTAGGGCATATTTTGAGTTAGGGAGGACGGAGTTTTGGCTGATTTCTGACGCAGTTTTGGCTGATGTCTGACGCAGTTTTGGCTGAGGGACGACAGAGTTTTGGCTGAGGGACGACAGAGTTTTGGCTGAGGGACGACAGAGTTTTGGCTGAGGGACGACAGAGTTTTGGCTGAGGGACGACAGAGTTTTGGCTGAGGGACGACAGAGTTTTGGCTGGAGTTTTGGCTGAGGGACGACGGAGTTTTGGCTGAGGGACGATGGAGTTTTGGATGAGGGACGACAGAGTTTTGACTGATGTCTGAGGTCTGATGGTGTTTTGGCTGATGTCTGAGGGAGGACGGAGTTTTGGATGAGGGAGGACGGAGTTTTGGCTGATGTCTGATGGAGTTTTGGATGAGGGAGGATGGAGTTTTGTCTAAAGTCTGAGGTAGGAGGGAGTTTTGCCTGACGGAGGATGGAGTTGTGGATGATGTCTGACCGATGTCCTAATTTGTATGCCGTACAAATGCTTTTTCAGCATCTGTTCCCAGAACCACCAAAGGGGACCTGATCTTTTTTGCTAAGGCTATAGTGTTGATGACTTTATAGGTATTGTCCTTGCCTTCGCCGTTAGGGACAAATCCAGTTTGATCAGGGTGCACCAGATCTTTCAGTAAAGGTTTTATTCTGTTAGCCAATATCCTTGCGTAAATCTTTACATCAAGGTTCAGCAGAGAAATGGGCCTGTAGCTGGAACATAGACCAGGGTCCTTCTGTGGCTTTGGGATCAGGGTGATGTGAGCATTAACAGTTTGTGATAAAAATGCCTTGCCTGAGAGAGCTGCATTAAAGGAGTTGAGTAAGTGGGGCATAAGCGTATCTTTGAAAGAAAGATAATATAGCAAAGGGAGACCATCCGGTCCTGGGGATTTGCCTTTCGCCATTTGTTTTAGGGTGTCAGAAAGTTCAGAGGGCTTAATTGGTGTGCATAAACCGGTGGCTTGTTCGGGAGTCAGAGAGGGAAGTATAAGTTAATTTAAAAATACTGACGTCCGTGCTGCTTTTTCTGCACAAATGATTTCAGGGTCGGATTTATCTATATTGTAGAGAGCTGAATAGAAGCCATGGAAGGCGTTTGCAATCTCTACGTCATCTTTTATTATTTCTTTCTTATCGTTCAGAATAGCCGAGATCCTAGACTTTCGTTTACGCTGTCTTATTAGGGCCAGCATAAATTTGGTAGGTTTGTTGCCATGGGCAAAAAACTTCTGCTTAAGGGCGAGATATAGCTTAGCTGATTGCTTATTTAGAAGACCCTTAAGTTCATCTCTGGTAACAGCAAGTTCTACCAGATGGTGATTTGTTGAGACTGTTTATGAGCAATCTCCAACTTGGATATTTTGTCATAGAGCTCGGCTACTCGAGCTCGGCGCGTCTTAGCTTGTTAATATGTGAGGCTGTAGATATGAAGTCACCTCTGATGACTGATTTATGTGCTTCCCATAATATATGTGGAGATGTCCTACCTGACTCATTCAGAGCGAAATATTCTTTCAGCTTCTTTTCTATCTTATCTTTGACCTGTGTGTTGTCCAACAACGTCTCATTTAGTCTCCAGATAAAGGTTTTGGGGTGGGAGTTTGTTAATTTCCATGTAATGAAAATTGGGGCATGGTCAGAGTGGACCATATTGCCAATATGTGTATCAGTGCATAAATGTATATGGGGTGTAGGCACCAGAATGTAATCTAATTTATGGTAGGAATTATGAGGAGCGGAAAAGAAGGAGAAATCTTTTTCCCCTGGATTATACGCTTGTGACAACCACCCGCCAATCCCGTCGTACTAAGCCACAGTTGCCATACAGGTCTCCACTAGAGACTTCTGGAGGCGAATCCACTGTGAGCACAGAAGACGTTTAAGATTGGTTGGTGTGCCCATACATGATACAATCACGATTGTATGTACAATCGGTAAAAATAAAATTACTGATTTCACGCTGGAAATCCAATTAATTTGCTATCACCACTCTTCGTATTGAATTGGGGCGAAGAGACCCCGGCTAGCTAATCCTAAAGGGACGAAACGGTTTTTTGCAACCTAGCTAGTAAATTAATAATTTATAAAAATAAAACAATTTGGTAGTATGTCTTCTGAGGACAGAGTTCTTAGCATAGATCAGGTCATCAAGTAACAAGGGCAAAACTGGAACGATGAAATCGTTAGTTTTTTATTCTAAAACTATACACAAAAATATATATATTAAAGCTGACAGATAAATCTACCTGCCAGTTGGACAGATTGGTTTGGATAGAAATAGGTAAGAGGTGGAAGGGAATAGAATGTCTGTAAGTTCAGAATTACCGTGGTACAGTCCAGAAAAAGGCAAAGTCTTTGTATAATAATCCAAGATGGTGGGGTGTGCCCGTGTCCAGCGGGCGGTCGTGATGTTATTCGACGTCAGATGGTAGAAGAAGGACGCAGGACCTGAGGGTGTCACTGTTTTTACCCACTCTGAAGCGGGGAGTGGTTATGACACGTTCAGGTCCAGCCTTGTGTAATTGGAACAGGGGCAGTCCTTTGCCCCATAGAGAGAAAATCTGGCAGAATCTTTGCTTTGCCCATTTCTCCATATCCCGTAAGTCCAATCAAGAAATATATAGTTGATATTGATAATCAGTACAATTTTACGCATCATCTGATAACAAATACGACTAGAAGATAATACAGGGTGCCTGAGAACCTTTATATCTCAGAGCGGGAATCTCTGATTTGCCCACGGGTTTCCTAGAAGGTGGGTTAGAAGAACCAAAACCATCTCTGAAAAGATGGTTCCTTTCACATTTCCATAACCCATGAAATATTAGGAAAATATGGGAAAAATATGAAGCTTATGGATGGAAGGGGACTTTCAGGTCATCTTCCTTCCTGTACCAACCAGCTGTGTGATAAGGATCTGTCCTTTTCTTCTGAAGCTCGCTGCCCAGGCTAAAGGTGTGAGACCCCTGCTGGTATTGGAGACACTATGGCTGCAGAAAGACCAGGTTTATGAGGTTCTGTCATAAGAGAACTAGATTGATGGCTACTCAACTTGGCCTGGGCAGGAAAGGTTTGTCACAAGGTGGTGATAATGGCACCTCTGCTCTGTGAATTACTCCTTTAGTGAAAAGAGAAGATTTTTAGCAAAGGCTCTGGTGTCTCTGTGATTGCGAAATATGGCGCATTTGCGATTTCCTAGTATCGCTGTGGATCGCAAAGCGTCACACCTCCCCCCTTTGGAAGATTGGGGAAGGAGTGGTCAGCAAGACTGGGACTGAAGCAATCCCAGCTCCCTATGTGAGCTCGTTACAGCGGGAAAGTCCGTAAGCATTCTGATGGCGACTTCCCGGTTTGTGCCGAATCGTGAAATCGTACTGTTGGAGCGCTAAGCTCCAGCGGAGAAGTTTTCCGTTGGTACCAGAAGTACGTTTCAGCCAGCTGAGAGGGTTGTGATCTGTGATGACCTTGAAGGATCGTCCATATAGGTACGATTGTAGTTTCTGTAGGGCCCATACGATCGCTAGGCACTCTTTCTCAGTGGTGCAGTATGCGGTTTCCCGCGGAAGTAGTTTTCGGCTCAGGTAGAGGACAGGGTGCTCATTCCCGGTTGCGTCCACCTGACTAAGGACGGCTCCCAGACCGTGGTCTGAGGCGTCAGTTTGTACTAGGAACTGACGGGAGAAGTCGGGAGCTTGAAGAACAGGAGCGCTAGCTAGCGCTTCCTTCAGGGCCCGAAATGCCTGTTCTAGTTCAGAGTTCCATGTGACCGTGTTGGGTTGTTTTTTGCCTGTTGCATCGGTCAGTGGTTTAGCCAGAGTACTATAGGATGGAACAAACTTCCTATAGTACCCTGCCGTTCCCAGAAATGCCTGTATTTGTTTTTTGGTGTTAGGCCGTGGCCATGCTACAATGGCATCGACCTTCCCTATCTGAGGTTTCAGGGTCTGGCTGCCTACTCTGTGTCCTAAGTACTGAACCTCTGTCATGGCAATCTGACATTTGTTGGGCTTAACGGTCAGATTGGCAGCGGACAGTCTTCCCAATACCTGTGACAGATGGTTAAGGTGATCTTCCCAGGTTGGACTATATATGGCTATATCGTCCAGATATGCTAGGGCATAACCTTGCATTCCTTCCAACAGTTCATTCATGGCCCGCTGAAAGGTGGCGGGCGCATTCTTCATCCCAAAGGGCATACGAGTAAACTCATAGAGGCCAAAAGGGGTGATGAATGCGGATTTCGCTCTCGCCTCTGGCGCAAGCGGAATCTGCCAGTATCCACGGCTCAAGTCCATGATTGTTAGATAGCTGGCGGACGCCAGCTGATCCAGCAATTCATCAATTCGAGGCATGGGATACGCATCGGTTATGGTGATGTCATTCAGTCTCCGATAGTCGACACAGAACCGGGTTGTCTTGTCCTTTTTGGGGACTAAAACAACCGGGCGGCCCATGGACTAGAGGATTTCTGGATGACCATTAACTGTAGCATCTCATCAATCTCTCGTTTGATCTCAGCCTGCACTTCGGGTGAGGTGCGATAGGGGCCCTGCCGTAAGGGCTTGTGGGTCCCTGTGTCAACTCGGTGAGCTGCTAGGTTGGTTTGGCCAGGGATGCCTGAGAATGTGGCGCTGTGCGCACTCAGGAGAGTGGTGAGCTGAAGCTTCTGTGGGTACGAGAGGTGGGGGTTGATGTTCCAATCATCTGCCACGTCTCGTAGCTCTGCTAGCAAGTCTATCAGTGGATCTGGCTCTTCGGGTTCTAGCTGGCTACACACTGCTAATACATACTGCTCTCTTTCCTCGTGTGCTTTTAACATGTTCACGTGGAACAGTTTCTGCCGCTTACCCCCGAGACTCACTAGGTAAGTGACTGGTTTCACCTGTTTCAGAATGGTGTATGGCCCGTCCCAGGCAGCCTGCAATTTGTTCTGCCTGACAGGGAGTAGGGCGTATACCTTCTGACCTGCTTGGTATGACCGCTCTCTGGCATGCTGATCATACCAAGCCTTCTGTTTGGCCTGTGCCTTTGCGAGGTTTTCCGTCACTATGGTCATGAGGGACTTCATCTTGTCCCGAAATTTTAGGACATATTCAACCACGGAGACTTCTGAGGGGTCACCTTTTCCCTCCCAGGTCTCCCGAATCAGTTTTAAGGGCCCTCGGACGTCTCGTCCATATAGGAGTTCAAAGGGTGAGAATCCAGTGGACTCCTGTGGCACTTCTCTGTAAGCGAACAGCAAATGAGGCAGGTGCCGCTCCCAGTCCTTCCCCTGCGATTCCACGAACGTGGCCAGCATTTGCTTTAACGTTCCGTTGAAACGTTCGCAAAGGCCGTTGGTTTGCGGCTGATACGCACTGGAAGTGGTGTGCTTGATTTGCATCCTCTCACAGAGGGCTTCCATTAACTCCGACATGAAGCAAGAGCCCTGATCAGAGATCATCTCGGCGGGGAAACCTACACGCGAGAAGATCCCGATCAAGGCATCCGCCACCGTGGCCGACCTAAGGGAAGACAGTGCTACCGCCTCTGGATAACGGGTGGCATAGTCCACGACCGTTAAGATGTAGGGTTGTCAGAACTGCTAGGAATGGGAAGGGGACCAATTATATCCACTGCCACTCTCTGGAAGGGCTCTGTGATCACGGGCAGTGGCTGCAAAGGAGCTTTGCGGGGTCCTCCAGCCTTCTTAACCCTCTGGCAAGTGGTACACGATCGGCAGTACTTAGTTATGTCCGTTCCCATCGTGAGCCAGTAAAAATGGTTCTGAACACGTTTGTGGGTCTTTCTGATACCCAAATGTCCTGCAAGTGGAATGTCGTGGGCTGCTTTGAGCATCTGCGCCCGAAATTCCCTAGGGACTACCAGCTGTCTCGTGTTCTCACCTGCGCCACCTTTTGTAGGCTGTACAGCTTCACAGTACAGTCGGTTGTTCTCCCAATAGATTTTATATGGAGTGCCCTCACCTGGAGGCTGGCCGGCTCGGGCCCTAAGGGCCTCTAGACTAGGGTCACCCTTCAAGGCCTGCACGAATGCAGCGCCACCGGTCTCCTCCAGCTGACCAGAGACGTATGAAGTCAGCTGTGGAGAGTTACCTTCAATGCTGGGGTCAGAGGTGGGTGGAGAGACGGCTGGTTCTGTCCCCGCAGCCCCATCTGAGCCCAGCTTATTGGCGATACTGGAAGCGTCTACCAGCGCAGTGACACAATCATCATCATCACATGAAATGGTCGTTCTCGCATTGTCATCCGCCTGAGGGTCAGAATCGCCCGAGGGGGTCCCTTCGGTCGGTTCTGAGTTCAGGCGGCTGGCCATGGAACGTGTAATGGCCAGAACAGGTACAGCATCATTTATATCACCATTGCTAACACTAACACACGCATTCGAATCAACAATGACAGGTGCAGAAGTAGGCAAATGACATTCGGTTGCTTGTACATTTAAATCTGATACCTCCCTATGTGCGTTAGGGACGGTAGAAATAGCAGGCAAAGTGTCCCCGTCTCCCTGTTTCCCCAAAGGGCTGTATAGTACCTGGTTTTGGTCAGGGAGTCCTGCTTGGGCCTCCTGCGCGCTTGCAGGGTATTCGTAATGGGAAACAAGGGTGCCCAAATCAGTGCCAAGCACTGTGGCAACGGGAATATCATCCAAGACCCCAACAACCCGCTTTTTCTGTCCCATTCCCCAATCAATGGTGACTTGGGCTTGGGCCACATGAGTGCGAGTGCCCCCAACTCTGGTCAGAGCGAGGTACTTTCCTGGAAGGATATCCTTCTCCGTAACAAGATGTGAACGGACCAAGGTGACATCTGCACCGGTATCACGGAATCCGATGACAGTCTGGTCGTTCACAGTGACAGGCTGGTGATTCTGGGATCTGCGGTGCACCTCGGGTCCTCCAACCAGCAATACAGCAGACGAGGTAGGTGTGGAAGCGTTGGCCCCCTTAGGGCTTGGCGTCGTCGTGGTGCTAGGAGGTTGGACTGGCTTCCCTGCGTAACAGGTTTGCTTGGTGTGACCGGGCCTGCGACACAGCTCACACCAGGGCCTGGTTGTCTCACGGTTCACAGGGCCAGCGGGCCTGCCTTCTCTCCAGTTCTGGGACATGGCTCTGTCCTGGTTGGGTACTGGAGTTTTGCGGCTGTCAGGTACCAGGGGCCTGCGGATGTCCATCATCACAGGTTTGCGAATGTCCGGTACCCGGGTTGCGACAAACATGTCTGCCAGCTCAGCAGCTTCTTTCACAGACTGGGGCTTGCGCTCCAGCACAAACTGTCTCACATCTGTAGAGCATATCGCAAGGAGTTGGTCATGGATCATCAAATCCTCAAGGTGAGCATAAGTCTTTTCTTTAAGAATTCTAGTCCATTGGCGGAATGTAAGGTCCAGCTAAGGTATAACCCTAAATTGTGGATAATCTTTATTCATAGTAACAAAACAAACATATGTCCTATCCCATTCCCATTGGCGGAATGTGGTGCATAAGCGGCTAGCCACATCCGCGTAAGAGTCTGTGGATCCTTTCTGGATGGCACGGAACTTTCTCCGGTAAACCTCAGGGGTTAACTGGAACTTAGCAATTATGGCATCCTTGATAGTCTGATAATCGCAATCTTGGTCTGTGGGTAGTTCAAAAGCATCCAGCGCTTTACCAGTCAGCTGAGGCGTCAGGTGTAGAGCCCACTGATCCTCAGGGATGCAGAACTGGCGGCACGCTCTCTCAAACGAGCGTAAATATAAATCAATGTCCCCGTTTTTCTCCATAACTGGAAACCTTGCTTTAGGGACCACGGGTAGAGGAATGCCTCCTGCAGCAGGAGTGTTAGGAGAGGAAGTCCGCTCGGCCTGTCTCACTTGGGACAGTTCTAGTGCACGCTGGTGTTGCAGCGCTTCTCTCTGAAGCTGGAACTGCTGCTGTCGCTCCTCTCTTTGCTGCTGTCGCTCCTCTCTTTCAAGCTGCATCTGAAGCTGGACCTGCCGCTCCTCTCTTTGCTGCTGTTGCTGCATCTCCAGGTATAAACGAAAATCCGCGCCAGTCAGGCCCGGTAACAACTGCTGGCTCATAGGGCCCAAGGCAGTGAAGTTTAGTCCAGAGCTGCTTGTTCCCTGCTGAGGGTTAGCAGGAGCTGTGGACATGCTGTTCTCCAGGGTATCTGCATCACCCGGAGCTGAAGTGGCAACATCAGCACTCCCATAGCTGGCGATGCTGGGTGACGTTGAACGAATGGGCAGCGAAGCCTCCCTTATGGGATTGGAATCCTCCATCGCTTGGCCGTCTCTCTCCGTCAAAGCTTTGATCAGCTGTGATCGATTTTTGTGTAGAATGGCAATGCCTTGCGACTCACACACGGCTTGTAAGTCGGCAACAGACCAACTTTGGTAATTTGGAACTGAATCAGACATTCAGAAAAGAAGAGAAAAAGAATAGGATATAGCAAAGAAAAGGTGGGGAAAATGTAAACCAGTCTATTCCTATCAATGTGTACCGTTTTGCGCCCGGAACTCAAGTTCCGCAGGACAGGATACTAAGTAACCACTGTCCTATTGTTATGATTGCTCAAAAAGCTGCACTTGTCAGTTCTTTGTGCTTTGATCTCCCAAAAGCTGACTTCTGCCTGGTTTTGGGTTCTGCTATCCCACTAGCTGCCAACAATGTGACAACCACCCGCCAATCCCGTCGTACTAAGCCACAGTTGCCATACAGGTCTCCACTAGAGACTTCTGGAGGCGAATCCACTGTGAGCACAGAAGACGTTTAAGATTGGTTGGTGTGCCCATACATGATACAATCACGATTGTATGTACAATCGGTAAAAATAAAATTACCGATTTCACGCTGAAAATCCAATTAATTTGCTGCCACCACTCTTCGTATTGAATTGGGGCGAAGAGACCCCGGCTAGCTAATCCTAAAGGGACGAAACGGTTATTTGCAACCTAGCTAGTAAATTAATAATTTATAAAAATAAAACAATTTGGTAATATGTCTTCTGAGGACAGAGTTCTTAGCATAGATCAGGTCATCAAGTAACAAGGGCAAAACTGGAACGATGAAATCGTTAGATTTTTATTCTAAAACTATACACAAAAATATATATATTAAAGCTGACAGATAAATCTACCTGCCAGTTGGACAGATTGGTTTGGATAGAAATAGGTAAGAGGTGGAAGGGAATAGAATGTCTGTAAGTTCAGAATTACCGTGGTACAGTCCAGAAAAAGGCAAAGTCTTTGTATAATAATCCAAGATGGTGGGGTGTGCCCGTGTCCAGCGGGCGGTCGTGATGTTATTCGACGTCAGATGGTAGAAGAAGGACGCAGGACCTGAGGGTGTCACTGTTTTTACCCACTCTGAAGCGGGGAGTGGTTATGACACGTTCAGGTCCAGCCTTGTGTAATTGGAACAGGGGCAGTCCTTTGCCCCATAGGGAGAAAATCTGGCAGAATCTTTGCTTTGCCCATTTCTCCATATCCCGTAAGTCCAATCAAGAAATATAGTTGATATTGATAATCAGTACAATTTTAAGCATCATCTGATAACAAATACGACTAGAAGATAATACAGGGTGCCTGAGAACCTTTATATCTCAGAGCGGGAATCTCTGATTTGCCCACGGGTTTCCTAGAAGGTGGGTTAGAAGAACCAAAACCATCTCTGAAAAGATGGTTCCTTTCACATTTCCATAACCCATGAAATATTAGGAAAATATGGGAAAAATATGAAGCTTATGGATGGAAGGGGACTTTCAGGTCATCTTCCTTCCTGTACCAACCAGCTGTGTGATAAGGATCTGTCCTTTTCTTCTGAAGCTCGCTGCCCAGGCTAAAGGTGTGAGACCCCTGCTGGTATTGGAGACACTATGGCTGCAGAAAGACCAGGTTTATGAGGTTCTGTCATAAGAGAACTAGATTGATGGCTACTCAACTTGGCCTGGGCAGCAAAGGTTTGTCACAAGGTGGTGATAATGGCACCTCTGCTCTGTGAATTACTCCTTTAGTGAAAAGAGAAGATTTTTAGTAAAGGCTCTGGTGTCTCTGTGATTGCGAAATATGGAGCATTTGCGATTTCCTAGTATCGCTGTGGATCGCAAAGCGTCACAACGCTCGCCACACATCTATAAGGTTACTGTTGTGTATAAGTTTCTTTAAGCATTTAAGGGTCTTAAAAGGGACAGATGACTTCCCTGATGAAGTGTCAAGTTGTGGGTTAAGGGCGACATTGAAGTCTCCAGCTAGGAATACTATACCTTCTCTAAAATCCTCAAACTTTCACCAAGTGGTTTCAAACCAAATTTTTTGAGACACATTAGGTGCATAGAAATTGGCAAATGTATACATTTGGGAGCTAATAGTCCCTTTCACCAGGACAAAACGACCATTGGGGTCTATTAGAGAGTCAGTCATGCTAAAGTCGAGATGCTTATGGAAACCGATACTAGCACAGAGCCTATTTGAGTGTGTGGAAGAGCTGTGAAACCACTGGTTGTAGTAGGATCTAGACAGATTAGGGACCCGATTATTTTTAAAATGTGTTTCTTGTAATAAGATTACTTTTGTTTTTTCTTTGTGTAGATAATGTAGAATCTGACTTCCTTTAACTGGGTTTTTGAAACCTTTGACATTATATGTGGCTATATGAATGTCAGCCATTTTGGTGTCCGATTTGAGAGGGAGCAGTACTTACATACCCCTGGATGACCAAGTCAACTCCGCTGCCGTTCTCTGGTGGAAAGGTAGTTGGTGTCAAAGAGATTGCAATTTTGAGGGGGTGGGAAAGGACTAAAATAAAAAAGAAAGAACGTCAACACATATAACGAACATTGTATTAACAATCCTCTGCTGAATAAGAATACTAGGAATTTCATTCTCCTAATGTAGGACCTCCATAGGTCCGTACCTCTGTCAAAGGACAGAAGTACTAAGCCCTGAAAACAGTACAGGGCCAGCATGAGAGGCATTAACAGTGTATTCATGAGTGAGATAAAGAAGTGAGTGGTGTCTATAGAAATAATAATAGTAATAATGGGCAATAATCAATTACCCTGAACCATACATGAGATCATAAAAGAGAGCAATAGAGCTGCACATTATAACCAAGGCATAACAAACCTAGATCACTGACTGCCCAGACCCCCAACCCACACCTGAGTATGAAAACAGATGTGCAAACTACTAATAAAGAGTTTGGGAGACAAAGAGGAGGGGTCTACGCAATCAGCCATCCGGTCGCCACCCCCAGACCACAGTAAAATGGAAATAAATGATCAGAACATCTCTGAACATTGAGGAGCAACTTCAGTCCTCTTCAGGGATGATGCGTCTAGGGGATAGTTTCCCATGTTTTTTCTTGGACTTAGAAGATTTGCCACCTCCTGCTAACTCCCATGAGGTAGGAGGTAAGATGTCCTGTGGAATAAGAACGTCATTTGTAGCAGACCAATCTGGGATGTCCACATCTTGTATCTCCAGAGTTTCCAGAATATCTGGGAGGTCTTTTGGTGATATCAGGATGAGTTTCTTCTCCTTCCAGGTGATAAGCATTCCGAACGGGAAAAGCCATCTGAAGGTGATGCGTCTATGTCTTAGGAGTTCTGTGAGTGGTTTCAGGGCACGTCTCTTATTAAGAGTGGCAGGGGCAAGATCTTGGAAAAGGAGGATTTGTGAGCCTTCGTACATGATGTTTTCACTTTCTCTAGCTCTTTTCATTACAAGGTCCTTCTGCGCAAAATTTAGCAGTTTGCAGATGATGTCTCTAGGGGGGTCACCCTGTTTGGGCCTAGGGCGAAGGGCGCGGTGGGCTTTTTCAATTATGATTGGGTCAGGATGTGCTTCACCCAGTAGCGCCATACATATTTCTTTAACAGCATTAGGAATAGCCTCATTAGCGACAGACTCTGGTACTCCCCTGATACGTATATTGTTCCTTCTGCCTCTATTGTCCTGATCCTCAATGTAGTCATAAAGGTAATTTATATGGTTTTGATAGACAGAGAGTGCAGTTGAATTTTTATTTGTGTATTCTGCGACAGCTGATTGCGTGGACTCTAAAGCTTCCACTCTCTGACTCACTTGTCTCATTTCTCGTTTTATTTCAGACAGTTCCTCTAAGACAGGATTTAATGCTTTAGATAAGGCTTGTGAGATGAAAGATCTGGAAATGGGTAAATCTGAAGTTGCCTCAGAAGATTCCTCCTCCTCACTATCCCTGTCATGTTGTAGATTTAGCTGTTTCTGTGGATTACCTTTGGGTGCAGAAGAAGGGATCCCCTGATTTGTTGTGTTCTTCTTCATCATAAATCTGTCTAAATCGGATTGAGAAAGAGATGGGGCCTTTAGCTGTTTCTGAGAGTCTTGTTCAACCTCCCTATATCTGCCCACTTTTACCATGGATGCGTTTGACCTTGCCACTGTAGTGATCTATGCTCACTTCTTCATCACAGGTTGAAAAAAATATACATCATAAAATCAAGGAAAGTGCAAGCCCAGGTTAGGCTTTTAGGCCATTTTATAGATGAGAGATAATGCTGCAGTGTATTCAACACTTAGACAAAATGAGTTACTGTCTCTTTAAATTCTCTCAATTTCACAGAGCAAAAATCTTTTATGTTTACAGTCCGGCAGTAACTACCGAGGGGTTATGAGGTCGTAGGCTACCACAGTCTAGCACTATAAGGTGCACTGGGGCCAGGACCCGTGACAATTTCACATGAACACACCGCTGATGTTGAAGCTAAGGCCCTGAGTAGTACAGCGGGAGTCTATGCAGGTGAGTGAATATGACCTCACAGTAACCGGAGCGTGTAAGGCAGGGGGGGTACCTTCCCCTCCCCAGTTTTAATTTCATTGGTGGCCAGTGTGCGGCCCCCCCCGGCCCCCCCTCCCTCCCTCTATTGTATTATTTTTATTGGTGGCACAGCATGCGGCCCCCCTCCCTCCCTCTATTGTATTATTTTCATTGGTGGCACAGTGTGCGGCCTCCCCTCTCTTCCCCCCCCCCCCGATCATTGGTGGCAGCGGAGAGTTGTGATCAGAGTCCCAGTTTAATCGCTGGGGCTCCGATCGGTAACCATGGCAGCCAGGACGCTACTGCAGTCCTGGTTGCCATGGTTACTTAGCAATATTAGAAGCATCATACTTACCTGCTGCGCTGTCTGTGACCGGCCGGGAGCTCCTCCTACTGGTAAGTGACAGATCATTAAGCAATGCGCTGCACAGACCTGTCACTTACCAGTAGGAGGAGCTCCCGGCCGGTCACAGACAGCGCAGCAGGTAAGTATGATGCTTCTAATATTGCTAAGTAACCATGGCAACCAGGACTGCAGTAGCTTCCTGGTTGCCATGGTTACCGATCGGAGCCCAGCGATTAAACTGGGACTCCGATCGGAACTCTCCGCTGCCACCAATGATCGGGGGGAAAGAGGGGAGGCCGCACACTGCCACCAATGATAATAATACAATTGAGGGATGGGGGGGCCGCACACTGGCCACCAATGAAAATAATACAATAGAGGAAGGGGGGGGCGCACACTGTGCCACCAATGAAAATAATACAATAGAGGGAGGGAGGGGGGGCGGGGGGGGCCGCACACTGACCACCAATGAAAATAATACAATAGAGGGAGGGAGGGGGGCCGAGGGGGGTCTGCCCCCTGCTGCCTGGCAGCCACTGTTCTCGTACAGGGGACTATGATACACACAATTAACCCCCTTCAGGTGCGGCACCTAAGGGGTTAATTGTGCGGATCACAGCCCCTTGTAAGAGATCGGGTGCTGCCAGGCAGCAGGGGGCAGTCATGTACACAGTTCTTAGTATATTCTAACTTGAAGCGTCCCCATCACCATGGGAACGCCTCTGTGTTAGAATATACTGTCGGATCTGAGTTTCACGATCTAACTCATATCCGAAAGTATATTCTAACATAGGGGCGTTCCCATGGTGATGGGGACGCTTCAAGTTAAAATATACCATCGGATTAGAGAAAACTCCGATCCGATGGTATAATAGGGACTCCTGACTTTACATTGCACCATATTGTGTCAACGTCAAACGGATCCGTCCCTATTGACTTGCATTGTAAGTCAGGACGGATCCGTTTGGGTCCGCACGGCCAGGCGGACACCAAAACGACTTTTTTTTCATGTCCGTGGATCCTCAAAAAATCAAGGAAGACCCACGGACAAAAAAACGGCCACGGATCACGGACCCCGTTTTTGCAGACCTTTAAAAAAACGGTCGTGTACATGAGGCCTTACTGCAAGGCACAGTGTTCTACGCCACTATAAAGGCTCTCTGCAGCCAGGAAATAGCGTTTTTTAAAGAAATTCGACACAAATAAATTCGGATTGAGAACCAAATTTTTCACAAAAAATTAGGCGAATCGACGAATACAATTTTTTAAAAATTCGCTCATCTTTAGCTTGTCTTTGCCTATTTATACATTGTGTTTAAACACTTTTATTTCTGAATTTCATAACAATGGTACATTTTATTATGTAATATATTTTATTTGTTAATTAACAATCCTTTTTAGCACACTGACATCTGGTGTGCGACACAAAAACACATACAACTTGTCTGCAACTTGCAGTCCAGCAACTGTTTTGTGCCAAGTTCACAATTCTGTTTTTTGGTCAGTTATTTCCATGAGTAAGGGCTCATTCAGATGACCGCACATAGTTGTTCTGTTCCGCGACCCTGCAAAAAATATAGAGCATGTCCTATTCTTGTCCGCGGACAAGAATAGGTATTTCTATAATGGGCCGCCTGTTCTGTTCCGCAGACTGCGGAACGCACACGGGCAGCATCTGTGTTTTGCAGATCGCTAAACACGGCGCGGTCTTCCTGATGCGCCCTTATTGTGAGCCAAAAACACAGAACGGGTGCAGATCTTTCCATTATACGTTTTCACTAAGTAGCCTTCACTACTGGTTTTAGCTAATAATAACTGATCACATAACTGAAATTACTGAACGGTCCCTGCAGTGAATTGTCACATCTGCGCTGCAATGGCTTCTGTGTGTCAGGGCCAGATATTGAGAAAAATATTAGTGACAACAAATATATTTTTTCCATAATTTTTCAATAATTTTCCTATAAACGGTCCTTGCAGTGAATTGTCACATCTGTGCTGCAATAGCGTGTGTATGTCAGGCCCAGATATTGGGAAAAATATTAGCGAAAACAATTATATTTTTTCCAAAGTTTATCCACATTTGTCCTATAAACGGTCCCTGCAGTGAATTGTCACATCTGTGCTGCAATTGCGTCTGTGTGTCAGGCCCAAATATTGGGAAAAATATTAGTGACAACAAATATATTTTTTCCATAATTTATCCACACTTTGCCTATAAACGGTGTCTGCAGTGAATTGTCACATCTGCGCTGCAATAGATTGTGTGTGTCAGGACAAGAGATAGTAAAAATATAAGTGAAATCAATTTAATTTTTTCCATACTTTTACGTACTGTTTCCATATATTATGCTTGCTGTGAACTGTGACATCCGTGTCACATCTTTTGTGTCAAGCGTGCATATAACATTTAATATGAAGAAGGTGAGCATTAAGGGATGGGGAAGTGGCCGTGATGCTGATGCACGCAGTGGCCATGGCTCTGGGTGCGTTGAAACTGTGCCTGCTGCAAGAGCACAAGAAAAACAATCATCCAAGATGCCTAGCTTCATGTCCCAGTTTGCAGTCAGCCCAGTGCGAGCAGGTGGTCGGTTGGATTGCAGCAGATAATGCTTCCAGTCGGTTAAGCACCACCCTGTCTTCCAACAAGTCCAGTCTCAGTAGCCAGGAGTCTGGTCCACACAATCCTCACCCTGATCCTCCTTCCTCCCACCATTTACAGTCTGGCCAAACAAGTGATCGCACACTCGGATATTCCGAGGACCTCTTTTCATCACCATTAATTGATTTGGCCCTTGTGCCCTGATTCCCAACCTCTTGAGCATCCAGAGTCACAAGAACATGACACTGGGGTATGGCAATTAGTGTTTAATGAGGTGGATGATGATGAGACACAGTTTCCAATGACTCAACAGCAATTATTGTCTCAAGAAGTTGAGGAAGAGAATGACACACAGTTGTCAATCACTGAGGTTGTGGTTAGGTCAAAAAATCTGGAGGATGATCAGAGTGAGGAAGTGGAAGAGGAGGTGCTGGACGACGAGGTCACTGCCCCAACCTGGGAAGGTGGCAATAAGCAGAGCAAGGAGACCAGTACAGAGGGGGAGGGATCTGCAGCACTGCAACAGGCTGGAAGAGGCAGTGGGGTAGCAAAAGGTAGAAGGCGGGAACCACCGAACAGGCCCGCAACCCCCTTGCGTAAATCTCCCTTGCCAAGGGGTAGGTGTCCGGCAGTATGGCGCTTTTTATAGGAAAGTGCAGATGACAAAATAATAGTAGTTTGCAACCAGTGCCACACCAAAATGAGCCGGGGCGTGAACACTAGCAACCTCACCACCACCAGCATGATCCGCCACATGGCGTCAAAGCACCCTAATAGGTGGGCCAAACGCCTGGGTCCACAATCTGTGTCTGTGGGTCACACCACTGCCTCCTCTTCCCCTGTGTTACATGCTGGCCAATCCCCTGTCCAAGACGAAGGTCCGGATGCCTCCCACCCTGCACCTGGACCTTCACAAGCACCATCAGCGACCACATCCACTTTTCCTACCCCAGGCATTTGAACGCAAGCACAAATACCCAGCCACCCACCCACAGGCCATAGCACTAAATACGCAGCTTTCCAAATTACTGGCCTTGGAAATGTTGCCATTTAGGCTTGTGGACACTGAGGCCTTCCGCAGCCTGATGTCGGCAGCAATCCCTTGTTACGCACTCCCCAGCCGCAACTATTTTTCAAGGTGTGCCGTGCCAGCCTTACACCAACACCCTTAACATCACACGTTCCCTGACCAGTTACTGGGAAGGTCCACTTAACCACGGACACATGGACAAGTCCTTTCGGCCAGGGACGCTACATTTCCCTGATGATACAGGGAGAGACTCGTACCCTGGGATGGCACAGGTGCTACCGACACCAAGGTTTGCGGGCCCCAATTCCATCAGGGTTTCCAACACCACCTACGATAGTGGCTCCAACCCCCACTTCTCCTCCTCTGCCTCCTCCACCACTTCCACCTCCGAATTATCCGCGTGCCATCAGTCAGTCAGTCATCATTCCCGTCAGTCATCAGTTGGCAGCTAGAAGCAGTGTAGCACTGCAGTGGGGAAGCTGCAACAGGCCGTGCTGTAGATGATCTGCCTAGGTGACAAACAGCACACCTCCGCATAGCTGTGGCAGGGGAAAAGAGACCAGACTGATCTGTGGCTCTCGCCACTCAACCTAGAACCAGGCATGGTTGTGTCTGATAATGGCCGTAACTTGGTGGCGGCTTTGGAGCTTGGCAACCTTAGACACATCCTATGCCTTGCCCACGTATTCAACCTTGTGGTTCAGGGGTTTCTAAAAACATACCCCAATTTGCCTGAGCTACTGGTGAAGGTGCGCCGTGTGTGTGCACATTTCCACAAGTCACGACAGCTTCAGCCGGTCTGTCAACGCTGCAGCAGCGCTTGAAATTGCCAGCTCACTGGCTTTTGTGTGACGTGAGCACGCGCTGGAACTCCACGTTCCACATGTTGGCCAGGCTTTGTGAGCAGCAGAAGGCAGTTGTGGAATACCAGCTGAAACATGGTCGTCGCCTTTCCAGTCAGCTTCCGCTATTCACAAGCGAGGAGTTGGCATGGATGTATGACCTCTGTGAGGTTTTACGCAACTTTGAGGAATCAACACAGATAGCAATACTAGAAGATCCTTAGAAAAAAATATAAGGGGTTGGGTCAGCACAACCTGCTGCAGGTGCACATCACTATGGCGAAATACATATACAAACGGAAAATGCAAATGTGATCGCACACTACATCCAGCACTCTGCCCTCCATGCTGGATGAGACATTGGTTTATATTTTGGCCAAAGCATAGTAAGCCACTCACCGCGTCAAGGCTGTCTCATGAGTGGTCCCTAACTCTTGTTCCTACCTGTTCATGGGCCATGACAGCCACATAAAATCCAGGGAATGCAGGTCAGCATGCAAGCCAAGTACACTTTGCTTGTAACCCCGTCCGGTGCCATTACAGCTTTCATCGGATCCAGGGATGCAAGTACCAACATGCATGCTGAACCTACCATATACTTCTCCTGGAGCCAGATGGCTAATGGTAGGTTCTATACAAGCAGACTCAGTTTTATACTGACTTTAAAACCAGCCTCAAGGACAGATTAACTGGTCAGGTGTGCAATGACTCCAAGGAGATCGCCACGCCTCCAATATATACTACAAAGAAAAAAATAAGGGGTTGGGTCAGCACAACCTGCTGCAGGTGCACATCACTATGGCGAAATACATATACAAACGGAAAATGCAAATGTGATCGCACACTACATCCAGCACTCTGCCCTCCATGCTGGATGAGACATTGGTTTATATTTTGGCCAAAGCATAGTAAGCCACTCACCGCGTCAAGGCTGTCTCATGAGTGGTCCCTAACTCTTGTTCCTACCTGTTCATGGGCCATGACAGCCACATAAAATCCAGGGAATGCAGGTCAGCATGCAAGCCAAGTACACTTTGCTTGTAACCCCGTCCGGTGCCATTACAGCTTTCATCGGATCCAGGGATGCAAGTACCAACATGCATGCTGAACCTACCATATACTTCTCCTGGAGCCAGATGGCTAATGGTAGGTTCTATACAAGCAGACTCAGTTTTATACTGACTTTAAAACCAGCCTCAAGGACAGATTAACTGGTCAGGTGTGCAATGACTCCAAGGAGATCGCCACGCCTCCAATATATACTACAAAGAAAAAAATAAGGGGTTGGGTCAGCACAACCTGCTGCAGGTGCACATCACTATGGCGAAATACATATACAAACGGAAAATGCAAATGTGATCGCACACTACATCCAGCACTCTGCCCTCCATGCTGGATGAGACATTGGTTTATATTTTGGCCAAAGCATAGTAAGCCACTCACCGCGTCAAGGCTGTCTCATGAGTGGTCCCTAACTCTTGTTCCTACCTGTTCATGGGCCATGACAGCCACATAAAATCCAGGGAATGCAGGTCAGCATGCAAGCCAAGTACACTTTGCTTGTAACCCCGTCCGGTGCCATTACAGCTTTCATCGGATCCAGGGATGCAAGTACCAACATGCATGCTGAACCTACATATACTTCTCCTGGAGCCAGATGGCTAATGGTAGGTTCTATACAAGCAGACTCAGTTTTATACTGACTTTAAACCAGCCTCAAGGACAGATTAACTGGTCAGGTGTGCAATGACTCCAAGGAGATCGCCACGCCTCCAATATATACTACAAAGAAAAAAATAAGGGGTTGGGTCAGCACAACCTGCTGCAGGTGCACATCACTATGGCGAAATACATATACAAACGGAAAATGCAAATGTGATCGCACACTACATCCAGCACTCTGCCCTCCATGCTGGATGAGACATTGGTTTATATTTTGGCCAAAGCATAGTAAGCCACTCCCCGCGTCAAGGCTGTCTCATGAGTGGTCCCTAACTCTTGTTCCTACCTGTTCATGGGCCATGACAGCCACATAAAATCCAGGGAATGCAGGTCAGCATGCAAGCCAAGTACACTTTGCTTGTAACCCCGTCCGGTGCCATTACAGCTTTCATCGGATCCAGGGATGCAAGTACCAACATGCATGCTGAACCTACCATATACTTCTCCTGGAGCCAGATGGCTAATGGTAGGTTCTATACAAGCAGACTCAGTTTTATACTGACTTTAAAACCAGCCTCAAGGACAGATTAACTGGTCAGGTGTGCAATGACTCCAAGGAGATCGCCACGCCTCCAATATATACTACAAAGAAAAAAATAAGGGGTTGGGTCAGCACAACCTGCTGCAGGTGCACATCACTATGGCGAAATACATATACAAACGGAAAATGCAAATGTGATCGCACACTACATCCAGCACTCTGCCCTCCATGCTGGATGAGACATTGGTTTATATTTTGGCCAAAGCATAGTAAGCCACTCACCGCGTCAAGGCTGTCTCATGAGTGGTCCCTAACTCTTGTTCCTACCTGTTCATGGGCCATGACAGCCACATAAAATCCAGGGAATGCAGGTCAGCATGCAAGCCAAGTACACTTTGCTTGTAACCCCGTCCGGTGCCATTACAGCTTTCATCGGATCCAGGGATGCAAGTACCAACATGCATGCTGAACCTACCATATACTTCTCCTGGAGCCAGATGGCTAATGGTAGGTTCTATACAAGCAGACTCAGTTTTATACTGACTTTAAAACCAGCCTCAAGGACAGATTAACTGGTCAGGTGTGCAATGACTCCAAGGAGATCGCCACGCCTCCAATATATACTACAAAGAAAAAAATAAGGGGTTGGGTCAGCACAACCTGCTGCAGGTGCACATCACTATGGCGAAATACATATACAAACGGAAAATGCCATCTGGCTCCAGGAGAAGTATATGGTAGGTTCAGCATGCATGTTGGTACTTGCATCCCTGGATCCGATGAAAGCTGTAATGGCACCGGACGGGGTTACAAGCAAAGTGTACTTGGCTTGCATGCTGACCTGCATTCCCTGGATTTTATGTGGCTGTCATGGCCCATGAACAGGTAGGAACAAGAGTTAGGGACCACTCATGAGACAGCCTTGACGCGGTGAGTGGCTTACTATGCTTTGGCCAAAATATAAACCAATGTCTCATCCAGCATGGAGGGCAGAGTGCTGGATGTAGTGTGCGATCACATTTGCATTTTCCGTTTGTATATGTATTTCGCCATAGTGATGTGCACCTGCAGCAGGTTGTGCTGACCCAACCCCTTATTTTTTTCTTTGTAGTATATATTGGAGGCGTGGCGATCTCCTTGGAGTCATTGCACACCTGACCAGTTAATCTGTCCTTGAGGCTGGTTTTAAAGTCAGTATAAAACTGAGTCTGCTTGTATAGAACCTACCATTAGCCATCTGGCTCCAGGAGAAGTATATGGTAGGTTCAGCATGCATGTTGGTACTTGCATCCCTGGATCCGATGAAAGCTGTAATGGCACCGGACGGGGTTACAAGCAAAGTGTACTTGGCTTGCATGCTGACCTGCATTCCCTGGATTTTATGTGGCTGTCATGGCCCATGAACAGGTAGGAACAAGAGTTAGGGACCACTCATGAGACAGCCTTGACGCGGTGAGTGGCTTACTATGCTTTGGCCAAAATATAAACCAATGTCTCATCCAGCATGGAGGGCAGAGTGCTGGATGTAGTGTGCGATCACATTTGCATTTTCCGTTTCTAGAAGATCCTTGTTGAAAAATTGCTCCAAAATTTTCCATCTGACAACTCTGGCGGCAGAGTCCTTACTTCCTTGGCCAACCGAGGAGGGGAGACAAGGGAAACACACCGCAGTTCCAACAGAGGCAGGGCAACACTCTCCAAAGCCTGGGACAGTTTCATGACACCCCGCCAGCACCCTCACCTTGATGTGCGGCCTACTGCCACAAGAGGAGAAACATTTTGGAAGATGGTGAAGGAGTACATAACAGACCATGTCAGCGTCCTAAATGATCCCTCAGTGCCTTAAAACTACTGGGTGTCCAAGCTGGACACGTGGCACAAACTGTCACTCTACTCTTTGGAGGTGCTGGCCTGCCCTGCTGCCAGCGTTTTGTCTGAGCGGGTATTTAGTGCTGCTGGTGGCATTATAACAGATAACCGTATCCGCCTGTCAACTGAAAATGCTGACAGGTTGACTCATATAAAAATTAACAAGGCCTGGATTGACCATGACTTCTTGACTCGACCAGAGGAATGCTGATGAACATAAAGGCACTTTACATGTGTTGTTTTTAATGTAGTTAATAGACACCTTTGGAATGCGTCACGGCATGACGTAATGACGTAGGCGTGCCGTGCTCCCCGCCCTCTCCCTTGCCTCGTCTTGCCTGCCTGCTTGATCTCGCCCGCCTCACGCCTCTCTCCCTCTGCGAGTTTCAGCTCCAAGTTCGGCTCGACCCTTACCGTCTGGGAGCGCGTCCGTCTGCCCGCTGCTCACCGCTGTTATCTGCTGCACACTGTTCTCCGTTGATGATGGTGGACTGCGGAGCGCTGGAGGTCCTGGTCAGCCACAGTGAAAACTACTTGGCCTCGGGCAGGGTTTGTTTTCTGTTCCTTGGGAGCCTATCCGGGTGCGTAGCCTGTTGCCTGTTGCTTGCCCGCTGTCCCTGGCCTGGGAGGGCGGACTCTGGAGTGCTGCTGGAGGAGAGTTTGTGGGATTGTGGGCCGGTTGGTGAGGCCACGACTCGGACCTGATTGGCGGCACCGGACGGGCAGATACGGGAGGATACTCCCGGACACCTGAATCGGGCCTGCTAGTGTACTACACTGTGCTGGACATATATGCCTGCAGATGATTTAGTCTGCTTTATGGAGGCTTTCCCCACTTATATGTGTGGAGATAGTGGGCTGTCCCATTAGCAGTGCGGGCTGGTCTTTTTTTGGGGTCTGGTGGGACCGACCTGAGCCGGATAGGAGTCCTCCCTATAATGGATGATTAGAGGACTATTTGGAACTTTAGCTAACTAAGGGTAGTTTTTTCCTTGATGTAACTAATCTATCATCTACCTTCAGACGTAGCTGCTCCTATTGAAAATCATTGGAGCGGGCTTAGGCCCTGGATGGAAGCCCACAGAAGCTGAACAGGCCAGACGGATCCATCTTCCTCGTATTTGAAGAAGTACAAGCTGAGGATTTGGACACTGGAATACTAACCCTGTAATCCTCACCTGCTGCATTTACTAATCTTGCTAACTACTATTGGAATATCTCCCATGAACTGATATGTGTGGAGTTAGAAAGGGTATAGGAAGCTATCTTTAATAACGTATGCAGCATTTCGAGTAATATTCCTATACTTGGATATCAGACTCAAGGTTTCAAATTTTACTATCTACTAACCCCGTCAACTAAACATTCTAACAACCTGTGACTCTGTAACTCTCCTGAATGTATGAATCCATATCTCTGGATCCTCTTTATTGGAACTCCAACATGTGGAGTGGCAAGAGTTAATAATATCCCCCTATTTGGACACTAGAGTATTAACCTCTTAAATCTCATTTTTTGGTTATGTATCTACTCTGTTAACTATTTCTCTCACAATACTTATGAGTTTATATGTCCGGAACTTTGTACAGGGACTGTAATGTGAGGATTCCTGTTATGTGTATTGAGCACCTGACATTATGGGGCATAGGCGCTATAGTACTAATTTCTCAAGCTGTTCCATCTGCTCTTATTGTTAATAATCAACTCTGTCCCCAGCCTTCCCCTCTGTCCTGCCCAACCTTTGTGGGAGGAGGAGGAGTGGGAGGAGGAGGAGGTGGAATACCGTGATCAAGGATTGGCATTGGTGTTTTTTTGTGATCGTGAGAAGTTTATTTTTGTGCTTTTCTTCCTTTTTTTTTTGTTACCCTTAAGGGAAAATGCCCCCGAAATCTGTTAATAGGAAATCTACGGGGTACTCATCACCTAAAAGCGCAGGCCCGAGTAGTCCCTCAGCAAAAATAGATCAATTTAAAAAAAAATCTTCCCCGCACAAGACAAGACAAGCTCAGAAATCACAGCTATCCCAGGAAACCCCCGCTATCTCTGACAAAGCAGATATAGGGAGTGATATGGATGGGAATTCGGGAGGAGAAAATAGGATGGAATTGATTGATAATAAACTGGCTGACATATTGGCAGCGGTGCATCTAGCCAATCAATCACTGAGGGAGCTCTCTCTAAAGGTGGTCTCTGTACAATCTAACATTTCCCTAATAAAAGATGAAATGAACAAGATACGGGATAAAGTTAAGCAGTTGCAGGGTTTCACTAAAGAAATGAAAAAGGATCTGGACGTGACCTCGGGGAAAGCCAATACTTTGGAATCCGAGAACAAAACATTGAAGGATAAATTGGCTTCCCTGGAGGATATGTCCAGAAGATTTAATTTGAGGCTGATAGGATTTCCAGAGGGGGCTGAGGGTGATGTAGCAGAAGAGTTTGTACAGAGTTGGTTGCTAACTAATATTGGAACGGAGTCCCTTTCGCCCTCTTTTTGTGTAGAGAGGGCGCATAGGATTCCGTTTAAAAAACCTCCACCGGGTGCCCCTCCGAGGGCAATGTTAGCCAGATTGCTGTCCCAAAAAGATAGGGATAAGATTCTGAGGGAAAAGTGGGATATCAAAGATTTGTTGTTTAATGATAGCAGGATAGAGATCTACCCGGATTTCTCTAAAAATACTCATGAGAAACGTACGGCATTCCACGAGGTGAAAAAACAGCTAGCATCTGTAAAAATTAAATACTCTATGATGTACCCAGCAACTCTTAGACTAATATATGAAGGAAAGACCCTGTTTTTCCCCAAATTGGAGGGATTAGTGTCGTGGATGGAGCAAAAGTGTATTGCTAAGTAAATATGGAGCGGGTGCGGGCGATGAAGGGGCGGTGAGGAGTACAAGGAGGAAGGGGGAATGTCACTCTCTGATGACCAGAAAGGGGGGTTGGGGGGGAAATAGTGGGAGGGGACTCGTTGTCTGGGGGCACATCTATAGCGGACGGGCCAGGAAGGCCGTACCTCCAAGGAATGACCTAGAGCCAGGATAGTCACAATCTAATGACAGACAGACTTTTTGCATGGAATGTCCGTGGTTTAGCGGACAGAACTAAAAGAGTGATTGTCTTTGATATCATTAGTAAACATCTTCCTGCGATTGTGTGTCTAGTTGAAAGTCACCAGACTACTGAGAAAGTCCTGAGCATGAAAAAAAAGTGGGCACAGGCTGAGTATCACTCGTGTCTTTCTTCTTTTTCTCGGGGGGTCAGTGTGTACATACATAATAAAGTACAGTACGAACCTATCGGACAAAGAATAGATAAAGAGGGTAGGTTTGTGTTTCTCCACTGTAGATGGTCCCAGATAGAGTTGAGCGAACACCTGGATGTTCGGGTTCGAGAAGTTCGCCCGAACTTCACGGAAATGTTCGGGTTCGGGATCCGAACCCGAACCGAACTTCGTCCCGAACCCGAACCCTATTGAAGTCAATGGGGACCCGAACTTTTGGGCACTAAAAAGGCTGTAAAACAGACCAGGAAAGAGCTAGAGGGCTGCAAAAGGCAGCAACATGTAGGTAAATACCCTGCAAACAAATGTGGATAGGGAAATGAATTAAAATAAAAATTAAAAAAATAAAAATGACCCAATATCAATTGGACAGAGGTCCCATAGCAGAGAATCTGGCTTCACGTCAGCAGAGAATCAGTCTCTTCATGCCATAGCAAAGAATCTGGCTTCATGTCAGCACAGAATCAGTCTCTTCATGCCATAGCAGAGAATCTGGCTTCATGTCAGCACAGAATCAGTCTTCATGTCATAGCAGAGATCAGGCTTCACGTCACCCACCACTGGAACAGGCTACTGTCACACATTTAGGCCCAGGCACCCAGGAAGAGGAGAGAGGTCCCGTAACAGAGAATCTGGCCTTATGTCAGCGCAGAATCAGTCTTCATGTCATAGCAGAGAATCAGGCTTCACGTCACCCACCACTGGAACAGGCCACTGTCACACATTTAGGCCCCGGCACCCAGACAGAGGAGAGCGGTCCCGTAACAGAGAATCTGGCCTTATGTCAGCGCAGAATCTGTCTTCATGTCATAGCAGAGAATCAGGCTTCACGTCACCCACCACTGGAACAGGCCACTGTCACACATTTAGACCCAGGCACCCAGGCAGAGGAGAGAGGTCCCGTAACAGAGAATCTGGCCTTAAGTCAGCGCAGAATCTGTCTTCATGTCATAGCAGAGAATCAGGCTTCACGTCACCCACCACTGGAACAGGCCACTGTCACACATTTAGGCCCAGGCACCCAGGCAGAGGAGAGAGGTCCCGTAACAGAGAATCTGGCCTTATGTCAGCGCAGAATCAGTCTTCATGTCATAGCAGAGAATCAGGCTTCACGTCACCCACCACTGGAACAGGCCACTGTCACACATTTAGGCCCAGGCACCCAGGCAGAGGAGAGAGGTCCCGTAACAGAGAATCTGGCCTTATGTCAGCGCAGAATCAGTCTTCATGTCATAGCAGAGAATCAGGCTTCACGTCACCCACCACTGGAACAGGCCACTGTCACACATTTAGGCCCAGGCACCCAGGCAGAGGAGAGAGGTCCCGTAACAGAGAATCTGGCCTTATGTCAGCACAGAATCTGTCTTCATGTCATAGCAGAGAATCAGGCTTCACGTCACCCACCACTGGAACAGGCCACTGTCACACATTTAGGCCCCGGCACCCAGACAGAGGAGAGGTTCATTCAACTTTGGGTTGCCCCGCAATATAATGGTAAAATGAAATTAAAAATAGTATTGAATGAGGAAGTGCCCTGGAGTAGAATAATATATTGTTAAGGGGAGGTAGTTAATATCTAATCTGCACAAGGGATGGACAGGTCCTGTGGGATCCATGCCTGATTCATTTTTATGAACGTCAGCTTGTCCACATTGGCTGTAGACAGGCGGCTGCGTTTGTCTGTAATGACGCCCCTGCCGTGCTAAAAACACGTTCAGACAAAACGCTGGCCGCCGGGCAGGCCAGCACCTCCAAGGCATAAAAGGCTAGCTCTGGCCACGTGGACAATTTGGAGACCCAGAAGTTGAATGGGGCCGAACCATCAGTCAGTACGTGGAGGGGTGTGCACAGGTACTGTTCCACCATGTTAGTGAAATGTTGCCTCCTGCTAACACGTTCCGTATCAGGTGGTGGTGCAGTTAGCTGTGGCGTGGTGACAAAACTTTTCCACATCTCTGCCATGCTAACCCTGCCCTCAGAGGAGCTGGGCGTGACACAGCTGCGTTGGCGACCTCTTATCCTCCTCTGCCTTTGCCTTGGGCTTCCACTGGTTCCCCTGTGACATTTGGGAATGCTCTCAGTAGCGCGTCTACCAACGTGTGCTTGTACTCGCGCATCTTCCTATCACGCTCCAGTGTAGGAAGTAAGGTGGGCACATTGTCTTTGTACCGGGGATCCAGCAGGGTGGCAACCCAGTAGTCCGCACACGTTAAAATGTGGGCAACTCTGCTGTCGTTGCGCAGGCACTGCAGCATGTAGTCGCTCATGTGTGCCAGGCTGCCCAGAGGTAAGGACAAGCTGTCCTCTGTGGGAGGCGTATCGTCATCGTCCTGTGTTTCCCCCCAGCCACGCACCAGTGATGGGCCCGAGCTGCTTTGGGTGCCACCCCGCTGTGAACATGCTTCATCCTCATCCTCCTCCACCTCCTCCTCATCCTCGTCCTCCTAGTCCTCCAGTAGTGGGCCCTGTCTAGCCACATTTGTACCTGGCCTCTGGTGTTGCAAAAAAACACCCTCTGAATCACTTCGAAGAGACTGGCCTGAAAGTGCTAAAAATGACCCCTCTTCCTCCTCTTCCTCCTGGGCCACCTCCTCTTCCATCATCGCCCTAAGTGTTTTCTCAAGGAGACATGGAAGTGGTATTGTAACGCTGATAACGGCGTCATCGCCACTGGCCATGTGGGTGGAGTACTCGAAACAACGCAACAGGGCACACAGGTCTCGCATGGAGGCCTAGTCATTGGTGGTGAAGTGTGTCAGATCCACAGTGCGACTGACCCGTGCGTGCTACAGCTGAAACTCCACTATGGCCTGCTGCTGCTCGCACAGTCTGTCCAGCATATGCAAGGTGGAGTTCCACCTGGTGGGTACGTCGCATATGAGGCGGTGAGCCGGAAGGCCGAAGTTACGCTGTAGCGCAGACAGGCGAGCAGCGGCAGGGTGTGAACGCCGGAAGCGCGAACAGACGGCCCGCACTTTATGCAGCAGCTCTGACATGTCGGGGTAGTTGCGAATGAACTTCTGCACCACCAAATTCAGCACATGCACCAGGCAAGGGATGTGCGTCAAACCGGCTAGTCCCAGAGCTGCAACGAGATTTCGCCCATTATCGCACACCACCAGGCCGGGCTTGAGGCTCACCGGCAGCAACCACTCGTCGGTCTGTTGTTCTATACCCCGCCACAACTCCTGTGCGGTGTGGGGCCTGTCCCCCAAACATATGAGTTTCAGAATGGCCTGCTGACGTTTACCCCGGGCTGTGCTGAAGTTGGTGGTGAAGGTGTGTGGCTGACTGGATGAGCAGGTGGAAGAAGAGGAGGAGGAAGCTGAGTAGGAGGAGGACAAGACAGGAGTCAAAGAATGTTGCCCTGCGATCCTTGGCGGCGGAAGGACGTGCGCCAAACAGCTCTCCGCCTGGGGCCCAGCCGCCACTACATTTACCCAGTGTGCAGTTAGGGAGATATAGCGTCCCTGGCCGTGCTTACTGGTCCACGTATCTGTGGTCAGGTGACCTTGCCACAGATGCGTTGCGCAGTGCACACTTGATTTTATCGGACACTTGTTTGTGCAGGGATGGCATGGCTCTCTTGGAGAAGTAGTGGCGGCTGGGAACAACATACTGTGGGACAGCAAGTGACATGAGCTGTTTGAAGCTGTGTGTGTCCACCAGCCTAAATGACAGCATTTCATAGGCCAGTAGTTTAGAAATGCTGGCATTCAGGGCCAGGGATCGAGGGTGGCTAGGTGGGAATTTACGCTTTCTCTCAAATGTTTGTGAGATGGAGAGCTGAACGCTGCCGTGTGACATGGTTGAGATGCTTGGTGACGCAGGTGGTGGTGTTGGTGGTACATCCCATGTTTGCTGGGCGGCAGGTGCCAACGTTCCTCCAGAGGCAGAGGAAGAGGCCGAGGCGGCGGCAGCAGCAGCAGAAGAGGCCGAGGTGGCGGCAGCAGCAGAAGAGGCCGAGGCGGCAGCAGCAGGAGAAGAGGCCGAGGCGGCAGCAGCAGAAGAGGTAGCAGGGGGAGCCTGAGTGACTTCCTTGTTTTTAAGGTGTTTACTCCACTGCAGTTCATGCTTTGCATGCAGGTGCCTGGTCATGCAGGTTGTGCTAAGGTTCAGAACGTTAATGCCTCGCTTCAGGCTCTGATGGCACAGCGTGCAAACCACTCGGGTCTTGTTGTCAGCACATTGTTTGAAGAAGTGCCATGCCAGGGAACTCCTTGAAGCTGCCTTTGGAGTGCTCGGTCCCAGATGGCGGCGGTCAGTATCAGGCGGAGTCTCTTGGCGGCGGGTGTTCTGATTTTGCCCACTGCTCCCTCTTTTGCTACGCTGTTGGCTCGGTCTCACCACTGCCTCTTCCTCCGGACTCTGAAAGTCAGTGGCACGACCTTCATTCCATGTGGGGTCTAGGACGTCATCGTCCCCTGCATCGTCTTCCACCCAGTCTTGATCCCTGACCTCCTGTTCAGTCTGCACACTGCAGAAAGACGCAGCAGTTGGCACCTGTGTTTTTCGTCATCATCAGAGACGTGCTGAGGTGGTATTCCCATGTCCTCATCATCAGGAAACATAAGTGGTTGTGCGTTAGTGCATTCTATCTCTTCCACCCCTGGTGAAGGGCTAGGTGGATGCCCTTGGGAAACCCTGGCAGCAGAGTCTTCAAACAGCATAAGAGACTGCTGCATAACTTGAGGCTCAGACAGTTTCCCTGATATGCATGGGGGTGATGTGACAGACTGATGGGCTTGGTTTTCATGCGCCATCTGTGCGCTTTCTGCAGAAGACTAGGTGGGAGATAATGTGAACGTGCTGAATGCACTGTCGGCCACCCAATTGACTAATGCCTGTACCTGATCAGGCCTTACCATCCTTAGAACGGCATTGGGCCCCACCAAATATCCCTGTAAATTCTGGCGGCTACTGGGACCTGAGGTAGTTGGTACACTAGGACGTGTGGCTGTGGCAGAACGGCCACGTCCTCTCCCAGCACCAGAGGGTCCACTAACACCACCACGACCATGTCCACGTCCGCGTCCCTTATTAGATGTTTTCCTCATTGTTCCCGTTCACCACAATTTTGAGAATGGCAAATTTGGGAATAGTTTTTTCAACCCAGAACAAAAAGTGTGCTTTTACGGTCACTACAAATAACTTGACCAGCTAAAACAGTACAGATTTGGTTGAATAGAAATGTCAGGTCTATTATTTAGGCGCTGGGTGACAGGCTCAACTTGCCCCTGATGTAGTATATGGCCAAAAAATAACCGCACTGTTGATGGTTAAATGCACTTGGGTGACACAGGCTCAGCCTGCACCAGATGTAGTATATGGCCAAAAAATAACCAGACTGTTGATGGTTAAATGCACTTCGGTGACACAGGCTCAGCCTGCAGCTGATGTAGGATATAGCACAAAATAACCACACTATTGATGGTTAAATACACTTGGTGATAGCTTGTGCTGGCGCACCACAAGGCACAAAATGGCCGCCGATCACCCCAGAAAAAAAGTGATCTAAAAACGCTCTGGGCAGCCTCAAAAAAGTAAGCAAGTCAATATTAGCACTTCAAGAAAGCGCCGAACACCGAACCCGAACACGGACTTTTACGAAAATGTTCTGGTCCGTGTCACGGACACCCCAAAATTCGGTACGAACCCGAACTATACAGTTCGGGTTCGCTCATCCCTAGTCCCAGACAATATGTATATTGGCGTTTGTTTACGTCCCTCCACCCTTCACTCTGTATGTTATCTCTCAACTCTTTGACTTTGTAAGTCAAAGAGACGAATGCCCAATTACACTGCGTGCAGAATTATTAGGCAAATGAGTATTTTGACCACATCATCCTCTTTATGCATGTTGTCTTACTCCAAGCTGTATAGGCTCGAAAGCCTACTACCAATTAAGCATATTAGGTGATGTGCATCTCTGTAATGAGAAGGGGTGTGGTCTAATGACATCAACACCCTATATTAGGTGTGCATAATTATTAGGCAACTTCCTTTCCTTTGGCAAAATGGGTCAAAAGAAGGACTTGACAGGCTCAGAAAAGTCAAAAATAGTCAGATATCTTGCAGAGGGATGCAGCACTCTTAAAATTGCAAAGCTTCTGAAGCGTGATCATCAAACAATCAAGCGTTTCATTCAAAATAGTCAACAGTGTCGCAAGAAGCGTGTGGAAAAACCAAGGCGCAAAATAACTGCCCATGAACTGAGAAAAGTCAAGCGTGCAGCTGCCAAGATGCCACTTGCCACCAGTTTGGCCATATTTCAGAGCTGCAACATCACTGGAGTGCCCAAAAGCACAAGGTGTGCAATACTCAGAGACATGGCCAAGGTAAGAAAGGCTGAAAGACGACCACCACTGAACAAGACACACAAGCTGAAACGTCAAGACTGATTTTTCTAAGGTTTTATGGACTGATGAAATGAGAGTGAGTCTTGATGGGCCAGATGGATGGGCCCGTGGCTGGATTGGTAAAGGGCAGAGAGCTCCAGTCCGACTCAGACCGCAGCAAGGTGGAGGTAGAGTACTGGTTTGGCTGGTATCATCAAAGATGAGCTTGTGGGGCCTTTTCGGGTTGAGGATGGAGTCAAGCTCAACTCCCAGTCCTACTGCCAGTTTCTGGAAGACACCTTCTTCAAGCAGTGGTACAAGAAGAAGTCTGCATCTGTCATGGTCTTACCTGCTTGCTGCTCTCCTTCGTTTGACATGTGCTGGCGGCCATCTTGGTTTCTGGGTTTCTTGTAGCCTTCCACCCTGCGGCTCCTCCTTCCCCTGGGAGGAGCTGGATGCCTAGCTCATATATATAGGAGGTCTGTGGCTTCAGTTCCTTGCTTGGTCCTCTTGTGTTCACATGCTTCTAAGACTGCTGCTGCTTCTGGTTCCTGATCCTGGCTTCGTCTGACTACCCTGCTGGTTCCTGATCCTGGTTTCGTCTGACTACCCTGCTGGTTCCTGATCCTGGCTTCGTCTGACTACCCTGCTGGTTCCTGATCCTGGCTT
The DNA here is from genome assembly GCF_905171765.1 of Bufo bufo. Classification (NCBI taxonomy): domain Eukaryota; kingdom Metazoa; phylum Chordata; class Amphibia; order Anura; family Bufonidae; genus Bufo; species Bufo bufo. The sequence continues at coordinate 289,381,808 of NC_053393.1, forward strand.
CGTCTGACTACCCTTCTGGTTCCTGACCTCTGGCTTCGCAAAGACTCTGCTCGGTTTCACCATCCGTTTGGACTTTTGCTTTACAGCTTTATTTTCAATAAAGCCTTCTTATTTCACTTATCTCTTGTTGTACGTCTGGTTCATGGTTCCGTGACAGCATCCTTCAAGAAAAACATGATTTTCATGCAGGACAATGCTCCATCACACGCGTCCAAGTACTCCACAGCGTGGCTGGCAAGAAAGGGTATAAAAGAAGAAAATCTAATGACATGGCCTCCTTGTTCACCTGATCTGAACCCCATTAAGAACCTGTGGTCCATCATCAAATGTGAGATTTACAAGGAGGGAAAACAGTACACCTCTCTGAACAGTGTCTGGGAGGCTGTGGTTGCTGCTGCACGCAATGTTGATGGTGAACAGATCAAAACACTGACAGAATCCATGGATGGCAGGCTTTTGAGTGTCCTTGCAAAGAAAGGTGGCTATATTGGTCACTGATTTGTTTTTGTTTTGTTTTTGAATGTCAGAAATGTATATTTGTGAATGTTGAGATGTTATATTGGTTTCACTGGTAAAAATAAATAATTGAAATGGGTATATATTTGTTTTTTTGTTAGTTGCCTAATAATTATGCACAGTAATAGTCACCTGCACACACAGATATCCCCCTAAAATAGCTAAAACTAAAAACAAACTAAAAACTACTTCCAAAAATATTCAGCTTTGATATTAATGAGTTTTTTGGGTTCATTGAGAACATGGTTGTTGTTCAATAATAAAATTAATCCTCAAAAATACAACTTGCCTAATAGTTCTGCACTCCCTGTATATTGCTAGGAGATTTTAATGATGTAATTCACCGTGGATTGGACAGGATCTCCTCGGGCTGCCGGAGCGGGTTGGGAACAGGAGGAACATCGTCATTAGCCAATATATGTCAAGAAATTACGCTAATAGATATCTGGCGACATCTGTATGGTGATGCAAGAGTATACTCCTGTTTCAGTCGTTCCTGCACTGCCCTATCCAGGATAGACCTGGCCTTTACAACGGCTAACTTTATTAAAAGGATTGTTCGCATGAAATATGAGCCACATACGATTTCAGATCACTCCCCAATCCTCCTAGTAATAAAAAGGTGGGAGGTTGCGGGGATGCCTCGCACCTTTAGACTTAACCCGCACTGGTTTAACATACTTCAGGAACAGGGAGAAATGGGGAGTGAGTTGGAAGAATTTTGGAATCTTAATGTTAGCTCTGCTCATATACATTATGTCTGGGACGCCCTAAAAGCCTTTACCCGAGGCATTTTTTATTCTAGAATTCAAAAAGCCAAAGTTTCCTATACTAAAAGGGAGATTGCTCTGGAACAGTGAGTATATGCTTTACAAGGGATAATATCCATGGATCAAGGTGCAGATGTACAGCAGTGTTTACTCAAGGCGAGGGAGGAATATAACCACCATCTTCAAGATAAATGTCAACAAAAGATCTTTTTCTCAGGGCAAAAACAGTTCTGTGAGGCAGGCAAGCCAGGGAGATTACTAGCCTCCCTGATTAAAAATCAGCAAACCACCACTGTAATCAAAAGTATCAGATCGTGCAAGGGACAGATATGTACAGATCGGGCGGATATCGAACAAGAATTTGCCAGTTATTTTGCTACTTTATACAGGTCAGAGTTAAAGGGGCGACATGTCGACCATAAGATATTCCTGGACAGGATTAATCTTCCCACCCTCTCCCAGGAGGATCGACTGATGTTGGAGACTCCCCTCCAACTCTTGGAGTTGGAAGAAGCATTGAAAACAACTAGAGGCAATTCCTCTCCAGGGGCAGATGGCCTGCCTTTTGAATTATACCGGCGGTATAGTGATGTGCTGTTCCTCACTTGCTGCAGTTATTAAATGTGTCCTGGAATGAGGGCCGTTTACCCGCATCAATGGCTGAAGCTATTATCACACTATTTAAAAAAAAGGGAAAAATGAACTGGAGATGGGCTCATATAGACCCATCTCCTTACTTAATACTGATTATAAAATCGGCGCCAAGGCACTTGCTAATAGACTTAAGAGCGTTATAGCTAAGATAATTCATACTGATCAAACAGGTTTTATACCAAGGCGCTCAGCACAGACTAATATCCGAAGAACTTTAATGAATATCTACCTGGGAGAGGGAGAGGACCGCTCCATCCTGTCCTTAGACGCCGCCAAGGCGTTTGACAGGGTGGAGTGGAATTTTTTGTGGGAAATAATGCACAGGATGAATTTTGGCCCTAATTTTGTCCAGTGGGCTAAGCTGTTGTATGAATTGCCCAGGGCAAGGAAAAATGTGAACGGCTCTTTGTCGGACCCCTTTGAATTACAACGGGGTACTAGAGAAGGTTGCCCCTTATCCCCTCTTTTATTTGCTATTTTTTTGGAGCCCCTGGCATGTCGAATTAGACGGGATACGCATATCTTCGGTTTTGGGACCCAGGATTTGCAGGACAAAATTAGCTTATATGTAGGGATGAGCGAACCCGAACTGTATAGTTCGGGTTCGTACCGAATTTTGAGGTGTTCGTGACACGGACCCGAACCCGAACATTTCCGTAAAAATTCGGGTTTGGGTTTGTTGTTCGGCGATTTCTATGGCGCATTTTGAAAGCCTGCAAAGCAGCCAATCAACAAGCGTCATACTACTTGCCCCAAGAGGCCATCACAGCCATGCCTACTATTGGCATGGCTGTGATTGGCCAGTGCAGCATGTGACCCAGCCTCTATTTAAGCTGGAGTCATGTAGCGCCGTACGTCACTCTGCTCTGATCAGTGTAGGGAGAGGATGCAGCTGCTGTTAGGGCGAGATTAGGCAGGGATTAACTCAGCAAAAACACTTAATAAAGTGATCGATCTACAGCTGTGAATCATTCAACTTCTACTAGTTAATTGCTCACTGTTTTTAGGCTGCCCAGAGCGTTTTTCTGTCACTTTTTTCTGGGGTGATCGGCGGCCATTTTGTGTCTTGTGGTGCGCCAGCACAAGCTGCCACCAAGTCCACTTAACCATCAATAGTATTTTTATTTTTTTTTGCTATATCCTACATCAGGGGCTTGGCTGTGCTTATTGTCACCCCTAGAAACTCAGGATAGAATTTTCTATATTTTATTGAGGGGTGAAATTCACTTGCAAAAATAGCAATCCCCTAAATCTGGTGTTCCAACTGTGGCTAGCCAAGTGTAATACTGTCTGCTGTCTGGCAAAGGATATATTTTTTTCTGGGGTGAAATTCATTTGCCAAAATAGCAATACCCTAAATCTGGTGTTCCAACTGTGGCAGGACAAGTTTTATAGTGTCCGTCAAAGCATAATTTTTGTTCTGGGTTAAAATTCAATTCCCAAAATACCCTAAATCAGTGGTTTCTGCTGTTGCAGGCCAAGTGTAAATCTGTCCGTAAAAGGGGATATTACACTCAGCTAGCATCTCCAAGTGTATTTTTTTTACGTAAAAGGGTATATTACACAAAGTGTTAAATTACAATTGCTGATAGCATAAGCCTTCAAATTTGCACGCACTACTGTGCATCTCATAGTGTATTTCTGTCCGTAAAAGGGTATATTACATTCAAGGTGCAAATTCAAGTGCTGATAGGATCATCGTCAATAACTTCACACGCTACCGTGCATCTCCAAGTGTAATTCTGTCCGTAAAAGGATACCTTTCATCCAGGGCCTAAATACTAGGCCTACAATTTATATTCAGCTAAATCTGTGGTAACTGCTGTGGCTGGGCAAGTTTTATAGTGTCCGTCAAAGCATAGTTTTTGTTCTGGGTTGAAATTCAATTCCCAAAATAGCAATAACCTAAATCAGTGGTTTCTGCTATTGCAGGCCAAGTGTAAATCTGTCCGTAAAAGGGGATATTACACTCAGCGTGCATCTTCAAGTGTATTTTTTTACGTAAAAGGGTATATTACACAAAGTGTTAAATTACAATTGCTGATAGCATAAGCCTTTAAATTTGCAAGCACTATTGTGCATCTCATAGTGTATTTCTGTCCGTAAAAGGGTATATTACATTCAAGGTGCAAATTCAAGTGCTGATAGGGTCATCGTCAATAACTTCACACGCTACCATTCATCTCCAAGTGTAATTCTGTCCGTAAAAGGATACCTTTCATCCAGGGCCTAAATACTAGGCCTACAATTTATATTCAGCTAAATCTGTGGTTACTGCTGTAGCTGGACAAGTTTTATAGTGTCCGTCAAAGCATAGTTTTTGTTCTGGGTTGAAATTCAATTCCCAAAATAGCAATACCCTAAATCAGTGGTTTCTGCTGTTGCAGGCCAAGTGTAAATCTGTCCGTAAAAGAAGATATTACACTCAGCGTGCATCTCCAAGTGTATTTTTTTCCGTAAAAGGGTATATTACACAAAGTGTTAAATTACAATTGCTGATAGCATAAGCCTTTAAATTTGCACGCACTATTGTGCATCTCATAGTGTATTTCTGTCCGTAAAAGGGTATATTACACTCAAGGTGTAAATACAAGTGCTGATAGGGTCGTCCTCAATAACTTCACACGCTACCGTGCATCTCGAAGTGTATTTCTTTCTGTTAAAGGGTATATTACAATACCCTTAATACAGTGTTAAAATACAAGTGCTCAAAGCATAATCCTATATATTTTTTCACACGCTACTGTGAATCTCCAAGTGTAATTCTGTCCGTAAAAGGATACCTTTCATCCAGAGCCTAAATACTAGGCCTACAATTGATATTCCCCTAAATCTGTGGTTACTGCTGTGCCTGTATTAGTGTAATACGGTACATAAATAGATAGCAAGATAGTGTTAGGTGCCAGTAAAAAAAGGCCTGAATTTGAATTCAATACAGTGGGCCAAATAATTTTTTTCTTATTGTGGTGAACGGTAACAATGAGGAAAACATCTAGTAAGGGACGTGGACGCGGACATGGTCGTGGTGGTGTTAGTGGACCGTCTGGTGCTGGGAGAGGACGTGGCCGTTCTGCCACAGCCGCACGTTGTCACGGGGTTCCGAAGGTGCACTCGGTCCCCCATCGCCCGCAGACCTGTTGCTTAGCTTTGGGAATGAGGATCTGTGTTTGACCTCATTCCCAGGGCGGCTTTACTAGCTGGGTGGCTCCCTGCTCCTAAGTCTGCCTTGAGCACCGAGCTGATCACTCGGTGCTCGACTGGTTGGTCTGTCGGGCATGTGACGCTGGCCACGTCACATGACCCTCACTCCCCACTATAAATACAGGCAGCCTGCTGGCTACAGGTTGCCTGTTAATTTCTAGGTTCCTGGCTATTTGTTGGACTGCTGAATACTTACCTGATCCTGTTCCTTGACCATCCTTTTGCCTGATCCTCCTGTACTGCGCATCCGTCCTGGTATTGTGACCTCGGCTCCCACCTGACTACTCTTAGGACTCCTCTTGTACTTCTCTGCTCTCCTGGTATTTGACCCCGGCTTCTCCTGACCATTCTTTGCTTAATCCTTTGTACTTTGTAGCTTTCCTGGTATTTACTCGGTCCGTTCACGTCCTGTTGTTTGTCTGCCTGTCATCCCTGCACTTATTCCAAGTTAGGGATTGCCGTCCAATTGTCCCCTGTCATTAGGACTCGCGAGGCAAGTAGGCAGGGCCAGGGGTAAGGGTGGAGCGCAGTGGTCACTTCCCTTCTCCCCTGTGTGTGTGTGTACGCGACCGTTACAGATTAACAGGCCCAATAACCACTGTATTATGAATCCTCTGGTGACCCTGACTGACTATGTCTCTAATCTGACGCAGATGGTGCAGGAGTTAGGGGAAAAACTCAGCTCTTTTGAGTTAGGGCAAGGCTCTTCCACTCCTCAGGCCTCCAGTCCGCATTTTGAGCCCCAGATTAAGCTCCCAGAAACCTTTTCTGGAGACCGGAAGAAGTTTCTCTCTTTTAAGGAGAGTTGCAAACTTTACTTCCGTTTGCGCCCCGTGTCCTCTGGGCCCGAGAGTCAACTCGTGGGCATTATTATTTCCCGATTACAGGGTGATCCCCAGGACTGGGCGTTCTCTTTACCTGCTGGCGCCAGTTGTTTATATTCTGTGGAGGGGTTCTTTCAGGCCCTAGGTACCCTCTATGATGAACCAGACAGGGCTCTAGTAGCCGAGACGGCTCTAAAGGCACTGGTTCAGGGCAATTTACGAGCGGAGGATTATTGCACCCAATTCAGAAGGTGGTGTGTCCCCTCAGGATGGAACGAACCAGCCCTGAAGAGTCAGTTCAGGTCAGGTCTGTCTGATAAATTAAAGGATCTTCTGGTCAGTTATCAACTTCCAGAGACCTTTAGAGGAGATGATGACCCTTGTTGTCCGACTTGACCGACGGGTTATTGAGAGACGACAGGAACAACAGTTCTCTTCCCAGATGGTGGTCCAGCCAGAGGCCTATCCCAGAGACAATGCTGAGGTCTCCACCAAGGAACCCATGCAGGTTGGCATGACCCGAGGGAATCTTCACCGCAGACGTGGAGAATGCTTTTACTGTGGAGATTCTGACCATTGGATCAACCAGTGTCCTAAGAAGGTCCTCTCTGTCAAGTCTCCTAAGGCAAGGCAACCTAAAGACCAGGTACACCCTGAATTTTCTAAATGTAAGCTTTCGGTACCCATTACGATTTCTCTGGGAGTAGATAAATGGCCGGGTAAGGCCTTCATTGATTCTGGCTCAGTGGCTAGCTTTATTGACTCTGAGTATGCTGTAAGATTGGGTATTCCTATGTTTGCCTTACCAACTCCTATCCATGTCATGGCTATTGATGCTACTCCTCTTATTGGTGGTACGGTGAGCTTATGTACCTCGGAGATTTCTCTAACCGTGGGTGTGTGCCACTCAGAGAGATGTTTGCTTCTAGTCCTGGAGAACCTACCTGCTGAGGTGGTACTAGGGTTGCCTTGGCTCCGACTACATAACCCCACTATAGATTGGTCCAATGGGGAGTTGGTGAGATGGGGGCCTAGGTGTGACTCGTGCCTGTCCATGGTACAGGCTGGGGTCTCAGTAAAGTCTGATACTTTACCCTCTGTTGTTAGAGAATATTCTGATGTATTCTCATCAACAACCCCGGAGGTTCCCCCCCCCCCCCCCCCCATAGACCTTATGATTGTACCATAGAGCTAGTAGAGGGGGCCAAGTTTTCTAAAGGACGAATTTCTAATCTTTCTATGCCCGAACGCAAGGCCATGGAAGATTATATTAAGGAGAGCCTTGGTAAAGGGCATATTAGACCTTCTGTCTCTCCTATGGGGGCGGGGTTTTTCTTCGTTAAGAAAAAAGATGGTGGTCTTAGGCCATGTATCGATTACCGGAGATTAAATAAAATCACTGTCCAGAATAGATACTCCCTCCCACTGATTCCGGATTTATTTAACCAGGTCCTGGGGGCAACCTGGTTTTCCAAAATTGACCTGAAAGGGGCATACAATCTAATCCGAATCAAGGAGGGAGACGAATGGAAGACGGCGTTCAATACTCCGGTAGGACACTTTGAATATCAGGTGATGCCTTTTGGACTTAGCAATGCCCCAGCTGTGTTCCAAAACTTCATGAATGACATTCTTAGGGAGTTCTTAGGTAAATTTGTTATTGTCTATCTTGACGACATTTTGATATTCTCTCCTGACTTCGAATCCCATGTGTCTCATGTTAGACAAGTATTAGAGGTGTTGAGGGAGAATCAGCTATCCGCTAAACAAGAGAAATGTGTCTTTGGTGTGCAGGAGATTCTGTTTCTAGGGCATGTTCTGACTCCTCACGCCTTCAAGATGGATCCTGGTAAGGTACTAGCAATTAAGGAATGGGTAAGACCTTCATCCTTAAAGGCCTTACAACGGTTCTTAGGTTTCGCCAATTACTATCGTAAATTTATTATGAATTTTTCCGTAATTGCTAAACCGTTGACCGACCTTACTAAGAAAGGGGCGGATTTGGAGAATTGGTCTACTGAGGCCATTTCTTCATTTGAAAAATTAAAAAAGGCATTCAGTAGCGCTCCCATTCTGATCCAGCCTGATCAGGAGAAACCTTTTATTGTGGAGGTGGATGCGTCCGAGGACGGCGCAGGAGCAGTCCTTTCACAAGGTCCTGCTAGCCTCACTAATCTGAGACCATGTGCCTTCTTCTCCAGGAAATTCTCTCCCACGGAGAGAAACTACGACATAGGGAATAGGGAGCTGCTGGCCATTAAATGGGCATTTGAGGAGTGGAGGCATTTTCTGGAGGGGGCAAGGCATTGTGTAACTGTTGTCACTGACCATAAAAACCTTATGTTTCTCGAGTCTGCTAAGAGGTTGAATCCCCGTCAAGCCAGATGGGCTCTGTTTTTTACTCGTTTTGATTTTTTCATCACGTTCAGGCCGGGAAGTAAAAATGTGAAGGCGGAAGCGTTATCTCGGAGCTTCCAGGCTTTTCAACCTACTGAGGTACCACCTGAATCCATCCTACCAGCAAAAATCTTCTTAGCAGCTCTTACCCAGGATATCTCGGCTCGCATTAGGTCGGAACAACATCTGGCAACGGTATCCACCCCAACAGATAAGTTGTTTGTTCCCGTACAATTTCGTCTCCAGATGTTGGGTGAGTGTCACGATTCTGCCTTTTGTGGACATCCGGGTGTTGAGGGCACTAAGGATCTGGTTTCTAGATCTTATTGGTGGCCCACTCTAACTAGGGATGTCAAGTCCTATGTGTCAGCCTGTGAGGTTTGTGCCAGGTCCAAGACACCTAGGACTCGCCCTGCTGGTAACCTACGACCCCTACCCATTCCCAGTAGACCCTGGTCCCATATCTCGATGGACTTTATAACTGACCTACCGCCGGCGGAGGGTAAGACTGTAGTGTGGGTAGTGGTGGATAGGTTTAGCAAGATGGTCCATTTCATTCCACTGTCTAAACTCCCGAATGCCAAAACCCTGGCGTCTATTTTTGTGAAAGAAATTGTTCGATTGCATGGTATCCCGGAAAATATTGTTTCTGACAGGGGTGTGCAGTTTGTGTCCAAATTCTGGAGGGCCTTCTGTCAAAAATGTAAAATTTCATTGTCTTTTTCTTCTGCCTACCACCCTGAGAGTAATGGGCAGACTGAACGCCTTAATCAGTCTGTCGAACAATTCTTGAGGTCGTATGTTGCTGATGACCAGCACTTATAGGTGAAATTTCTTCCATTGGCTGAATTTGCTTTGAATAACCGTGTCAATTCTTCCGCTGGGGTCTCCCCTTTCTTTTGTAACCATGGTTTTCATCCCCGTTTTCATTCTGGGTCGTCCGTCTCCTCCTCTAACCCTGAAGCGGATAAACTCTCCTCCGAACTGTGCACAGTTTGGGCCCGGGTTCAATCGAACCTAGAAAAGGCTCAATGTTCTCAAAAACTCAAGGCCGATAGGAGACGTTCAAGGGGGGAAAACTTTCAGGTTGGGGATAAAGTATGGTTGTCCTCCAAGAATCTATCTCTCAAGGTAACTTCTAAAAAATTTGCTCCTCGTTTTATTGGACCATATAAGATCACGGAAGTGATTTACCCGGTATCTTTTGGGTTGGAGCTGCCCGAGTCATTCCACATTCATAATGTGTTCCATAAATCTCTGCTTAAAAAATATTTTGAACCGGTAGTACCATCAAAAGCCTCGCCTCCGCCGGTTCTTGTTAATGATGCTGTCGAGTATGTGGTGTCTAAAATAGTGGATGTCCGGAAGGTGTGTAGATCCTTGCAGTTCCTGATTCACTGGAAGGGGTATGGACCTGAAGAGAGATCTTGGGTACCTGCCAGGGAGGTTCATGCTCCTAGACTTGTTCGTAAATTTCATTTAGAACACCCTGAAAAGCCATCGCCTGAAGTCTTGGGTCCGGTGGCCCCTCGTAAAAGGGGGGGTACTGTCACGTGGTTCCGAAGGTGCACTCGGTCCCCCATCGCCCGCAGACCTGTTGCTTAGCTTTGGGAATGAGGATCTGTGTTTGACCTCATTCCCAGGGCGGCTTTACTAGCTGGGTGGCTCCCTGCTCCTAAGTCTGCCTTGAGCGCCGAGCTGATCACTCGGTGCTCGACTGGTTGGTCTGTCGGTCATGTGACGCTGGCCACGTCACATGACCCTCACTCCCCACTATAAATACAGGCAGCCTGCTGGCTACAGGTTGCCTGTTAATTTCTAGGTTCCTGGCTATTTGTTGGACTGCTGAATACTTACCTGATCCTGTTCCTTGACCATCCTTTTGCCTGATCCTCCTGTACTGCGCATCCGTCCTGGTATTGTGACCTCGGCTCCCACCTGACTACTCTCTTAGGACTCCTCTTGTACTTCTCTGCTCTCCTGGTATTTGACCCCGGCTTCTCCTGACCATTCTTTGCTTAATCCTTTGTACTTTGTAGCTTTCCTGGTATTGACTCGGTCCGTTCACGTCCTGTTGTTTGTCTGTCTGTCATCCCTGCACTTATTCCAAGTTAGGGATTGCTGTCCAGTTGTCCCCTGTCATTAGGACTCGCGAGGCAAGTAGGCAGGGCCAGGGGTAAGGGTGGAGCGCAGTGGTCACTTCCCTTCTCCCCTGTGTGTGTGTGTACGCGACCGTTACACACGTCCTAGTGAACCAACTACCTCAGGTCCCAGTAGCCGCCAGAATTTACAGCGATATTTGGTGGGGCCCAATACCATTCTAAGGATGGTAAGGCATGAGCAGGTACAGGCATTAGTCAATTAGGTGGGCGACAGTGGATCCAGCACGTTCACATTATCTCCCACCCAGTCTCCTGCAGAAAGCGCACAGATGGCGCCTGAAAACCAAGCCCATCAGTCTGTCACATCACCCCCATGCATATCAGGGAAACTGTCTGAGACTCAAGTTATGCAGCAGTCTCTTATGCGGTTTGAAGATTTTGCTGGCAGGGTTTCCCAAGGGCATCCACCTAGCCCTTCCCCAGCTGTGCAAGACATAGAATGCACTGACGCACAACCACTTATGTTTCCTGATGATGAGGACATGGGAATACCACCTCAGCACGTCTATGATGATGACGAAACACTGGTGCCAACTGCTGCGTCTTTCTGCAGTGTGCAGACTGAACAGGAGGTCAGGGAGGAAGACTGGGTGGAAGACGATGCAGGGGACGATGAGGTCCTAGACCCCACATGGAATGAAGGTCGTGCCACTGACTTTCAGAGTTCAGAGGAAGAGGCAGTGGTAAGACCAAGCCAACAGCGTAGCAAAAGAGGGAGCAGGGGGCAAAAGCAGAACACCCACCGCCAAGAGAGTTCGCCTGCTACTGGCCACCGCCACCGAGCACCCCAAAGGCAGCTTCAAGGAGTTCCCTGGCGTGGCAGTTCTTCAAAAAATGTGCTGACGACAAGACCCGAGTGGTTTGCACGCTGTGCCATCAGAGCCTGAAGCGAGGCATTAACGTAAACACCTTAAAAACAAGGAACACACTCAGCCTCTTCCTCCGCCTCTGGTTGAACGTTGGCACCTGCCGCCCAGCAAACAGAGGATGTACCACCAACACCACCACCTCCGTCACCAAGCATCTCCACCATGTCACACGGCAGCGATCAGCTCTCCATCTCACAAACATTTGAGAGAAAGCATAAATTCCCACCTAGCCACCCTCGATCCCTGGCACTGAATGCCAGCATTTCTAAACTACTGGCCTATGAAATGCTATCATTCAGGCTGGTAGACACAGACAGCTTCAAACAGCTCATGTCACTTGCTGTCCCACAGTATGTTGTTCCCTGCCGCCACTACTTCTCCAAGAGAGCCGTGCCTTCCCTGCACAACCAATTATCCGATAAAATCAAGTGTGCACTGCGCAACGCCATCTGTGGCAAGGTCCACCTAACCACAGATACGTGGACCAGTAAGCACGGCCAGGGACGCTATATCTCCCTAACTGCACACTGGGTAAATGTAGTGGCGGCTGGGCCACAGGCGGAGAGCTGTTTGGCGCACGTCCTTCCGCCGCCAAGGATCGCAGGGCAACATTCTTTGCCTCCTGTAGCCTCCTCCTCCTACTCGGCTTCCTCCTCCTCCACCTGCTCATCCAGTCAGCCACACACCTTCACCAGCAACTTCAGCACAGCCCGGGGTAAACGTCAGCAGGCCATTCTGAAACTCATATGTTTGGGGGACAGGCCCCACACCGCGCAGGAGTTGTGGAGGGGTATTGAACAACAGACCGACGAGTGGTTGCTGCCGGTGAGCCTCAAGCCTGGCCTGGTGGTATGCGATAATGGGCGAAATCTCGTCGCAGCTCTGGGACTAGCCGGTTTGACGCACATCCCTTGCCTGGCGCATGTGCTGAATTTGGTGGTGCAGAAGTTCATTCACAACTACCCCGACATGTCAGAGCTGCTGCAGAAAGTGCAGGCCGTCTGTCTGCGCTTCCGGCGTTCACATCCTGCCGCTGCTAGCCTGTCTGTGCTACACCTTAACTTCGGCCTTCCCGCTCACCGCCTCACATGCGACGTGCTCACCAGGTGGAACTCCACCTTGCACATGCTGGACAGACTGTACGAGCAGCAGCAGGCCATAGTAGAGTTTCAGCTGCAGCACGCACGGGTCAGTCACACTGCGGAACAGCACCACTTCACCACCAATGACAGGGCCTCCATGCGAGACCTGTGTGCCCTATTGTGCTGTTTCGAGTACTCCACCAACATGGCCAGTGGCGATGACGCCGTTATCAGCATTACAATACCACTTATATGTCTCCTTGAGAAAACACTTAGGGCGATGATGGAAGAGGAGGAGGAAGAGGGGTCATTTTTAGCACTTTCAGTCCAATCTCTTAGAGGTGATCAGAGGGAGGTTTTTTGCAACAGCAGAGGCCAGGTACAAATGTGGCCAGCCAGAGCCCACTACTGGAGGACGAGGATGAGGAGGAGGTGGAGGAGGATGAGGATGAAGCATGTTCACAGCGGGGTGGCACCCAACGCAGCTCGTGCCCATCGCTGGGGGGAAACGGAGGACGATGACAATACGCCTCCCACAGAGGACAGCTTGTCCTTACCTCTGGGCAGCCTGGCACACATGAGCGACTACCTGCTGCAGTGCCTGCGCAACAACAGCAGAGTTGCCCACATTTTAACGTGTGCGGACTACTGGGTTGCCACCCTGCTGGATCCCCGGTACAAAGACAATGTGCCCACCTTACTTCCTACACTGGAGCGTGATAGGAAGATGCGCGAGTACAAGCGCACGTTGGTAGACGCGCTACTGAGAGCATTCCCAAATGTCACAGGGGAACAAGTGGAAGCCCAAGGCGAAGGCAGAGGAGGAGCAAGAGGTCGCTAATGCAGCTGTGTCACGGCTCCTCTAAGGGCAGGGTTAGCATGGCAGAGATGTGGAAAAGTTTTGTCACCACGCCACAGCTAACTGCACCACCACCTGATACGGAACGTGTTAGCAGGAGGCAACATTTCACTAACATGGTGGAACACTACGTGTGCACACCCCTCCACGTACTGACTGATGGTTCGGCCCCATTCAACTTCTGGGTCTCCAAATTGTCCACGTGGCCAGAGCTAGCCTTTTATGCCTTGTAGGTGCTGGCCTGCCCGGCAGCCAGCGTTTTGTCTGAACGTGTATTCAGCACGGCAGGGGGCGTCATTACAGACAAACGCAGCCGCCTGTCTACAGCCAATGTGGACAAGCTGACGTTCATAAAAATGAACCAGGCATGGATCCCACAGGACCTGTCCATCCCTGGTGCAGATTAGACATTTATAACTACCTCCCCTTAACCATATATTCTTGTACTCCAGGGCACTTCTTCATTCAATCCTCTTTTTTTTATAATTACCATTATATTGCGGGGCAACCCAAAGTTGAATGAACCTCTCCTCTGTCTGGGTGCCAGGGCCTAAAAATATCTGACAGTGGCCTGTTCCAGTGGTGGGTGACATGAAGCCTGATTCTCTGCTATGACATGAAGCCTGATTCTCTGCTATGGGACCTCTCTCCTCTGTCTGGGTGCCGGGGCCTAAAAATATCTGACAGTGGCCTGTTCCAGTGGTGGGTGACATGAAGCCTGATTCTCTGCTATGGGACCTCTATCCTCTGTCTGGGTGTCGGGGCTTAAAAATATCTGACAGTGGTCTGTTCCAGTGGTGGGTGACATGAAGCCTGATTCTCTGCTATGACATGAAGCCTGATTCTCTGCTATGGGACCTCTCTCCTCTGTCTGGGTGCCGGGGCCTAAATATCTGACAGTGGCCTGTTCCAGTGGTTGGTGACATGAAGCCTGATTCTTTGCTATGACATGAAGCCTAAATCTCTGCTATGGGACCTCTCTCCTCTGTCTGGGTGTCGGGGCATAAAAATATCTGACAGTGGCCTGTTCCAGTGGTGGGTGACATGAAGCCTGATTCTTTGCTATGACATGAAGCCTGATTCTCTGCTATAGGACCTCTCTTCTCTGTCTGGGTGCTGGGGCCTAAAAATATCTGACAGTGGCCTGTTCCAGTGGTGGGTGACATGAAGCCTGATTCTCTGCTATGACATGAAGCATGATTATCTGCTATGGGACCTCTCTCCTCTGTCTGGGTGCCGGTGCCTAAAAATATCTGACAGTGGCCTGTTCCAGTGAGGGGTGACATGAAGCCTGATTCTCTGCTATGACATGAAGCCTGATTCTCTGCTATGGGACCTCTCTCCTCTGTCTGGGTGCCGGGGCCTAAATATCTGACAGTGGCCTGTTCCAGTGGTGGGTGACATGAAGCCTGATTTTCTGCTATGACATGAAGCCTGATTCTCTGCTATGGGACCTCTCTTCTCTGTCTGGGTGCCGGGGCCTAAAAATATCTGACAGTGGCCTGTTCCAGTGGTGGGTGACATGAAGCCTGATTCTCTGCTATGGGACCTCTCTCCTCTGTCTGTGTGCCGGTGCCTAAAAATATCTGACAGTGGCCTGTTCCAGTGGTGGGTGACATAAAGCCTGATTCTCTGCTATGACATGAAGCCTGATTCTCTGCTATGGGACCTCTCTCATCTGTCTGGGTGCCGGGACCTAAATATCTGACAGTGGCCTGTTCCAGTGGTGGGTGTCATGAAGCCTGATTCTCTGCTATGACATGAAGCCTGATTATCTGCTATGGGACCTCTCTCCTCTGTCTGGGTGCCGGGGCCTAAAAATATCTGACAGTGGCCTGTTCCAGTGGTAGGTGACATGAAGCCTGATTCTCTGCTATGGGACCTCTCTCCTCTGTCTGGGTGCCGGGGCCTAAATATCTGACAGTGGCCTGTTCCAGTGGTGGGTGACATGAAGCCTGATTGTCTGCTATGGGACCTCTCTCCAATTGATATTGGTTAATTTTTATTTATTTTCTCTTATTTTAATTCATTTCCCTATCCACATTTGTTTGCAGGGGATTTACCTACATTTTGCTGCCTTTTGCAGCCCTCTAGCCCTTTCCTTGGCTATTTTACAGCCTTTTTAGTGCTGAAAAGTTCGGGTCCCCATTGACTTTAATGGGGTTCGGGTTCGTGGCGAAGTTCGGGTCAAGTTCGGATCCTGAACATTTTCGGGAATTTCGGCCGAACTTCTCGAACCCGAACATCCAGGTGTTCGCTTAACTTTACTTGTATGCTGACGATGTCCTTATATATTTAAGGGATGGATATTTAGCCTTGCCCTATGTGATGAAGATAATAAATGAATTCAGCCTCTTTTCTGGATATGAAGTGAACTGGCAGAAATCAGCTTTGCTTCCGCTAAATAAAATGCCCCCAGTTAATGTAAGGGATGTCAGATGTCTAATGTTAACAGACTCACTGGAATATCTGGGGGTTCAGATCAGCCCCATGGTGAAAGACTATACCAAATTGAATATTATCTCATTGATGGATAAAATAAAAAACAAAATACATGTGTGGCAAAAGCTGACGCTGGGACAGGTAGATAGGATTAATTTGATTAAAATGGTTCTTCTCCCACAGATATTATATCAACTGACCCATTGTCCGATATGGATTGAAGACGCACAGTTTAAAGCTCTGGAGAGATTGTTCAATGAACTAATCTAGGGCAGGAAAAGAGTGCGTATTAAACAAAATTATCTATGTCTAGCAGGGGAGAATGGTGGTTTGTCCCTCCCTTGCCTACAGGGCTATTATTTAGCCTCCCAGATACAGTGGTATATCTCTGCACCTTTTTATATATTTTCCAAACTCATCAGAAATTATAGAGGACTCCAGCATGACATATTTAACATCTTAGAAACTGGTTATATGGGAGAGGGGGGTATTTATTATATCGCACTCTATGCAACTTGTCTGGGACTCACTTAAAGCTAATTTGGGAATTACGCATATATTCAAATTCACCCCCCTATGGTATAATGTGCACTTTAATGAATTTAATAAGATGGAGGATATTGAATTTTGGGAAAGGAAGGGAATAATTAGGGTTGAGCAAATGATACATAATGGTGATATTAGGACTTTAGTGGAGATATTTGGGCACAGAGATATCAAAACATTAGATAGGTATAAATATTTTCAGGCCAAACACGCGTTTATGTGCACCAAAGATAAAAAGGTGTTTATGGTTAAGTCACATGATTTTATGGATTGGTGCTTTAATTCATATCAGAATAGTATTTCTATCTCACTAATTTACAGTAAATGGAGAGCGGAAATGGCCAAAATAAATAAGTTTAGAAGTGAAGTGAAATGAGGTCAAGATATTGGAAATAACAAAATACTAAAATGGGAACTAATTTATAGGAATGTTTGAAAAATCTCTATATCTGGAAATCACAAGTTAATTCAGTTTAGGATTTTACACCGCTTATACTACACGCCCACCTCTCTCTCTCGGTTTTATAAGGATGTTTTAGATAAATGCCGTAGGTGTCAGGCCCAACGCGCAGATTTTATACATCTGGTTTGGGCTTGCCCAGTGATCCAGGATTTTTGGATCAATGTCTTTTCTCAGCTCTAGAGATGCTCCTCATATAATTATGAGGTAGATATAATTACGGCGGTTCTAGGTGCCTCCTTATTTGATGAGCAGGGACGGGAAAATTTGTTCTGGATGAAGTCACTTATGTTGGCCAGGGTGATAATAGCTAGGAACTGGGGCTCAAAAAAACCTTTGTCGGTATCTGAATGGCATCAACTTGTGGATAAAGTGAGAAAATATGAAAAACTTGCTATTTATAATAAGAGCCAAAAAATTAGATGGGACAGAACTTGGTTGATGTGGTCATAAGGTCTGGTCTGGTCCGCTGCGGATGTGCTCCCAGACAACGAGGGAGGGGGGGGGGCGGGGGTAATGGGACTAAATAGGTTCCTGGTTTTTCTTTTCTTCTGGACATTAGTTTGGCATTCATGGTAGAAAAAGTTTACCAAATTTGTGTATATTTATTGTACCTGTGAAATATCATGCTTGTTAAATTTTTATGCTTTGGATATAAAATAAAAATTAATGAATAAAAAAAAAAAATTAGTTAATAGACTGTATTCCCATCCACCCCTTCGACCACAAATAAGGGTATATGGTTAAATCTTCCTTTTCTCATCCTCCTCCTCCTCTTCCGTCATATCAAGATGCATTGCTTATTCATCACATATAATGCCCTCGCATATATGGCCTTTGAATATAATTTTTTAGAGGGTCCGCTCACCAGCAGACCCTCACATATAATTTTTTAGAGGGTCCGCTTACCAGCAGGACCTAACATATAATTTTTTAGAGGGTAAGCTCACCAGCAGGCCCTCACATATAATTTTTTAGAGGGTCCGCTTACCAGCAGGACCTAACATATAATTTTTTAGAGGGTCCGCTCACCTGCAGACCCGCAACTCAAATATTTTACAGGGTCAGCTCACCTGCAGGCCCAAACCTAAAATCTTTTATAGGGTCAGCTCACCTGCAGGCTTGCAACTCAAATCTTTTTCAGGGTCAGCTCACATGCAGGCCCGCAACTCAAATATTTTAAAGGGTCAGCTCACCTGCAGTCCCAAACCTAAAATATTTTACAGGGTCAGCTCACCTGTGAGCCCGCAACTCAATGTGAATGAGGCCCTCCTTTATGTGATTTACAGGTTGTATCGGAGTGCCACTTCCTTGTAATTTTTGGCAGCACTTGCACTTTGTATACAAGTAAATATACAGGAAAGAATGTTTTCAAAAGTTTTTTCCTATAAAATGGATTTTTTACTTTGGTTTTGTGCGTAAAACCTTAATTAGATTGTGGGCCTGGTCATCAGTTTAAGGCCTTTTAAGCAGCATCAGCAGCAGCATGGTGATAAAAATGAGTAGCAAGGTGACATACTGTAGAGATGGTAGCATGAGGAGGCCACATAGTGGGACAATGACTCAGTCTGGATAAAAGACTAAGGCCAAAGATTGTTTAGAAAGATGCAGATGGAAACAAATCTGTGGAGCTGTATGACGGTCACCTGCAGATTAATGCAGATCAGAGGCGTAGCTATAGGGGAAGCAAGGGAAGCTGCAGCTTTGGGGCCCTGCCCCAGAAGTGGCCCATCCAGGAGGAGGAGGACTGAAGGATTTAGTCAGGGCCCCCTCAACAGTATTACACAATGAAATTATATACAGTGATAGTATAGACAGTGTATAAAACGGATGGAACAGCTGCCGGCCCTGGTCTGAGAGAGCGATCTTTACTAGCCACAGGAATGGGGGTGGCATGAAAGGAAGGGGTCGCTAAAAAATTACTGTGGGGTGGAGCCCCATTCAAAAATTTGCTGTGGGGCCCAGTCATTTCTAGCTACACCACTGATGCAGCCCACAAAAGCAAGTTGTGTTTATCGATTCCAAAACTATAATTAAATTTTGGGCCTGGTGATAAGTTTAAGGCCTTTTAAGCAGCATCATCAGCAGCATGGTGATAAAAATGAGTGGCAAGGTGACATGGTGTGGAGATGGCAGCATGAGGAGGCCACATAGTGGCACAATGACAGAGTCTAGATAAAAGACTGAGGCCACAGATTGTTGAGAAAGATGCAAATGGAAACAAATCTGTAGAGCTGTTTGACGGTCACCTGCAGATTAATGCAGCCATCAAAATCAAGTTGGGTTTGTCGGTTCCACCTCAGCTCACCAGCAGGCCCGCAACTAAAATCTTTTAAAGGGTCAGCTAACCTGCAGGCCCTCAGCTAATTATACCTAATAGTTAATTTGCTGCCTTGCTTGGATGTGGTAGCCATAGCCATTTCTCAGGCTCCCTCTCCGGAATCAAACACTGATTCCCGTTACCTGTAGTTGCAATGGTTTTGAGCTGACTGTTACATCGAAAGTTGATAGGGAATATATCCAAATGGATCGTGGATGTCACGGGGACGTGCGATTAGGCAGAAGTTATCTATGGTCAACAAAGTGGCAGCAGGCCATTTCCTGTATAACGTGTGTGCATCCTAAATATCAGTGACATTCATTCAGTTAAATTTTTTATTAGGCGGTGGTGGCAGCAACATTAAAAGCGCTAAATCTCCTGTATAACATGTGCGCATACTAAATATCTGTGACATTCATTAAGTGTAGTTTTTATTAGGTGGTGGTGACAGCAACACTACAAGTGCTTTTGGCCAGGGAAGCTACATTTCCCTGACGGCACACTGGGTGAACGTTGTGGAGGCCGGGAGCGAGTCGTGCCCTGGGATGGCACAGGTGCTACTGACGCCAAGGATTACGTGCCCTACTACCATCAGGGTTTCCGCCGCCACCTACGTTAGTGGCTGCAACCCCCCCTTCTCCTCCTCCGCCTCCTCTTCCACCTGTGAATTATCATCTTGCAGCACCAGTCAGCCATCGGTCAGTAGCTGGAAGCAGTGTTGCACTGCAGTGGGGAATCGGCAACAGCCCGTGCTGAAGCTGATATGCTTAGGTGACAAACTGGGCGGCAGGCCCTCGCATATGATTTTTAGAGGGTCAGCTCACCAGTAGGCCCACAATTCAAATCTTTTACAGGGTCAGCTCAGCTCCAGACCCGCAACTCAAATCTTTTACTGGGTCATCTCACATGCAGGCCCGCACCTAAAATCTTTTAAAGGTTCATCTCAACTGCAGGCTCGCAACTGAAATCTTTTACAGGATCAGCTCACCTGCAGGCCCGCAACTCAAATCTTTTACTGGGTCAGCTCACATGCAGGCCCACACCTAAAATCTTTTACTGGGTCAGCTCACCTGCAGGCCCGCAACTCAAATCTTTACAGGGTCAGCTCAGCTGCAGGCCCACAACTCAAATCTTTTAAAGGGTCAGTTCACCTGCAGGCCAGCAATTCAAATCTTTTACTAGGTCAGCTCACATGCAGGCCCGCACCTAAAATCTTTTACTTGGTCAGCTCCCCTGCAGGCCCGCAACTCAAATCTTTAAGAGGGTCAGCTCAGCTGCAGGCCCGCAACTCAAATCTTTTACTGGGTCAGCTCACATGCAGGCCCCATCTAAAATCTTTTAGAGGGTCAGCTCACCTGCAGGCCCACAACTTAAATCTTTTACAGGGTCAGTTCACCTGCAGGCCTGCACCTAAAATCTTTTACTGGATCAGCTCATCTGCAGGCCTGCAACTCAAATCTTTTACAGGGTCAGCTCAGCTGTAGGCACGCAACTCAACTCTTTTACTGGGTCAGATCACATGCAAGCCCACACCTAAAATCTTTTAAAGGGTCAGCTCACCTGCAGGCCCACAACTCAAATCTTTTACAGGGTCAGTTCACCTACATGCCCGCAACTCAAATCTTTTACTGGGTCAGCTCACATGCAGGCCCGCAACTAAGATCTTTTACTGGGTCAGCTCACCTGCAGGCCCGCAACTTAAATCTTTTACAGGGTCAGTTCACCTGCAGGACAGCAACTCAAATCTTTTACTGGGTCAGCTCACATGCAGGCCCGCAAGTAAAATCTTTTACATGGGTCAGCTCACATGCAGGCCCGCATCTAAAATATTTTAAAGGGTCAGCTCACCTGCAGGCCCGCAACTAAAATCTTTTACAGGGTCAGCTCACATACAGGCCCTTGCATAGAATTTTTTAGAGGGTCAGCTCAGCTGCAGGCCCTTGCATATAATGTTTTACAGGGTCAGGTCACCTACAGGCACCCGCATTTAATATTTTACAGGGTCAGCTCACCTGCAGACCCACAACTCATGCTGCCTTGCTTTAAAATAGTAGCCGTAGCCGTTTATCAGGCTCCCTCTCCGAAATCGAACAATGTTTCCCTGTTACCAGTGGTCACCATGTCAGGCGCATAAAAGAACATTGAAAGTTTATAGGGAAGAAATTAAAATGGATCGTGGACGTCACAGGGATGTGCGATCAGGCAGTAGTTATCTAGAGTCAACAAAGCGGCAGCAGGGCCTCTGTATAACGTTTCCTCATCCAGTGAAATTCCCTGTAATTTTGCATTACTCATTCAGATAACAGGGCATCTTAAGAGTCCTGTATTATTATTTATCGTCACTACCTCCACGAGTCGGGAGTGTGTGATTTGTGCGCCACCCGCTTGCCTTCCTTGGATATGCTAGCCATTTCTCAGGCTCCCAGTAATGACCGACGACACGCACAGGGAGGAACACAGGGAAAGCCCTGCCCAAGGGAGAGGGAAAGGTGGTGACCCCTAACTCACCTTGCGGCTGGCACCTGACTGCCCTGACGTCCCTAGACGGGTTCCTCACCCGTGCGGCGATCGCGTGCCTAAACCCTGGCTTTCCCTAATATGAGCCCTAGATAGTGAACAGGCCGGTGGGATCGCTAGTCCACACCACTATCACTAAGAGGGAAACACCAGGGAGAGGACAGACAAAACATACAAACACATACACCCAGGTGGGCGACCACAATAAACCAAAAAGGTCCAACAGGGATCTGGAGGGTAGCGTACTGGACCAACTACCAGCGAACGCAGCAACACAGCTCCAGAAGGTCAGAATAGATGTCCAGGCAGGAAGCTCTATCTCTGGCAACCAGAGAAGTGTGAGAGAGAAATATAAGGAGGTCTGGGAGTGCTGGACAAGGAACAGCTGAGGAGAAGGAGCTACGGATCCCTGAGTGAGCCAAAAGGGTTTGCTAAGCAAACCCAGAAAGCTACCATAAGGAAAACAGCCCTATCTTAAATAGAGCGTGCAGCTAACCGCTGCGACTTCCTGACCCCGGGTATAACGGAGTCAGGCGTGGTCCTCGACACCCTCGTGACAGTACCCCCCTCTCTACGAGGGGCCTCCGGACACTCAGGACCAGGTCTCCCAGGATGAGAGGCATGAAAAACCCGAACTAACCTGTCGGCGTTTACCTCAGACGCAGGAACCCACATTCTTTCCTCGGGACCGTAACCTCTCCAATGCACCAGATATTGAAGAGAGCGGCGGACCCGACGAGAATTAACAATTTTGGATATCTGAAATTCTAGGTTACCATCCACGACAACAGGAGGGGGTGGCAGCGGTGATGGTTCTAGAGGTGGAACATATTTTTTGAGTAACGACTTATGAAAAACATTATGAATTTTAAAAGTCTGAGGTAACTCCAGGCGAAAAGCCACGGGGTTGATGATGGCTACAATTTTGTAAGGGCCAATAAACCTAGGACCCAGTTTCCAAGAGGGAACCTTCAATTTAATATTCCTAGTAGACAACCACACATAGTCATTCACTCCTAGGTCCGGACCTGGCGACCGTCTCTTATCAGCCATGCATTTGTATTTACCTCCCATATTTTTCAAGTTAGCTTGCACCTTCTGCCATACCGATGAAAGAGATGACGAAAACCGTTCCTCTTCGGGAACCCCAGAAGACCCCCCCTCTTTGAAAGTACAGAATTGGGGATGAAAACCATATGCACCAAGAAATGGTGACTTGCCAGTGGATTCCTGACGACGATTATTTATGGCAAACTCAGCTAACGGTAAATATGATGACCACAACTCTTGGTTTTCAGACACAAAACATCTTAGATATGTCTCAAGGTTTTGGTTGGTACGCTCAGTCTGTCCATTCGACTGAGGATGGAAAGCTGAGGAAAAGGACAAGTGTACCCCCAAACGAGAACAAAAAGCTTTCCAAAATTTAGAAATAAACTGGGTACCCCGATCCGAAACAACATCGGAGGGGACCCCGTGAAGCTTCACGATTTCACTGACGAATACCTGAGCAAGAGTCTTAGCATTAGGTAGTGCGGGTAACGCAATGAAGTGTACCATTTTGCTAAACCTGTCCACTACTACCAAAATAACTGTTTTACCCGCAGACAAAGGTAAGTCAGTGATAAAATCCATTGACAGATGTGTCCACGGTCTATTGGGAATGACGAGTGGTAATAGGGACCCTGCAGGACGTGTATGTGAAACTTTTGCGCGCGCACAGGTAGAACAAGAAGACACAAAATCCAATACATCCTGACGCAACCTTGGCCACCAAAAACGACGAGACAATAGTTCCAAGGTTGCTTTACTACCCGGGTGCCCAGCAAGTGCCGAATTATGATGTTCCTTTAATAATTCGAAACGTAAGTTCAACGGTACAAACAATTTCTCTGAGGGGCAAGAGACCGGGGCGTCCCCCTGGGCCTCTAACACCTTCCCCTCCAAAACAGAGTGTACCGCAGAAACAACCACTCCTCTTTGAAGAATGGGTACCGGATCACTCACATTACCCCCTCCAGGGAAACAACGAGATAGTGCATCAGCCTTGGTGTTCTTTGCCCCAGGACGATAGGTAATCAGAAAGTTAAACCTGGTAAAAAATAGCGACCACCTAGCCTGTCTAGGGGTGAGACGCTTAGCTGATTCGAGGTACAGAAGATTTTTGTGGTCCGTAATTACAGTGACGGGGTGGACTGCCCCCTCTAAGAAATGACGCCACTCCTCAAACGCAAGTTTAATAGCTAATAGTTCCCTATTGCCAATATCGTAGTTCTTTTCTGCTGCAGATAGTTTTTTAGAAAAGAAAGCACAAGGACGCCATTTGCCAGGAGACGGACCCTGAGACAGCACCGCCCCCACTCCCACCTCTGACGCATCGACTTCAACAATAAAAGGCTGAGAGACATCAGGTTGGACCAGTACAGGTGCTGAGGTAAACCTCTCTTTTAGAGAGGAAAAAGCAACTTTAGCGGCGTCAGACCATTTAGAAAAATCAGTCCCCTTCCTAGTCATGTCAGTAAGCGGTTTTACAATAAGTGAATAATTTTTAATGAATTTCCTATAGAAATTCGCGAAGCCCAAGAACCGTTGTAGTGCTTTGAGGTTCTCAGGAAGATCCCAATCTAAAATTGCCTGGACCTTCCTAGGATCCATACGGAAACCTGACGCAGATAAAAAATAACCCAGGAATTGTATCTCCTGAACGGCAAAGACACATTTTTCAATTTTAGCATATAATTCATTCGTCCGTAGGACCTGCACCTCATGTGTTTTCAGATCGGACGAATAAATTAAAATATCATCTAGGTATATTACCACAAACCTGCCGATTAGATGACTAAAAATGTCATTAACGAAATGTTGAAAGACGGCAGGAGCATTGGTCAGACCGAAAGGCATAACTAGATTTTCATAATGCCCCTCAGGGGTGTTAAACGCTGTCTTCCACTCATCCCCCTCCTTAATACGAATCAGATTGTAGGCACCCCTAAGATCAAGTTTGGAGAACCACCTAGCACCCGCAATCTGATTAAACAGGTCAGGAATGAGAGGAAGAGGGTATGGGTCTCGGATGGTTATCTGATTTAATTCGCGAAAATCTAAGCAAGGACGCAGGCCCCCATCTTTCTTTTTAGCGAAGAAAAACCCTGCAGCCACGGGTGAAGAAGAGGGTCTGATGTGTCCCTTAGCCAAGCTCTCGGAGATATAATCTTTCATGGCTTGTTTCTCTGGACCCGAAAGATTATATAACCTGGTCTTGGGTAATTTTGCGCCGGGAATAAGGTTAACCGGGCAATCATAAGGACGATGAGGTGGTAACTTCTGACAACCCTTTTCAGAAAAAACATCCTCAAAGTCCGAAATAAATGTAGGTAGGGTAGTTATGGAGGCGACTAAGCAATTGCTATTTAAGCAATTTTCTCTGCACTGCTCACTCCACTCCAATATCTCCCTGGCCTGCCAATCCACCACTGGATTGTGCGCTACCAACCAGGGAAGACCCAGCACTACCGGAGTGGGAAGCCCCTCCAGAACATAACCTGAAAGCATCTCGTTATGGTGGTCCCCTACCCGAAGGTGTAAATTATGAACCATGTGCGTGAGGTTTCTCTGAGACAGGGGAGCAGAATCAATAGCGAATATGGGAATGGGTCTCTGTAAAGTACAGAGAGACAAACCCAAAGTGCGGGCAAAATGGGCATCTATCAAATTTACCCCTGCTCCACTGTCTAGAAAGAAAGAAATAGTCTCCGTCTTATCACCAAAAATAATAACCGCTGGCAACACAAATTGCGATGTACGTATGGAGGAAACGTATACCCCCCGGCTGACATCCTCCACACAGCCTGGGGTTAGTAGTTTTTCCGACGGTCTTTTGTTTCTGAGGAAAGAAGGACAGACATTAATGAAATGACCCCTCTCCCCACAAAAAAAACAAACCCCACGCCTACGGCGAGCCTCAGGAGGACAGACCTGACGAGTAGTTCCTCCTAGCTGCATAGGCTCGTCTAAGTCCGTACAGACTAACTGCTGTTTGGGAGGGGTTACCAATTGCTCCGGTTTTTTCAACCTGACCCTAAGGCGTCTATCTATTCGGATAGAAAGGGACATAACCGCATCAAGGGAAAAGGGGGTCTCATATAATGCAAGCGCATCCTTAACCCTTTCGGATAACCCAGAGCAGAACTGACTCCTGAGAGCCGGGTCGTTCCATTGGGTATCCGTAGCCCACCTACGGAATTCAGAGCAAAACTCCTCTACCGGCCGCTCTCCTTGTAAGAGTCTCCGTAATCTTGATTCAGCCAGGGCGACTCGGTCAGGGTCATCATATATGAGACCCAAGGCCCCAAAAAACTCATCCACTGACCGAAGAGCCTGGGAATCAGTAGGTAAAGAGAACGCCCAGGACTGCGGATCCCCCTGCAGCAGGGAAATAACAACCCCCACCCGCTGATCTTCATTACCAGAGGAGTAAGGGCGCAGTTTAAAATATAACTTACAGGCCTCACGGAATGTCAAAAACTTGTCCCTTCCCCCAGAAAATCTGTCAGGGAGAGGGACCTTGGGTTCCGCAACAACCTGGTTACCAGTAGCAACCGCTGGGCTTGCAGTCAGTTGTAATTGCTGCTGTTGCTGGAGGACCGACGCCTTCAATCCTACCACCTCCAAAGACAGGCCATGAAATTGTTTGGACAGAGCAGCAATTTGATCCATACTGGATTCTAAGTAGGTAAAAAATTTTTTTTTTTTTTTTTTTTACCTACACAAAATAAAGGCCAGAGATAATGTAATGACTGACGACACGCACAGGGAGGAACACAGGGAAAGCCCTGCCCAAGGGAGAGGGAAAGGTGGTGACCCCTAACTCACCTTGCGGCTGGCACCTGACTGCCCTGACGTCCCTAGACGGGTTCCTCACCCGTGCGGCGATCGCGTGCCTAAACCCTGGCTTTCCCTAATATGAGCCCTGGATAGTGAACAGGCCGGTGGGATCGCTAGTCCACACCACTATCACTAAGAGGGAAACACCAGGGAGAGGACAGACAAAACATACAAACACATACACCCAGGTGGGCGACCACAATAAACCAAAAAGGTCCAACAGGGATCTGGAGGGTAGCGTACTGGACCAACTACCAGCGAACGCAGCAACACAGCTCCAGAAGGTCAGAATAGATGTCCAGGCAGGAAGCTCTATCTCTGGCAACCAGAGAAGTGTAGAAATATAAGGAGGTCTGGGAGTGCTGGACAAGGAACAGCTGAGGAGAAGGAGCTACGGATCCCTGAGTGAGCCAAAAGGGTTTGCTAAGCAAACCCAGAAAGCTACCATAAGAAAAACAGCCCTATCTTAAATAGAGCGTGCAGCCAACCGCTGCGACTTCCTGACCCCGGGTATAACGGAGTCAGGCGTGGTCCTCGACACCCTCGTGACACTCCCTCTCCGGAATCAAACACTGATTCCCCATTACCCGTAGTTTACAATAATTTTTAGCTGACAATTACATCGAAAGTTAATAGGCCAGACATCCGAATGGATCGTCGCCGTCACGGGGACGTGCCATCGGCCCCAGGTTAACTAGAGTCACCAAAGCGGCAGCAGGCCACCGCCCATAATGTTTTAGATGGTCAGATCAGCAGGCCCTTGCTCCTAATGTTTTTGAGGGTCACCAGCAGTCCATCATCATAATTTTTAAAGGGTGTTTATGATGCCCTCCTTGATGTGTAACTAAGGGTGTATCGGAGTGCCTCTTCCTTGTAATTTTTGACAGCACTTGCACTTTATATACAAGTAAATATTCAGGAAAGAATGTTTTCTATCAATTTTTCCCCTAAAATAGATTTTCTTTCCTTGGTTTTGGGCATATTATTGTCATTATGTAAAAGTGGCGTACTATTCGGACATCATAGTTCCCAGCAGCGACCAGCGAGTCCAAGATGCATCCATACATCCTCCCCATGCTGTTACAGAACCATTTCGGTGGTGTTACCAACAATTTCTGACATTTTCTTATGAACCAGGCACCCTCCCCTCTTCAGAGCAGGGGGTACCTGGTTTAACCACCTCAGCACCCCTAGCTTAAACCCCCTTAATGACCAGACCACTTTTTACAGTTCTGCAATACACTACTTTCACGGTTTATTGCTCAGTCATACAACTTACCACCCAAATGAATTTTACCTCCTTTTCTTCTCACTAATAGAGCTTTCATTTGGTGGTATTTCATTGCTGCTGAAATTTTAACTTTTTTTGATATTAATCAAAATTGACCTAAATTTTTGCAAAAAAATGACATTTTTCACTTTCTGTTGTAAATTTTTTCAAATAAAACTACATTTCTATATAAATTTTTCTCTAAATTTATTGTTCTACATGTCTTTGATAAAACAAAATGCAATAAGTGTATATTTATTGGTTTGGGTAAAAGTTATAGCGTTTACAAACTATGGTGCAAAAATGTGAATTTACGCACTTTGACTTTCTGAGCACCTGTCATGTTTCCTGAGGTTCTACTATGCCCAGACAGTAGAAACACCCCATAAATTACCCCATTTCGGAAAGTAGACAACCTAAGGTATTCGCTGATGGGCATAGTGAGTTCATGAAAGTTTTTATTTTTTGTCACAAGTTAGCGGAAAAAGATTTTTTCTTTTTATTCTTACAAAGTCTCATATTCCACTAACTTGTGACAAAAAATAAAATTTTACATGAACTCACCATACCCCTCACGGAATATCTTGGGGTGTCTTCTTTTCTAAAATGGGGTCACTTGTGGGGTATTTATACTGCCCTTGCATTTTAGGGGCCCTAGAGCGTGAGAAGTAGTTTGGAATCCAAATGCGTAAAAATGCCCTATGAAATCCAAAAAGTACTCATTGGAATTTGCGCACCTAGGCTGCAAAAAAGTGTCACACATGTGGTATCGCCGTACTCAGAAGAAGTAGGGCAATGTGTTTTGAGGTGTATTTTTATATATACCCATGCTGGGTGAGATAAATATCTCTGTAAAAGACAACTTTTCCAATTTTTTTATACAAAGTTGTCATTTTACAGAGATATTTCTCACACACAGTATGGGTATATGTAAAAATACACACCAAAAAACACATTGCCCTACTTCTCCTGAGTACGGCGATACCACATGTGTGACACTTTTTTGCAGCCTAAGTGCGCAAAGGGGCCCAAATTCCAATGAGTATCTTTAGAATTTCACACAGCATTTTTTCCGCATTTGGATTCCAAACTACTTCTCACGCTTTAGGGCCCCTAAAATGCCAGGGCAGTATAAATACCCCACAAGTGACCCCATTTTGGAAAGAAGACACGCCAAGGTATTCCGTGAGGGGCATGGTGAGTTCATAGAATATTTTTTTTTTAGGCACAAGTTAGCAGAAAATGATTATTTATTTATTTTTTTCTTACAAAGTCTCATATTCCACTAACTTGTGACAAAAAATAAAATTTTACATGAACTCGCCATGCCCCTCACGAAATACCTTGGGGTGTCTTCTTTCCAAATTTTTTTCACTTGTGGGGTATTTATACTGCCCTGGCATTTTAGGGAACCTAAAGCGTGAGAAGTAGTTTGGAATCCAAATGCGTAAAATATGCCCTGTGAAATCGTATAGATACTCATTGGAATTTGGGCCCCTTTGCGCACCTAGGCTGCAAATGTGTGACACTTTTTTGCAGCCTAGGTGCGCAAAGGGGCCCAAATTCCAATGAGTACCTTTTAGGAGGGCATTTTTAGGCATTTGGATTCCAGACTTCTTCTCACGCTTTAGTGCCCCTAAAATGCCAGGGCAGTATAAATACCCCACATGTGACCCCATTTTGGAAAGAAGACACCCCAAGGTATTCCGTGAGGGGCATGGCGAGTTCATAGAAGTTTTTTTTTTTGGCACAAGTTAGCGGAAATAGATTTTTTTTAGTTTTTGTTCTCACAAAGTCTCCCTTTCCGCTAACTTGTGACAAAAAGTTTAATCTTTTTAGGACTCAATATGCCCCTCAGCGAATACCTTGGGGTGTCTACTTTCCGAAATGGGGTCATTTGTGGGGTGTGTTTACTGTTCTGGCATTTTGGGCGGGGCTAAATTGTGAGCAACCCTGTAAAGCCTAAAGGTACTCGTTGGACTTTCGGCCCCTTTAAGCACCTAGGCTGCAAAAAAGTGTCACACATGTGGTATCGCCGTACTCAGGAGAAGTAGGGAAATATGTTTTCGGGTGTATTTTTACATATACCCATGCTGGGTGAGAGAAATATCTCTGTAAATTGACAACTTTGTATAATTTTTTTTTAAAAGTTGTCATTTACAGAGATATTTCTCACACACAGTAAGGGTATATGTAAAAATACACCCCAAAACACATTACCCTGCTTCTCCTGACTACCGCGATACCACATGTGTGACACTTTTTTGCAGCCTAGGTGCGCAAAGGGGCCCAAATTCCAATGAGTACTTTTAGGATTTCACAGGGCATTTTTTACGCATTTGGATTCCAAATTAGGGCCCCTAAAATACCAGGGCAGTATAAATACCACACAAGTGACCCCATTTTGGAAAGAAGACACCCCAAGGTATTCCGTGAGGGGCATGGCGAGTTCCTAGAATATATTTTTTTTGGGCACAAGTTAGCGGAAAATGATTTTTTTATTTATTTTTCTCTTACAAAGTCTCATATTCCACTAACTTGTGACAACATTTTTTTTTTACATGAACTCGCCATGCCCCTCACGAAATACCTATGTGGGGTATTTATACTGCTCTGGCATTTTAGGGGACCTAAAGCATGAGAAGTCTGGAATATAAATGTCTAAAAATGTTTACGCATTTGGATTCCGTGAGGGGTATGGTGAGTTAATGTGAGATTTTATTTTTTGTCACAAGTTAGTGGAATATGAGACTTTGTAAAAAAAAAAAAATAATAAATCAATTTCCGCAAACTTGTGCCAAAAAAAAAAAAATCTTCTAAGAACTCGCCATGCCCCTCAAAAGTGATCTTTATAGCGCTGCAGCGATTTTACGGTGTTTTTGCAGTGATCAGAAAAAAATAAATTTCTGTCACTGCGGTGGGGCAGACTGAACGCAAATGTGCGCACAAGATCAGGCCTGATCGGGCGAACACTGCGTTTTTTGTAGAGCCTATAGAGCATGTCTTATTCTTGTCCGCAATTGCGGACAAGAAAAGGCATTTTCTATATAGTTCTGGCAATGTGCGGATCCACATAATGCGGAAAGCACATTGCCGGTGTTCCTGTTTTGCGGATCCGCAGTGTCCATGTTTTGCGGATCCGCGGATCCGCAAAACACATATGGACGTCTGAATGGAGCCTTACAGGGGGTGATTAATGACAGGGGGTGATCAGGGAGTCTATATGGGGTGATCAGGGGTTAATAACGGGTTAATAAGTGACAGGGGGAGGGTGTAGTGTAGTGTGGTGATTGGTGCTACTTACAGAGCTGTCTGTGTCCTCTGGTGGTCGATCCAAGCAAAAGGGACCACCAGAGGACCAGGTAGCCGGTATATCAGACGCTGTTAACAAAACAGCGTCTGATATACCTTTCAGGGGTTAAAAAAAATCGCATCTACAGCCTGCCAGCGAATGATCGCCGCTGGGAGGCTGTAGATCAGTTTGTTTACCTTCCGATTCTGTGAACGCGCGCTCCTGTGTGCACGCGTTCACAGGAAATCTCGAATCTCGCGAGATGACGCGCCGATGCGTCAACCAGGAACAAACCGACCGCCCGCAGGATGCATCCCTGCGTTTAGGCAGTCGGGAGGCAGTTAATGCTCGGGTTCTCCCATTGACTTCCATTATGCTCAGGTGCTCGAAGATCCCGATGTGTTCGGCCCGAGCCCCCGACCACGCGAGCACTACAGTGCTCGATCAACACTAGTAACAAATCTTTTTTTATTTCTAAAATATAGTCTGCACATGTTACACAGTGAAAGTAAGAAGTCCAGGAACGTGAAATCACCCATAATGCCGTGCAGCTGGACAATCTGCTGTTAGCCATCCCCCTGTGATGTAACAGCCCTATAAAGACCTCATCCCATCTGGTCTGCACCAGTTGACTGTGACCTGAGCATAGGGAGAGATGTGGCAAGCGCTCATGCTGAAAACCGTTTAAAAAAAGAATATTGGATAGGGAGAGTGTATGGACAGTGCAGGAAGATAATAGGGAGAGTTTATTCAGACTGTAGGGAGAGCATAGGGAGATAGCAGGGAGACTGCAAGTTGAGTGTAATCGCTGAGTGCATCTTGTTTAACTGCTGCAATTTTCATAGTTAATCAGTTACTTTACTAATAGACTTACTGTGCCTCAAGGTACCTTTACACGAGGTACAGACGATTACACCATGGGTATGTTTAAGCATGCCACATAAGTTATTGCTTTGTGTAAATGCAACCATCTGCTTTACAAAGGATGAATTATATGATCGAAATTAATATTTTGTGAATGATAATCAGTCATTGTTGAAACGTTCACTACACCAAGAAACGACTTGTTCATTGATCAATTGTACCAATCATCTACTTGTGTGAAGTTACCTTCAGTTTTAAAGGATGGTCTAACTTCAATTTAACTTCCAAGTCTTCACACTGAGATTGGGCCACAAAGTGGGATGAATATTGTTATACAGAGTGGCCTGTGTATACCTGATTTATCGCGATTTGTGACTAATTAATTCGGTCAAATGGAATTTCTTGTCGAAGTTCAGCAAATCAGCCGGATCAAATTTTGAGTGAGCTCATCTCTAGTCATAACTGTTCATTACTGCCCTTAGTGTTAAATCTTTTAGTGTTTTATTTACTTAAATTATCATATCTCTGGGTATTTACAGTCTGTTTCCTATCACTTACCTTTTACTTCATTTTTTTTTTTTTATATAGATCTCTACTTTCTACCAACCGTAGATCTCCATGCCCTCACCACTTATTCCAGCAGCATCAGGTAAGTAATCAAAGTATTCTGTATATTATTGTTTTAATTCACTCAACACACAATGAGTATTTTTAACTCTTTCAAGGAGTTCTATTATACGCCACTAGATGGAGCTATTGTATTATTTATACTCTTTTACTATATATCTTTTTTTATATATACTTTTTTTTAGAATGTCTCTTTCTTTGAACATCACTTCAAGTCCATATAATCAATTATCCTTTGCGATCTCCTCCTAAAAACAATTATCTCCATAAAAACGCCATGTAGTCAGACTCACACTTCTTATTGACTGAATATACCTGAAAAAAAAGTCATAATATATACTAAATGGTAAAACACTCGGTAACACTGACATGGAAAAGGATCTAGGAATTTTAATAAACAGCAAACTAAGCTGCAAAAACCAGTGTCAGGCAGCTGCTGCCAAGGCCAATAAGATAATGGGTTGCATCAGAAGGGGCATAGAGGCCTGTGATAAGAACATAGTCCTACCACTTTACAAATCGCTAGTCAGACCACACATGGAGTACTGTGTACAGTTCTGTGCTCCTGTAAACAAAGCAGACATAGTAGAGCTGGAGAAGGTCCAGAGGAGGGCAACTAAAGTAATAACTGGTGGTTTGTAGAGTGAAACTAAATCGCACCTCCTCATTCCTATACTATTGACTACTGTATGTAATAAGCAGCATTTCTTATGATAAAACATGGCTATACAGCGGTTATATCAATCATTTGCTGTGCACTATTAGGAGGCAATTAGTATACAGTTTGATCAAAGAGCATAGGCCCACTTACCGCGACAAGGTTTCCTCCTGTTAAGTGGGAACCTACTCTAACCGTAGCGCAGTGCCGTGTGGCGATCACCGTGTCTCCACACTGCTCCAGCAGGCAATGGGATCCAGCAGCCAACCAGCCGCCCCGCTGTACAGCGGAGCCACCTAGGCCTCGGATCCCACAGCTCCACCAGCACAGCACAGAAACAACGACGGCCGCCATCCAGCGCCGCATGTGAACTGGTGCTAAAGGATCACCTGTTCACAGCTTCTCAGGAACTCCAACTGAGATGTGGTAGGAATTTAAACCCTGTGCAGACTACTGCTAATTTAAGTACAGAGCACCTGTGTCACATGCGGCGCTGGATGGCGGCCGTCGTTGTTTCTGTGCTGTGCTGGTGGAGCTGTGGGATCCGAGGCCTAGGTGGCTGCGCTGCACAGCGGGGCGGCTGGTTGGGTGTTGGATCCCATTGCCTGCTGGAGCAGTGTGGAGACACGGTGATCGCCACACGGCACTGCGCTACGGTTAGAGTAGGTTCCCACTTGACAGGAGGAAACCTTGTCGCGGTAAGTGGGCCTATGCTCTTTGATCAAACTGTATACTAATTGCCTCCTAATAGTGCACAGCAAATGATTGATATAACCGCTGTATAGCCATGTTTTATAATAAGAAATGCTGCTTATTACATACAGTAGTCAATAGTATAGGAATGAGGAGGTGCGATTTAGTTTCACTCTACAAACCATGATTTATTCGTTCTATAGTCTTTCTCCCCCCATACTAAGTCAGCACTCCTCCCCATGTGACACAGGTGCTCTGTACTTAAATTAGCAGTAGTCTGCACAGGGTTTTAATTCCTACCACATCTCAGTTGGAGTTCCTGAGAAGCTGTGAACAGGTGATCCTTTAGCACCAGTTCACATGCGGTCCTGGATGGCGGCCGTCGTTGTTTCTGTGCTGTGCTGGTGGAGCTGTGGGATCCGAGGCCTAGGTGGCTCCGCTGCACAGCGGGGCGGCTGGTTGGCTGCTGGATCCCATTGCCTGCTGGAGCAGTGTGGAGACACGGTGATCGCCACACGGCACTGCGCTACGGTTAGAGTAGGTTCCCACTTGACAGGAGGAAACCTTGTCGCGATAAGTGGGCCTATGCTCTTTGATCAAACTGTATACTAATTGCCTCCTAATAGTGCACAGCAAATGATTGATATAACCGCTGTATAGCCATGTTTTATCATAAGAAATGCTGCTTATTACATACAGTAGTCAATAGTATAGGAATGAGGAGGTGCGATTTAGTTTCACTCTACAAACCATGAAAGTAATAACTGGAATGGGGCAACTACAGTACCCTGAAAGATTATCAAAATTAGGGTTATTCACTTTAGAAAAAAGACGACTGGGGGAGATCTAATTGATATGTATAAATATATCAGGGGTCAGTACAGAGATCTATCCCATCATCTATTTATCCCCAGGACTGTGACTGTGACGAGGGGACATCCTCTGCGTCTGGAGGAAAGAAGGTTTGTACACAAACATAGAAAAGGATTCTTTACAGTAAGAGCAGTGAGACTATGGAACTCTCTGCCTGAGGAGGTGGTGATGGTGAGTACAATAAAGGAATTCAAGAGGGGCCTGGATGTATTTCTGGAGCGTAATAATATTACAGGCTATAGCCTCTAGAGAGGGGTCGTTGATCCAGGGAGTTATTCTGATTGCCTGATTGGAGTCGGGAAGGAATTTTTTATTCCCCTAAAGTGGGGAAAATGGGCTTCTACATCAGTTTTTTTTTTGCCTTCCTCTGGATCAACTTGCATGATAACAGGCTGAACTGGATGGACAAATGTCTTTTTTCGGCCTTATGTACTATGTTACTATGTAAATGAGAAGAGGAGGTAAATCCTTCATTAAGTCCATTTTGATTTACACTTTGCAGGCGGTAGATCCAACTAGTTTCTTCTCGTAGTAGTCTTTTGTCTACGTTGCCTTGTCTTGGATGCTGCTTCAAGTGACTGATAGTGATGGACGAACATTGGCCGGGACGTTTCGCGAACCGCGCATTCGTGGCGGGCCCCATTCACTTTAATGGCAGGCGAACCTGAAAAACCTTCAGGTCATATTTGCAGCCACAAAATACTTACTAGAAGTGCACAAATAGTCCCAAAACATGGACAGTGACATACTAGAAGGGGATCAATCGCAACAATTCCCATAAAAATCTGTATTTTAATCAGGGGCCATTTTTATGCATCTTAAAGGGAAACTCTCAAAAATGTGCCCTGCTGGAACCTAGAAATTTTTTATTTTAAACCAAGGGAGTATAGGCCCCAAAAATTAGGTATTCACCTGAGAGAAAAGAACAGTGATTATGTGGCTGGAGGTATATTAGATGGTCAGTGGATAACAATTTTACTGTAGGCCAGTACAGGACCCAAAAATTAGGCATTCACCTGACAGAAAAGAACAAGTTATTATGTGGCTGGAGGTACATTAGATGGTCACTGAATAACAATTTTACTGTAGGCCAGTGGAGTATAGGCCCCAAAAATTAGGCATTCACCTGACAGAAAAGAACAAGTGATTATGTGGCTGGAGGTACAAACCGGATTCCAAAAAAGTTGGGACACTATACAAATCGTGAATAAAAACTGAATGCAATGATGTGGAGGTGCCAACTTCTAATATTTTATTCAGAATAGAACATAAATCACGGAACAAAAGTTTAAACTGAGAAAATGTACCATTTTAAGGGAAAAATATGTTGAATCAGAATTTCATGGTGTCAACAAATCCCCAAAAAGTTGGGACAAGGCCATTTTCACCACTGTGTGGCATCTCCCCTTCTTCTTACAACACTCAACATACGTCTGGGGACCGAGGAGACCAGTTTCTCAAGTTTAGAAATAGGAATGCTCTCCCATTCTTGTCTAATACAGGCCTCTAACTGTTCAATAGTCTTGGGCCTTCTTTGTTGCACCTTCCTCTTTATGATGCGCCAAATGTTCTCTATAGGTGAAAGATCTGGACTGCAGACTGGCCATTTCAGTACCCGGATCCATGATGTTGTGATTGATGCAGAATGTGGTCTGCCATTATCTTGTTGAAAAATGCAGGGTCTTCCCTGAAAGAGATGACGTCTGGATGGGAGCGTATGTTGTTCTAGAACCTGAATATATTTTTCTGCATTGATGGTGCCTTTCCAGACATGCAAGCTGCCCATGCCACACGCACTCATGCAACCCCATACCATCAGAGATGCAGGCTTCTGAACTGAGCGTTGATAACAACTTGGGTTGTCCTTGTCCTCTTTGGTCCGGATGACATGGCGTCCCAGATTTCCAAAAAGAACTTCGAATCGTGACTCGTCTGACCACAGAACAGTCTTCCATTTTGCCACACTCCATTTTAAATGATCCCTGCCCCAGTGGAAACGCCTGAGCTAGTGGATCTTGCTTAGAAATGGCTTCTTCTTTGCACTGTAGAGTTTCAGCTGGCAACGGCGGATGGCACGGTGGATTGTGTTCACTGACAATGGTTTCTGGAAGTATTCCTGAGCCCATTCTGTGATTTCCTTTACAGTAGCATTCCTGTTTGTGGTGCAGTGTCATTTAAGGGCCCGGAGATCACGGGCATCCAGTATGGTTTTACGGCCTTGACCCGAGATTGTTCCAGATTCTCTGAATCTTCGGATGATGTTATGCACAGTTGATGATGATAGATGCAAAGTCTTTGCAATTTTTCGCTGGGTAACACCTTTCTGATATTGCTCCACTATCTTTCTGCGCAACATTGTGGGAATTGGTGATCCTCTACCCATCTTGGCTTCTGAGAGACACTGCCACTCTGAGAAGCCCTTTTTATACCCAATCATGTTGCCAATTGACCTAATTAGTGTTAATTGGTCTTCCAGCTCTTCGTTATGCTCAAATTTACTTTTTCCAGCCTCTTATTGCTACTTGTCCCAACTTTTTGGGGATTTGTTGACACCGTGAAATTTTGAATCAACGTATTTTTCCTTTAAAATAATACATTTACTCTGATTAAACGTTTGATCTGTCATCTACGTTCTATTACAAATAAAATATTGCCATTTGCCATCTCCACATCATTGCATTCAGTTTTTATTCACAATTTGTTTAGTGTCCCAACTTTTTTGGAAAACGGTTTGTATATTAGACTGTCAGTGGATAGCAATTTTACTGTAGGCCAGTACAGGCCCCAAAAATTAGGCATTCACCTGACAAAAGAGAACAAGTGGTTAAGTGGCTGGAGGTTTATTAGGCTACTTTCACACTTGTGGCAGGACGTATCCGACAGGCTGTTCACCCTGTCAGATCCGTCCTTCCGCTATTTCGCCGTGCCGCCAGACCGCCACTCTGTCCCCATTGACTATAATAGGGACGGGGCGGAGCTCCGGCGCAGCACGGCAGTACGCGGTGAGAGGGTGCCGGACTAAAAAGTCGGACATGCAGGACTTTTAGTCCGGCGGCCTTTCGCCGTGCACTGCCGTGCTGCGCCCGAGCTCCACCTCCATCCCCATTATAGTCAATGGGACGGGGCAGCGGTCCGGCGGCACGGCGAAGTAGCAGAAGGACAGATCCGACAGGGTGAACAGCCTGTCGGATCCGTCCTGCCACAAGTGTGAAAGTAGCCTTAGACGGTCAGTGGATAACAATTTTATTGTAGGCCAGTACAGACCCCAAAATTAGACATTCACCTGACAGAAAAGAACAAGTGATTATGTGTCTTGAGGTATATTAGATGGTGAGTGGACAACAATTTTACTGTAGGCCACTACAGGCCCCAAAAATTAGGCATTCACCTTAGAGAAAAGAACAAGTGATTATGTGGCTGGGGGTACATTAGACGGTCACAGAATAACAATTTTACTGTAGGCCAGTGGAGTACAGGACCCCAAAATTAGGCCTTCACCATACAGAAAAGAACAAGTGATTATGTGGCTGGAGGTACAATAGGCGGTCACTGAATAACAATTTTACTGTAGGCCAGTGGAGTACAGGCCCCAAAAATTAGGCATTCACCTGACAGAAAAGAACAAGTGATTATGTGTCTGGAGGTATATTAGATGGTCAGTGGATAACAATTTTTATTGTAGGCCAGTACTGGCCCCAAAAATTTGGCATTCACCTGACAGAAAAGAAATTGTGATTATGTGGCTGGAGGTACAATAGGCGGTCACTGGCTAAAAATGTTACTGTCGGCCAGTACAGGCCCCAGAAATTAGGCATTCACCTGAGAGAAAAGAACTTGTGATGATGTGGCTGGAGGTACAATAGGCAGTCACCGGCTAAAAATTTTACTGTAGGCCAGTACAGGCCCCAAAAATTAGGCATTCACCTGACAGAAAAGAACTAGTGATTATATGTCTGGAGGTACATTAGGTGGTCACTGGATAAAATTTTTACTGTAGGCCACTGGAGTAGAGGCCCCAAAAATTAGGCATTCACCTGACAGAAAAGGCCTTTTATGCCGCTGAATATACATAAGACAAGGACCATTCTTTGTTCTGGGTGGTGGCGGATATGTGTGGGCTGGCTTGAGGAAATTCAATTACACGTGGTCGTCATAGGTGTTGAATTCCTCCGAGATCCATGCCTTATTAATTTTTAGAAATATGAGGTAGTGCACAATGTGAGCTAGGCGAGTGCGCTTATCGGTCACGATTCCCCCTGCTGCGCTGAACTCAATGAGGGGCAAGCCAAGAGTTAGATTGGAAATTGTGCCAGCTCTGGCCACAGGTCAAGCCTGCACACCCAGTAGTCCAAGAGTTCCTCGCTTCTCAGAGCGTCCACATTAGCCGTTAACCCAAATTAGTCAGACACCTGTCGGTCTAGGCCTTCCCTGAGGCTGGATCTGGAGGGCGGCTGTCGATGTGTTGGCTGGAAGAATGATCTCGTATCCGAAGTGACCAACACCTCTTCAAACTGCCCTCTTCTTGCAGGCGCGGTAGGATTAGTACCCGCACCTGTTTTGCTGTGGGTGGAAAATCCTCTGCCAGCCCCCGCAACAGCAGAATGCAGCATCTCTCGAAGCAAGGCCTGGAAATGCTGTATTCTGACAGCCCGCTGTAATGCTGGTAACATGTCCGCCATTTTGTGTTTGTACTGGGGGTCTAAATACGTTGCCACCCAATACTGGTCCTTGCCCTTTATGCTTTTTAAACGGGGGTCCCTCTTCAAACACTGGAGCATGAAGGCCCCCATTTGCACTAAATTGGAAGCGGTGGAGCACCCTGGCTCCTGCTCATCGCCCAGGAGAATGTCGTGCTTGGTCTCCTCCCCCCATCCTCGGACAACACCAGGAATCCCCTAAAACCACAGACAAAAGGAGGATGAGAGAGCTGCTGCTAAACCCCACCAGTCCTAATTTATTGTGGGCTTTACAAAGTTAAAATACCTTTGAAAAAAAACAATTTCAACGGAGAATATAGCATTTTGTATGCATGGGAGCACATTCCTGCTCTAGACGAAGAACTTGCTGCTGTCAGAGGTGTCTAAGTTTATTTGTGGTCTTGCCCGGTCTGGTGGGGCCCCATTCCTGGGAACACATTCCTGCTCTAGATGAAGAACCTGCTGCTGTCAAAGGCGTCTAAGTTATTTGTGGTGTTGCCATGGTCTGGTGGGGGCCCATTCCTGGTAACACATTCCTTCTGCAAACAAAGAACCTGCTGCTGTCAGAGGTGTCTAAGTTTATTTGTGGTGTTGACCCAGTCTGGTGGGAGCCCATTCATGGGAACACATTCCTTCTGCAAACAAATAACCTGCTGCTGTCAGAGGTGTCTAAGTTTATTTGTGGTGTTGACCCGGTCTGGTGGGGGCCAATTCCTGGGAACACATTCCTGCTGCAAAGAACCTGCTGCTGTCTGTCCTTATCATGCAGAGTTATGTGTAGGCCTTATACTCCACCGTTACCATGTACCTGCTTCTGCTCTCTGTCCTTACCCTGCTGAGTTATGTGTAGGTCTTATACTCCACCGTTTCCACCATTACCAACTATTGCTGCTGTCTTTTCTAATCCTGGTGAGATTGCCATGGACTAAAGGGGCCTTACTGCAACCTTATTGTTTAAAATTACATCAAAACATAACAGTATTAAAAAAGTACGCACACATTTTAACTGCAAAAACTATTTATTCAAAAGTTGGAGCCAAACATGGATCTATGGCAACTTTTTAAGTAGCTCGTGCAGGTCACACAACTCCTGCATCTGATGAAGTTGCAGCGCATCAAACTGCTTCATCTTCAGGGCAAAATTCCGTTGCTGCTTATGGATCTCCTTCACCTTCTTTGCCAGCTGCCGCTGCTGCTCCTTGATCTCCTGGATGTTTTTGTCTTCTCCTGCTGCATCTTTTTCAGGAGTGTTTTGAAATTTACTGAATACTGTTTTGTTAGGAAAAAAAATATGAAAATTACTTGCAATTCAGATTAAGAGGCAATTAGTGCATTGTGTGTAGTATTTGTTTAAAGGGAACCTGTCACCGGGATTTTGGGTATAGAGCTGAGGACATGGGTTGCTAGATGGCCGCTAGCACATCCGCAATACCCAGTTCCCGTAGCTCTGTGTGCTTTTATTGTGTAAAAAAAAACTATTTGATGCATATGCAAATTAACCTGAGATGAGTCCTGTATTCGAGATGAGTCAGGGACAGGACTCATCTCAGGTTAATTTGCATATGTATCAAATCGTTTTTTTTTTACACAATAAAAGCACA
This sequence comes from Bufo bufo, assembly GCF_905171765.1. Lineage (NCBI taxonomy): Eukaryota > Metazoa > Chordata > Amphibia > Anura > Bufonidae > Bufo > Bufo bufo. The sequence continues at coordinate 289,422,886 of NC_053393.1, forward strand.
CAGAGCTATGGGAACTGGGTATTGCGGATGTGCTAGCGGCCATCTAGCAACCCATGTCCTCAGCTCTATACACAAAATCCCGGTGACAGGTTCCCTTTAAGCCTTGCCGATTTACATCTCAATTCGTTAGTTAATGATATTTATGCTAGTTATATAGTTGGTTATTTAGTAATAGTTAAGTAGAGTATAATGTTATTTATTTGGTTAGTTAATTGTTTTTATGTAGATTAGAGAGTTAGTGTCCAGTATTGTTGTTTTCTATTACTGTACTTTCTGTTATCCCCTCATTGTTGGCCGTTTTAACCCCTTTCCGACCAGCGCCGTAATAGTACAGTGCAGAGGCATGTGACTTGCCACCCAGCGCCGTACAATTACGGCGCAACGAACACCCGGCCACCAGGCATAATTGTTCGGGAACCGGGGTGCAAAGGCTGCTCTGCCGAGCAGGCAGCCATGTTAACTAAGGGCTGCGGGAGGTTTTTCCAGCCCCTTGCAGCCCTAATTGCTGCTATTGGCTAGATTCCTTACACATGAGCATCGCAGCTCTGGAGAGGTGCAGCGTACTCAAGTTAGGGTTAAAAGTGTTCCTGGGTGATGTAGTGCAATCATGACACTAACCTGAGACGGCTGACTCTCTGCAAGGGCAGGGGATGATAGGAAATGTTCGTGACGCCAGTGCCAATTAAACGGTGGCACGCCGTTTGCTGATAGCAGGAATAATTGAGGAACCACGTGATGTTAAAGCAGAACTCAAACTTTAGTAGTCATCATATAGGGACAATAACGGAAACGCAGTTCCTTTGCAGACAGTTGATTTTCGGTACAGTTGATGCAGGCAATATATGTATAGCAAGGTGACTTCAGAGTGTTAAACACAGGACTTGTAGTACAGGCAGCTTGCACTCTATTCCTGACTGATCCTGGAACATATAAACTCTTCTCCAAGGTCCAATGCCCTAGCTCTGGCGTATATCCTTGGTTTTATCTTTATCAAGTACCTCCTCTGTTGTCTTGAGTACCTCTTGCTTTCCTTGACATGCCTCTGTCTCTCTCTCAGCTTCCTCAGGCTCTAGAAACTTCTGAACCGAGGTGTTCCTGCTTCTGCATAGATGAACTCAGGAGGGGAACCTTCTCTTTGAATCTGGAACCCGGTTACAGGGACTGCAATACCCTCTCCTGGTCTGCAAGCTTCCGGCCTGGACTTGACTCTGACATAGTCTAAAACTCCAACTGCTGTAGACTGGCTTTAGACTAGACTCACTTTAGACTGACGCTCCTTTCCCTGACGGGGCCTTATATAAACTAGGGCTCCCTAGCTCCCTCTAGTGACTAAGAGCGGAAATGACACCCCTAGCAGGCCTGTACATGCAAGTTTCACAGTAACAGGGAAATACATAGCATTACATTACATTACATTTTATAAAGATGACATATACCAACCTCCCCATAAATAAGGGGGGACGACAGCACACCAAGTGACCCTTTTGTAGTGACGGGCATTACAGTCCCCGTACACTACAGCTGCAGCTGGTGAGGGGTGGTGGGTGTCATCTGGCGGTGACCGACAATGAAAAAGCCATCACCTGTCTACTCCAAGGTGAGGCAGGGGACATTAGTGTTTTGGGTCGCCTGCCAGAGTTGTTATTGGCTGGAACAATATTTCAGCCAATGGCAGGGCTGTAATTGTACAGAAAGAGGCAAAACTTCCCTGCATGTAGCCATTCTAGCTGGTGACTGCATGCAGAGAGGTTATATACCTTTCTGTGCTGCTTGTGGCTTGCTGGGACTTATGGTGCACACCACTGTGATTTAACCCCCTTCATGCTAAAAAGAAAAAAGAAGAAGAAAGAAGAAGATCCAGAATTGCTGCACCAGCTGTCCCAGATCATTTCCAGCTGAAGTCCCCCAGACAGCAAGAAAGGGAAGGGCCCAAAAAAGATGCAGAGTGTGTTCAAAAAGGGGCATTAGAAAGGATACCATTTACCACTGCAAAACCTGCCATGAAAAACCTGGCCTGTGCATGAAGTGTTTTAAAATCTACCACTCATCCTTAGTGAATAAATTTTATTTTATCCTTTATGCTCCCTGTAATATTTCCACTTTATATCTCTGATTTAGTCCACCTCGCTCACATATCCACTTTCCAACAACCAATACATGATTTTTCATGTGAGACAACTGTTAGGTCAAAGTGCCATTTCCACCCATTAAAATGTTCATACGGGGGTGCTCTTTCCAAAATGGGGTCACTTGTTGGGGTTTTTAATTTCTGGGGACCTCAGGAATTTATTTAATACGACATGGCACCTAAAATACATGTCTGCCAATTAAGCCCTGTCATCAAAATTCATATTTGGCAGTTTTACTCTAGAGCCCTGCCATGCGCCCATATATCATTTTTTGAGCACATATGGGGTGTTGGCGTATTCGGGGGAAAATGGGGAACTAAATGTGGGCTGCATTTTGTCCGGTAACCATTTGTGAAAGTGAAAAATGTGGGTGTAAAGCAACTTTTTCTGGAAAAAGTTTTTTCACAGCCAAGCATTTCCTAATTCTGTGAAATTCCTTGTAAACTACGAGTAGCGGGGAATCAGTGTTTGATTGCGGAGAGGGAGCCTGAGAAACGGCTATCATATCCAAGGAAGGCAAGGGGGTGGCGCGCAAATCACCCACTCCCGACTCGTGGAGGTAGTGACGATAAATAACAATACAGGACTCTTAAAGGGAACCTGTCGCCGGGATTTTGTGCATACAGCTGAGGACATGGGTTGCTAGATGGCCACTAGCACATCCGCAATACCCAGTCCCTATAGCTCTGTGTGCTTTTATTGTGTAGAAAAAACTATTTGATACTTATGAAAATTAACCTGAGATGAGTCCTGTCCCTGACTCATCTCAGGGACAGGACTCATCTCAGGTTAATTTGCATATGTATCAAATAGTTTTTTTTACACAATAAAAGCCCACAGAGCTATGGGGACTGGGTATTGCGGATGTGCTAACGGCCATCTAGCAACCCATGTCCTCAGCTCTATACACAAAATCCCGGTGACAGGTTCCCTTTAAGAGTCCTGCTTTGTTATTTATCGTCACTACCTCCACGAGTCGGGAGTGTGTGATTTGCGCGCCACCCGCTTGCCTTCCTTGGATATGATAGCCGTTTCTCAGGCTCCCTCTCCGGAATCAAACACTGATTCCCTGCTACTCGTAGTTTACAATAATTTTTAGCTGACAATTACATCGAAAGTTGATAGGCCAGACATCCGAATGGATCGTCGCCGTCACGGGGATGTGCCATTGGCCCCAGGTTAACTAGAGTCACCAAAACGGCAGCAGGCCACCGCCCATAATGTTTTAGATCGTCAGATCAGCAGGCCCTTGCTCCTAATTTCCATCAATCATAATTTTTAAAGGATGTTTATGATGCTCTCCTTTATGTGTAACTAAGGGTGTATTGGAGTGCCTCTTCCTTGTAATTTTTGGCAGCACTTGCACTTTATATACAAGTAAATATTCAGGAAAGAATTTTTCCTCTATAATCTATTTTTTTCCCCTTGGTTTTGGGTGTATTATTGTCATTATGTAAAAGTGCCGTACTATTCGGACATCATAGTTCCCAGCAGCGACCAGCGAGTCCAAGATGCATCCATACATCCTCCCCATGCTGTTACAGAACCATTTCGGTGGTGTTACCAACAATTTCTGACATTTTCTTATGAACCAGGCACCCTCCCCTCTTCAGAGCAGGGGGTACCTGGTTTAATGCTCGGGTTCTCCCATTGACTTCCATTATACTCGGGTGCTCGAAGATCCCGATGTGTTCGGCCAGAGCCCCCGACCACGCGAGCACTACGGTGCTCGATCAACACTAGTAACAAATCATTTTTTATTTCTAAAATGAAGTCTGCACATGTTACACAGCGAAAGTAAGAAGTCTGGGAACGTGAAATTATCCATAATGTCGTGCAGCTGGACAATCTGCTGTTAGCCATCCCCCTGTGATGTAACAGCCCTATAAAGACCTCATCCCACGTGGTCTGCACCAGTTGACTGTGAGATGAGCATAAAGAGAGATGTGGCAAGCGCTCATGCTGAAAACCGTTTAAAAAAAGAATATTGAATAGGGAGAGTGTATGGACTGTGCAGGAAGATAATAGGGAGAGTTTTTTCAGATTGTAGGGAGAGCATAGGGAGATAGCAGGGAGACTGCAAGTTGAGTGTAATCGCTGAGTGCATCTTGTTTAACTGTTGCAATTTTCATAGTTAATCAGTTACTTTACTGATAGACTTACTGTGCCTCAAGGTACATTTACACGAGTACATTTACACGAGGTACAGACGATTACACCATAAGTTATTGCTTTGTGTAAATGCAACTATCTGCTTTACAAACGATGAGTTATATGATCAAAATTACAATTTTGTGAATGATAATCAGCAAGAGTTACATAGTTAATACAGTTGAAAACAGACAAACGTCCATCAAGTTCATCCAAGGGATAGGTGGGGTCGCGAATTCCAGAAGGAAGTGAGACTCAGATTTCTACACGTTTTCATAGGCATTTATATTTTTTACTTTTAAGAATTCGTCTAAACCCTTTTTGAAACTGTCCACTGCTCCCGCTGTGACCACGTCCTGAGGAAGTCTATTCCACAGATTCACAGTTCTCACAGTTAATAAGCTTTGACGCTTCTAGAGACTGAACTTTTTCTTCTTCAGTCGGAGGCAGTGCCCCCTTGTCTTTTGAGCACATTTTACATGGAACAGCTTTTCGCCGTATTTTTTGTATGGCCCATTTATATACTTGTACAGGTTAATCATGTCCCCCCTTAGACGTCTCTTCTCAAGACTAAATAAATTCAATTCTTTTAATCTTTCTTCATAACTAAGACCCTCCATGCCCCTTATCATTTTAGTCGCTCTCCTCTGTACTTGTTCCAGCTGCAGTGCATTCTTTTTTATGTACTGGTGCCCAGAACTGGACTGTGCATTCCAGATGAGGCCACACCAGCGCTTCGTAAAGTGGTAGTATTACATCCCTGCCCCGCGAGTCCATGCCTCGTTTAATGCATGACAATATCCTGGTGGCCTTAGAATCTGCTGATTGACATTATATACTATAATTTAATCTACCATCCACAAGGACACCCAAATCCTTCTCTATAAGTGACTCTCCCAGTGCTACATCACCTAGGACATATGAAGCACAGAGATTATTACTACCAAGATGCATAACTTTACATTTGCCCACATTGAACCTCATTTGCCAAGTTGATGCCCAATCACTCAGAGTGTTCAAGTCAGCTTGTAGTTTGTGGACATCTTCCATAGACCATACAGTTCTACACAGCTTAGTGTCATCTGCAAAAATAGATATGGTGCTATTAATCCCATCCTCAATATCATTAATAAATAAATTAAATAATAAAGGGCACAGCATTGAACCTTGGGGTACACCACTTATAACCTGGGACCATTCTGAATAGGAATCATTGACCACAACTCTCTGGAAACGGTCCTTCAGCCAGTTTTCAATCCAATTAAAAACTATACTTTCCAAGCCAATAGACCTTACTTTACTTATTAAGCGTCTATGAGGGACAGTATCAAAAGCCTTTGCAAAATACAGAAACACTACATCCACAGCCACCCCTCTGTCCAGGTTACTACTCACCTCCTCATAAAAACAAATCAGGTTAGTCTGACAACTTCTGTCCTTGGTAAACCCATGCTGGTTATCACTTATAATATTACCGTATTTCTCGCCCTATAAGACGCACTGGCCCATAAGACGCACCTAGGTTTTTGAGGAGGAAAATAAGAAAAAATATATTTTGAACCAAAAGGTGTGCTTTTGGTGGGTTTTGAACTAATTGTGGTCTGTGGATGCCGCACTGTTATGGGGGATCTGTGGATGGCGCACTGTTATTAGGGATCTGTGGGTGACGCACTGTTATGGGGGATCTGTGGGTGACGCACTGTTATGGGGGATCTGTGGGTGACGCACTGTTATGGGGATCTGTGGGTGACGCACTGTTATGGGGGATCTGTGGGTGACACTTATGGGGGATCTGTGGGTGACATTTATGGGGGATCTGTGGGTGACACTTATTGAGGTCTCTGGATGGCACTGTTATGGGGATCTGTGTATGACAGTTATGGGGGGATCTGTGTATGACACATATTAAGCATCTTATGCTATGTGTCATCCACAGATCCCCTCCATAAGTGTCCCTGTAGTGAATGTCCCTCAATACAGGGGGTGGGGGTCGCATCTGCTTTTATAATGACAGCGGGGCCCGTGCAGTGACTGTATTCTACTACACGGGCCCCGCTCACTGTATAATCGTATCTCTAATAGTTAATTGTTATGTACCGTCGCTGGCAGCATGAGTCACTACATCACGCACCTGCGCCGCCTGCTTCATTCATAAAGTGGGAGGCGCAGGCGCATGACGTAGTGACTCACACTGCCAGCGACCGTCATCCCGGCCTGCCTCCTCCCTCCTATCTGCTACCTACCGAGCGCTTGTAGTTGTAAGTATACAGGCGCTGATTATGCGATTATATACATAACAATTAACTATTAGAGATACGATTATACAGTGAGCAGGGCCCGTGTAGTAGAATACAGTCACTGCACGGGCCCCGCTGTCATTATAAAATCAGATGCCGGCCCCCAGCCCCTCCTCCCTCACAGCTTATACACCCGCCGCGTGGCATCGCGGCGGGTGTATCATTGAAAATTCGGCAAAATCAGCAGCATTCGCCCCATAAGACGCACTGCTATTTTCCCCCCACTTTTGGGGGGGGGAAGTGCGTCTTATAGGGTGAAAAATACGGTATTTAAAGTCACATACTCCTGTATATAGTCCCTTAAGATTCCTTCAAACATTTTTCCCACAACAGAAGTTAAACTAACTGGTCTACAATTGCCTGTGGAAGACTTTGTGTCACCGCCAGTTCTGTGAGAAGGTCTGACAGACGTTCTTCTCTACCTCTTGTATGATGTTCTTCGTTTTGGTTTCACTTTCTCATCTCTTTTCCTTCTGCCAGGTGTCACTTATTTAGACTAATCGTCTTCCTTTATATTTCCTCCCATACTGCCTCACTTTGCGGTTTATACTACTTCCTGGATTAAGTGTTCACTGCTGGAGGCTGCTTCTGCTGTTTGCTCAGATAAGTCCTTTACTTTATTGTGTTTCCTTGCTGGCTTGATTCTAGGTGACCCTGACTCCGTCCGTATTAAGTGCAGGGAGCCGGTGGTTGTGTCCCCTCACTATTATAGGGTTTTCAGGTGTCACACAGGCTTAGGTACGAGGGCATGCAATCGTCTACCATCGAGACCCTTGCATGTGCATAGCAGTCATGGAGAGCTCTTAGGGTTTTATAGAGCTCACCTATAAGCTCCTTAGTTTGGGATCAAGCCAGTCGATCGTTTATTTATAAGTTCCAGGTATCAGCAAACTTCATCCGTGACACTTTGATACTTTTTTGAATATGGGCACCAAATCACTTGGCACTGTACCAGTCCCTAGCACAGGTAGGCAGAAAGAAAAAATATAGGCGTGCTCAAACCCCGCCACACCGAGCACGGACCAAGCCAGGAACCATGGCATTAGCAAAGCAAAAAAGAAAGAAAGGGTCCAGCTTGATTAAAATATTACCTTTATTTTTCAGTGCGGGTAAAAGCTAGTTACACTCCAGTTACATGTTTCGGATCAGGAACAATAGCGATCCTTCCTCATGACATACACATACTGAGGAGGAGGTTGGATATATAGCGCCTCCACCTAGAAACAGGTGGATGCACTAACTACAAGCTCCTCCTCAAATGAAATTAACAACACATGCTAAAAGGCATGATGAATTAAAACAAAAGAACACACACAGCTCATGGATCAAAAATTCAATAATGTAACATCAAGTCGTGTTTCCGATTAAGTCCACTTGGTACAGTGGATCCCATTTTGAAGATCCAGAACGACTCACGGTTCAAAAGCTTCTTTTTATAATTACCACCCCTGGATGGTGGAGTAACCCTTTCCAAGCCTTGCACAATTAAACCCTCTGTATCACCACCATGCACCGCTGAGAAATGCAGGCTGACTGCAGACACATTTCTGGCTATTGAATGAGGAATGTCAGAGATGTGCCTGCATAGTCTAACCTTAAGGCCATTAGTGGTGCAAACAATGTACTGGAGGGAACAGAGAGTGCATGAGATACAATACACCACATGAGTGGTGTTACAGTTGATGTATTGTTTGATGGAAAAACTTTGATTCATGGCATAGGAAAAAACTTGCTTGCCAGGTCGCATATAAGAGCAACACGTACAAATTTTATGCCCACATTTATAGCTACCAAGACACCGCAGCCACACTGGAGAGGCTCGTGCCCCCTCAGAATATAAGGAGGGACAGAGTCTGTTACCCAGCGTGGGTGCTCTACGGGCTGAGCACAAGATGCCACCTCTCAAGACACTGCGCCATTGGTCATCTGTTGACAATACAGGTAAGTGCCTTCTTACTATGTTACAAATCTGCGAGTATTGTGTGCTATAAGAAGTAACAAAAACAGGCAAACGAGAATGCTGTGACTTATTTGAGTTATCAGAGCGACGTATGCGCTTGTGATGAGTAAATAGTAATGTCTGTCTAGGTCTGGACAGGGCCTCCTTCATGGCATATGCTAAACCGTGCTGGGAATATTGTCTCATAGAAAGGCGAGAAGCCGCAGAATGCATCTCCATGCGGCATGTTACATCCTGAGTGCAGTTTCGTCTAATGCGAATAAACTCACCCTTCGGAATATTTTTAGCAACATGAGGAGGATGGCAAGTCGCCGCATGGAGAATTGTATTGCCCGCAGTTTCTTTGCGAAAGGTGTGGGTATTAATTGAGTTGGTGCGCGTGTCGCCCTCAAGAGACAAATCCAGAAAGGAAATACAAGTAGCATGGGAATGCAAGGTGAATCTCAAATTGCAAATGTTGCAATTCAAGAAATCCTCAAAGAGTGGTATGGCCGCCACATCGCCCGACCATATGAACAGCAGGTCGTCGATGTAACGGCCATACCACTCCAGAGAGGGTGCCAAGGATTAGTAGGGGAGAATAAAAAAGCCTGTTCCCACCAGGCCATATACACATTGGCCAGGGAAGGGGAGAATTTAGCTCCCATAGAAACTCCCGATAATTGCAGGAAAAACCTGTCATTAATCATAAAAAAAATTGTGTTTTAATAGATAAAAAACCACATCGCACACGTAGCCCTGAAAAGGAATAGAGAAATTTGAATACACAGCAAGAAACCAACTTAATGCCTTAATGGCCAAATCATGTGGAATAACGGTGTAAAGGGAAGTCACGTCTGCAGTGATCCATTCAAAACGTGACTCCCACTTCAGGCTGTGAAAGGCCTTTAGAACACTCCTTGTATCTTGCAGGAAACCTGGTATATCCTGGACCAGAGGCTGAAGCAGCGAGTCAACCCAGGCTGAGAGGTGTTCCGAGAACGAGCCAATGCCCGACACAATAGGACGCATGGGAGGAGGAAAACCTCCCTTGTGTATCTTGGGAAGGGAGTGGAAAATGGGGATAACTGGAAATTGGACAAAAATAAAATCCCTTTGACGTTGATTCAGATAACCACTTTCCAGACCCCTCTCCAAGAGACATTGTATTTGTTGCTGAAAGAGGGGAGTGGGATCACCTGGAAGCTCCTCATAAACAGAATTGTCTTCTAACATTGATACATTTTGTAATTTATAGAGAACTTTGTCCATGATGACCACCGCTCCCCCCTTGTCAGCTGATTTAATAGAAATGTCGGGCATTGACTCGAGTTCGGACCTAGGCCTGTCGCTCTGTGTAAGACAGATTGTTAAAAGCAGTTGCCCTAGGCGATTGCGTGTCCCCTTGTAGAGCAAATAGATCCCATATGACTAATTCCTGATAATGGTCCAGGGCAGGAGTGCGTGAATGGATGGGATAAAACCCAGAATTATAAGTAATAAACTTATGTGCAAAATCACTGCCCGGATCAAAGTCAGGAATAGTACGGGATTGCTATACCTCTCTGGAGTGGTATGGCCATTACATCGACGACCTGCTGTTCATATGGTCGGGCGATGTGGCGGCCATACCACTCTTTGAGGATTTCTTGAATTGCAACATTTGCAATTTGAGATTCACCTTGCATTCCCATGCTACTTGTATTTCCTTTCTGGATTTGTCTCTTGAGGGCGACACGCGCACCAACTCAATTAATAGCCGCACCTTTCGCAAAGAAACTGCGGGCAATACAATTTTCCATGCGGCGTCTTGCCATCCTCCTCATGTTGCTAAAAATATTCCAAAGGGTGAGTTTATTCGCATTAGATGAAACTGCACTCAGGATGCAACATGCCGCATGGAGATGAATTCTGCGGCTTCTCGCCTTTCTATGAGACAATATTCCCAGCACGGTTTAGCATATGCCATGAAGGAGGCCCTGTCCAGACCTAGACAGACATTACTATTTACCCACCACAAGCGCACACGTCGCTCTGATAACTCAAATAAGTCACTGCATTCTCGTTTGCCTGTTTTTGTTACTGCTTATAGCACACAATACTCGCAGATTTGTAACATAGTAAGAAGGCACTTACCTGTATTGTCAACAGATGACCAATGGCGCAGTGTCTTGAGAGGTGGCATCTTGTGCTCAGCCCGCAGAGCACCCACGCTGGGTAACAGACTCTGCCCCTCCTTATATTCTGAGGGGGCACAAGCCTCTCCAGTGTGGCTGCGGTGTCTTGGTAGCTATAAATGTGGGCATAAAATTTGTACGTGTTGCTCTTATATGCGATCTGGCAAGCAAGTTTTTTTCCTATGCCATGAATCAAAGTTTTTCCATCAAACAATACATCAACTGTAACACCACTCATGTGGTGTATTGTATCTCATGCACTCTCTGTTCCCTCCAGTACATTGGTTGCATCACTAATGGCCTTAAGGTTAGACTATGCAGGCACATCTCTGACATTCCTCATTCAATAGCCAGAAATGTGTCTGCAGTCAGCCTGCATTTCTCAGCGGTGCATGGTGGTGATACAGAGGGTTTAATTGTGCAAGGCTTGGAAAGGGTTACTCCACCATCCAGGGGTGGTAATTATAAAAAGAAGCTTTTGAACCGTGAGTCGTTCTGGATCTTCAAAATGGGATCCACTGTACCAAGTGGACTTAATCGGAAACACGACTTGATGTTACATTATTGAATTTTTGATCCATGAGCTGTGTGTGTTCTTTTGTTTTAATTCATCATGCCTTTTAGCATGTGTTGTTAATTTCATTTGAGGAGGAGCTTGTAGTTAGTGCGTCCACCTGTTTCTAGGTGGAGGCGCTATATATCCAACCTCCTCCTCAGTATGTGTATGTCATGAGGAAGGATCGCTATTGTTCCTGATCCGAAACATGTAACTGGAGTGTAACTGGGTTTTACCCGCACTGAAAAATAAAGGTAACATTTTTATCATTCAAAACGTTTATTTTTTTCCAGAAAAAGTATTGACAAGGTTACAAGGTAAATACAAGATTCTTACTGGTGAGTGTAGAATACATAAGGCAACAATAGTTTTTCAATACAATTGGGAGCCTATCCCAATAACAGTAATAACCGCAAAAGAGGAATAGTACCAAAAAGAGAAAAAAAAAAAAAAAAAAAATTCAACAATTACAAGGGACGAAAAAACAAGACACGGACAAGAGAGAGAGAAACGACAAGGGAGAAAGGAGGGGAGGAAAGGAGGGAACCCTATACGAACACTTGCTGCAGACACGCTTCCCGGAATTCGTCAGAAGTGCGAAACAGCTCCCAGGGACTCCATACTTTAGTAAAACGAGCAACATCTGGAGGGGTAACACAGATCAGGTCCTCCATTCTTTGGTGGAGAGCAATTTCCTCAAACCACTCCTTGAGTACAGGGGGGGAAGATGACTTCCAATGACGAGGGATGACCGTTCTAGCGGCTTGAAGCATATATTTCAGGAGGGAGGCTTTGTAGGCTGGGATAGTCAGGTCAAATATGGACAGTAAGAGGGATTCAGGCGTATTGGGAATAGGAATCCCTGTCACGCTCCGCGTGACTTTATGCACTGAGTCCCAAAAAGGTCGCAGGAGGGGGCATTGCCACCAGACATGAAGCATGGTGCCTTCTTCGACAGACATCTCCAACATAAAGGTAACATTTTAATCGAGCCGGACCCCTTCTTTCTTTTTTGCTGTACCAGTCCCTAGAGAATCATTAAAAATTATAAACAGGGGCACAGCAATGACTGAACAGAGCTCTTTAAGCACTCTTGGGTGTAATCCATCTGGACCTGGAGTTTTGTTCACATTTACCCTATTTATCTTCTCTTGGACCATATCTACAGTTAGCCAATTGAGTATATCACTGGATGTACTAACAACCCCGGCGCCACAGATATCAGCTCCTTTCTCTTCTTTTGTATATACAGAGCTAAAAAAAACTATTTAGGACTCTGCCTTTTCCTTATCTTCAGTGACTATCCCCCCCCCCACCTTTACCATTATTTAGGGTCCCTACCTGCTCAGACCTAGTTTTTTTTGCATTTATATATAAAAAACTTTTTGGGATTTGTTTTACTTTCTCTCGCTACCTGCTGTTCGTTTTGTATCTTTGCAAATTTTATCTCCTTTTTGCAGATTTTATTAAGCCCTTTGTAATCTTCAAATGCTACAGCTGACCCCTCAGATTTGTATTTTTTAAATGCCCTCTTTTTGTCATTTTTTTGCTCTTTTTACAGTAGCTGTAAGCCATGGGGGTTTAATTTAAGCCGTTTATACTTGTTACCTAAAGAGATACATTTTTTAGTGCAATTACTCAATGTGGATTTGAAGCTCTCCAATTTATCCTCTGTATTATTATGTGACAGTAGCTGCTCCTAGTCTGTGCCCTGAAATTCTGCCCTCAACCCAGGGAAATTAGCCTTTTTGAAATTCAGTGTCTCTGCTCTGCCCGACAGAGTTTGCTTCTTATAGTTTAGGGGGAATATAATTATACTGTGGTCACTATTACCTAGTGTTTCTCAAACAGTAACATTACCAACAAGCTCTGCATCCATTAGAAATTACCAGATTCAACAGAGCATCGCCCCTAGTGGGAGCTTCTACAAACTGGCTCATAAAGTGGTCCTGAAGCAAGTTTAGGAATTTTCTCCCCTTTGCAGTTGAGGCAGAACCATGACCCCAGTTAATGTCTGGGAAGTTAAAATCTCCCATTATGACTACTGTACCAGCCTGTGCCGCCCGCTCTATTTGGTTATACAGTTGCGTTTCTATCTCTTGTGTGGTGTTAGGGGGTCTATAGATTACACCAAGTAATATTTTTTCAGTGTTTATATCCCTTTGAACTTCCACCCATAATGTTTTCACATCCTCACCATCCTCACGCACACTTGTCTTCAGATCACCCCTCACATACAGGCACACGCCACCACCTTTTCTATTGACCTGGTCTTTCCTAAATAGTGTAAAACCCTCAATATTAACAGCCCAGTTATGCGAAGAGTACAACCATGTCTCAGCCACACCAACTACATCTATGTGTTATTCTAGTACCATAGCCTCCAGCTCCCCCATTTTTCTAGCTAGACTTCTGGCATTTGTGAAAATACATTTTAAATTACTATTACCTGTAAAGTGATTATCCAGGATTTTTTTTGTTACCTTGGTTAATTTTTGTATGTAACAGGTTCTTGTTACCAGCAGTTCTATTTTTTTGTAAATGTATAGTTATTCCCAGTATTCTCCCTATTTTCCTTGCTAACCCCAGCCCCCACTAAATCCCCACTGTCCCCTTCTATAATTCACTCTCTATGTACACTATCTACCCCCTTATTAGTATGGCACCTCCCCACTCCAGATCCTAGTTTAAAAGCTCCTCCAGCCGTCTAACAATTTTTTCCCCCAGGGCAGTTGCACCCTCCCCATTGAGGTGCAGCCTGTCCCTACTGTAGAGCCTGTAAACGACCGCGAAGTAGGCCCAGTTCTCCATGAACCCAAACCCTTCCTTCCTGCACCAGCTTCTGAGCCACTTATTTAACTCCCAAAACTCCCGTTGTCTCTCTAGTGACGCTTGTGGCACTATTAGTATTTCTGAAAATACTACCTTGGAGGTCCTGGACTTGAGCTTCTCACCTAGCTCCCTAAAATAATTTTTAAGGACCTTCCATCTCCCACTGACTTTGTCATTGGTGCCAATGTATACAATGACTGCCAGGTCTTACCCAGCCCCACATAGCAATCTGTCAATCCGATCCGCAATATGCCGAACCCGAGCACCCGGCAGACAACACACTGTTCGGCATTCACGGTCTCGGCGACAGATGACCCTGTCTGTCCACCTAATAATAGAGTCCCCTACCACCAGCATCTGTCTGACCTTTGCTGCACTCCTTTTCCCATCCTTCCTGCAGTGGTTATCCTCCTGGTTGCTAGGAGAAACCACCTGCTGCAGTGTTGCTGGCCCTGGGCTTTCATCCCTAATATCAGCCAAACAGGCATATTTACTAGGGAGTGCCAGCTCAGGACTAGCCTCCCTGGCACTTTTCCCTCTAACCCTTCTTTCTACATTAACCCAAGAGTCATTGTTGAAACGTTCACTACACCAAGAAATGACTCGTTCGTTGCTCAATTGTACCAATCATCTACTTGTGTGAAGTTACCTTCAGTTTTAAAAGATGGTCTAACTTCAATTTAACTTCCAAGTCTTCACACTGAGATTGGGCCACGAAGTGGAATGAATATTGTTATACAGAGTGGCCTGTGTATAACTGATTTATCGCGATTTGTGACTAATTAATTCGGAACAAATGGAATTTCTTGTCGAAGTTCAGCAAATTAGCCGGATCAAATTTTTCTAAAGTGAGCTCATCTCTAGTCATAACTGTTCATTACTGCCCTTAGTGTTAAATCTTTTAGTGTTTTATTCACTTAAATTATCTTTTACTTCTATTTTTATTTTTCTATAGCTCTCTTTCTATCAACCGTAGATCTCCACGCCCTCGCCACTCATCCCAGCAGCATCAGGTAAGTAATCAAAGTATTCTGTATATTATTGTTTTAATTCACTCAACACACAATGAATATTTTTAACTATTTTCAAGGAGTTCTATTATACGCCACTAGATGGAGCTTTTGTATTATTTATACTCTTTTACTATATATCTTTTTTATATATACTTTTTTTTAGAATGTCTCTTTCTTTAAACATCACTTCAAGTCCATATTATCAATTATCCTTTGCAATCTCCTCCTAAAAACAATTATCTCCATAAAAACTCCATGAAGGTTTTCTGAGAGATGCTATGTTAGAGCATCTTATGGGAAATAAGCAAATAACGCCATATCAGCATGGCTTCGTGAGGGATCGGTCATGTCAAACTAATTTAATCAGTTTCTATGAGGAGGTAAGTACTAGACTTGACAGCGGCAAATCAATGGATGTCGTGTATCTGGACTTCTCCAAAGCATTTGACACTGTACCACATAAAAGGTTAGTATATAAAATGAGAATGCTCGGACTCGGAGAAAACGTCTGTAAGTGGGTAAGTAACTGGCTCAATGATAGAAAACAGAGGGTGGTTATTAACGGTACATACTCAGATTGGGTCACTGTCACTAGTGGAGTACCTCAGGGGTCAGTATTGGGCCCTATTCTCTTCAATATATTTATTAATGATCTTGTAGAAGGCTTGCATAGTAAAATATCAATTTTCGCAGATGACACTAAACTGTGTAAAGTAATTAACACTGAAGAGGACAGTATACTACTACAGAGGGATCTGGATAGATTGGAGGCTTGGGCAGATAAGTGGCAGATGAGGTTTAACACTGAGAAATGTAAAGTTATGCACATGGGAAGGAATAATGCAAGTCACCCGTACATACTAAATGGTAAAACACTCGGTAACACTGACATGGAAAAGGATCTAGGAATTTTAATAAACAGCAAACTAAGCTGCAAAAAACAGTGTCAGGCAGCGGCTGCCAAGGCCAATAAGATAATGGGTTGCATCAAAAGGGGCATAGATGCCCGTGATGAGAACATATTCCTACTACTTTACAAATCACTGGTCAGACCACACATGGAGTACTGTGTACAGTTCTGGGCTCCTGTAAACAAGGCAGACATAGCAGAGCTGGAGAGGGTCCAGAGGAGGGCAACTAAAGTAATAACTGGAATGGGGCAACTACAGTACCCTGAAAGATTATCAAAATTAGGGTTATTCACGTTAGAAAAAAGACGACTGAGGGGAGATCTAATTACTATGTATAAATATATCAGGGGGCAGTACAGAGATCTATCCCATCATCTATTTATCCCCAGGACTGTGACTGTGACGAGGGGACATCCTCTGCGTCTGGAGGAAAGAAGGTTTGTACACAAACATAGAAGAGGGTTCTTTACGGTAAGAGCAGTGAGACTATGGAACTCTCTGCCTGAGGAGGTGGTGATGGTGAGTACAATAAAGGAATTCAAGAGGGGCCTGGATGTATTTCTGGAGTGTAATAATATTACAGGCTATAGCTACTAGAGAGGGGTCGTTGATCCAGGGAGTTATTCTGATTGCCTGATTGGAGTCGGGAAGGAATTTTTTATTCCCCTAAAGTGAGGAAAATTGGCTTCTACCTCACAGGGTTTTTTTTGCCTTCCTCTGGATCAACTTGTAGGATGACAGGCCGAACTGGATGGACAAATGTCTTTTTTCGGCCTTATGTACTATGTTACTATGTTACTAGTCAGAGTCATACTTCTTATTGACTGAATATACCTGAAAAAAAAGTCATAAATGAGAAGAGGAGGTAAATCCTTCATTAAGTACATTTTGATTTACACTTTGCAGGCGGTAGATCCAACTAGTTTCTTCTTGTAGTTGTCTTTTGTCTACGTTGCCTTGTCTTGCATGCTGCTTCAAGTGACTGATAGTGATGGACGTTCGCGGCGGGCCCCATTCAGTTTAATGGCAGGGGAACCTGAAAAACCTTCAGGTCATATTTGCAGCCACAAAATACTTACTAGAAGTGCACAAATAGTCCCACAACATGGACAGTGAAATACCAGAGGGGGATCAATGGCAACAATTCCCACCAAAAATATGTATTTTAATCAGGGGCCATTTTTATGCTTCTTAAAGGGAAACTGTCAAAAATGTGCCCTGCTGGAGCCTAGAAATTTTTTATTTTAAACCACGGAGTATAGGCCCCAAAAATTAGTTATTCACCTGAGAGAAAGGAACAAGTGATTATGTGGCTGGAGGTATATTAGACTGTCAGTTGATAACAATTTTACTGTAGGCCAGTACAAGCCCCAAAAATGAGGCATTCACCAGACAGAAAAGAACAAGTGATTATGTGCCTAGAGGTACATTAGATGGTCAGTCGATAACAATTTTACTGTAGGCCAGTACAAGCCCCAAAAATTAGGCGTTCACCGGACAAAAGAGAACAAGTGATTATGTGGCTGTAGGTATATTAGACGGTCAGTGGATAACAATTTTATTGTAGGCCAGTACAGGCCCCAAAATTTAGGAATTCACCTGACAGAAAAGAACAAGTAATTATGTGTCTCGAGGTATATTAGACGGTCACTGGCAATTTTTTTTACTGTCGGCCAGTACAGGCCCCAGAAATTAGGCATTCACCTGAGAGAAAAGAACTTGTGATGATGTGGCTGGAGGTACATAGGCGGTCACCGGCTGAAAATTTTACTGTAGGCCAGTGCAGGCCCCAAAAATTAGGCATTCACCTGACAGAAAAGAACTAGTGATTATATGTCTGGAGGTACATTAAGCGGTCACTGGATAAAAATTTTACTGTAGGCCACTGGAATAGAGGCCCCAAAAATTAGGCATTCACCTGACAGAAAAGGCCTTTTATGCCGCTGAATATACATAAGAACAAGGACCATTCTTTGTTCTGGGTGGTGGCGGATATGTGTGGGCTGGTTTGAGGAAATTCAATTACACGTGGTTGTCACAGGTGTTGAATTCCTCCAAGATCCATGCCTCATTCATTTTCTAGAAATGTGAGGTAGTACACACTGTGAGCTAGGCGAGTGCGCTTATCGGTCACAATTCCCCCTGCTACGCTGAACGTCTTTTCGGACAGGACACTCGATGAGGGGCAAGCCAAGAGTTCCATGGCAAATTGTGGCAGCTCTGGCCACAGGTCAAGCCTGCACTCCCAGTAATCCAGGAGTTCCTCGCTTCTCAGAGCGTCCACATTAGCCGTTAACCCAAATTAGTCAGACACCTGTCGGTCTAGGCCTTCCCCGAGGCTGGATCTGGAGGGTGGCTGTCGATGGATTGGCTGCAAGAATGACCTCATATCCGAAGTGACCAACACATCTTCAAACTGCCCACTTCTTGCAGGCGCGGTAGGATTGGTACCCGCACCTGTTTCGCTGTGGGTGGAAATTCCTCTGCCAGCGCCCGCAACAGCAGAATGCAGCATCTCTCAAAGCAAGGCCTGGAAATTCTGCATTCTGACAGCCCTCTGTAATACTGGTAACATGTCTGCCATTTTGTGTTTGTACTGGGGGTCTAAGTACGTTGCCACCCAGTACTGGTCCTTGCCCATTATGCTTTTTAAACGGTGGTCCCTCTTCAAACACTGGAGCATGAAGGCCCCCATTTGCACTAAATTGGAAGCGGTGGAGCACCATGGCTCCTGCTCATTGCCCAGGAGAATGTCGTCCTCGGTCTCCTCCCCCCAGCCTTGGACAACACCAGGGATCCCCTAAAACCACAGACAAAAGGAGGAGGAGAGAGCCACTGCTAAACCCCGCCATACCTGCTGCCCTCTGGCTTGGAGGAATCACATGGCGCAGCAGGCTGCGTTACCGCAGTATTCTGCTCCTGACTCGATGTGCCCGATATGGAAACTGAGAGCAGTCCGGTGTGGGCAGCGTGTGGAGCTAAATTTGTACTAATTTATTGTGGGCTTTACAAAGTTAAAATACCTTTGAAAAAAAAACTATTTCAACTAAAAATATAGCATTTTGCATGCATGGGAGCACATTCCTGCTCTAGACGAAGAACTTGCTGCTGTCAGAGGTGTCTAAGTTTATTTGTGGTGTTGCCCCGGTCTGGTGGCGACCCATTCCTGGGAACACATTCCTGCTCTAGATGAAGAACCTGTTGCTGTCAAAGGTGTCTAAGTTTATTTGTGGTGTTGCCACGGTCTGGTGGGGGCCAATTCCTGGGAACACATTCCTTCTGCAAACAAAGAACCTGCTGCTGTCTGTCCTGATCATGCAGAGTTATGTGTAGATCTTATAATCCACCGCTACCATGTACCTGCTTCTGCTCTCTGTCCTTACCCTGCTGAGTTGTGTAGGTCTTAAACTCCGTTTCCATTACCCACTGCTGCTGCTGTCTGTCCTATTCCTGGTGAGATTGCCATGTACTAAAGGGGCCTTACTGCAACCTTATTGTTTAAAATTACATGAAAACATAACAGTATTAAAAAAGTAAAGCACACATTTTAAATCCAAAAACTATTTATTCAAAAGTTGGAGTGTTTTAAATTTACTGAGTACTGTTTTGTTAGGAAAAAAAATAAAAATGAAAATTACTTGCAATTAAGATTAAGAGGCAATTAGTGCATTGTGTGTAGTATTTGTTTAAGCCCTGCCGATTTACATCTCAATTTGTTAGTTAATGATATTTATGCTAGCTATATAGTTGGTTATCTAGTAATAGTTAAGTAGAGTATAATGTTATTTATTTGGTTAGTTAATTGTTTTTATGTAGATTACAGAGTTAGTGTCCAGTGTTGTTGTTTTCTATTACTGTACTTTGTGTTGTCCCCTCATTGTTGGCCATTTTAAACCCTTTCTGACCAGCGCCGTAATAGTACTGCGCAGTGTTATGTGACTTGCCACCCAGCACCATACTATTACGGCACAATGAACACCCGGCCACCAGGCATAATTGTTCGGGAACCGGGGTGCAAAGGCTGCTCTGCCGAGCAGGCAGCCATGTTAACTAAGGGCTGCGGGAGGTTTTTCCAGCCCCTTGCAACCCTAATCGCTGCTATTGGCCGGATTCCTTACACATGCACATTGCAGCTCTGGAGCTGCAGGGGGTGGGGGGCGGTGGGTGTCATGTGGCGGTGACCGACGAGGAAAAAGCCATCACCTGTCTACTCCAAGGTGAGAACGAGAAGAAAGGACGCTTGACTGTTTCGGTCGAACGTATGGACAGTAGGAGGCACACTATCACAACTGGATAGTTTGTAATTTTCAGGTTTATTGGTAGACAACGCGTTTCGGGGTACTTCTGTCCCCTTTATCAAGTCTAAAAGACACACCAAAGGTACATGTACAGAATGATAATAAACATATAGAAGATTGAAGAAAAAAGGAAAATAAAATTGATTAAAAATAAATGTTGGATAAAGATAAAATTAAAATAAGAATAAAAAAAAAAAATGAAAATCATAGCAATAATAATAATAATAATAATAATAATAATAATAATAATGATGATAATAGCCATAATGACGGGGGAACGTCATACATATGAAATAAAATAGACATGCGGAGATGCCTGGATATATAAAAAAATACATATGAATAAAATGGATATGCGAGAATATATAATTATATAGATCCATAAAAACAGTAGTGTAAATGAGTATATCACTATATTTAAAGAGTACGCATGGGTGCATAAAAAATAAAGAAATGGATAAAAACATCATATGTCTAGGATTCTCCAAGCTGAACCTCTTTCATCTACAGTGCGAGCAAAGTTAATCCTATTTTCTATAAAATACGACCAATACCAATTTTTGAAAAGTAAACCATAATATATAGTATATGAAAAATAGAGAATAGTTTGTACATATCAGAGGTTTTTTGGTTGTTAGTGAAAACCTATTTGGTAAGAAAGATACTAGGTCAGTGATTAGTTGACTCTAGTGGCAGTATAGTTTAAACAACAATGTTGTGTGGTAATGTAAAGTAATGTGTAAGGAGTCGGGGAATGGAGACGTACGAAGAGACAATGTCAGTGTGAGGGCCCTTATATACAGTATGGAGGTACATGTACATATATATATATATATATATATATATATACATATCTACACATACATACATATATATGTACATATATATATTACACACACGCACACCTGTGTGTCCATATAAATGTGCAGGCGGTAATGAACAATGATATGTATTGGTAGTAGTGATCCTAAAAGTGCATAGTAACATGTGAGGAGGTCAGTGGCAGAGGCCATCAATAGTTGGTAATATCCCAACACTGGTATAATTGTGTTGTTATATAAACAGATAGTTCAATTGATCTATTGATTCTTGGTGGGTTAAATATATAAAAAGATTGTTCGATTGATCTATTAGTTCAGGAGACCCATGGTAGGTTACATAAACTGTGGCATATGGACATTTTGTTTATAAAGAGGAGAGGATGTAAATTACCTTATGTCAGCGGTGCGGGCGGCACGGCTGGCGTATCAGGGAGGATATTGGGAGGATCGTGTGATAATGGTGCTGATACCAGGATGATGGATGATGTTTATATTGGGCTGGAATGGGGGAAGGTCGTCTTGAGTGGGTTGAGATAGTGATGATGATATACTGCTATGGAGGAGGGGAGAGGAACATGTTGAGTGTAAGGTGGGGAAGAGGATGGATAGAAGAAGAGGAGAGGGGGGGGGGGCGGAGGGAAATGGTGTGCAAAGAGACTGGGGTAAAGAGAATCATAGGTACAGTATGATGGAAAAATAATGAGGTGGTACCAGGGCCAGAGGGGGAGGGGGTGTGTGCCGTTGGTTGGGACTGGGGGGGGGGGGGAATAGTCCCAACCAATGGCACACCATTTCCCACAACCCCTTCGACCAGAGCCATCATACCATCACCCCCCCCCCCCCCCTCTCTCAATTCCCTTTCCCCCAGTCCCCTCAAAACCGCCCCCCCTCCCCCTCTGGCCCTGGTACCACCTCATTATTTTTCCATCATACTGTACCTATGATTCTCTTTGCCCCAGTCCTCCCCTGACAGCAGTTTATCCACTACACATCCCATCCGCACTTCCTGTCATTTTCCATTCATAAAATCTCTCTCCAATTCCAGCAGCTTACTAATGTCCACCATCCTACCCAAAATCTAATCCCAGTAGTTTACAAATGTCCATCATCCAATCCTTGCCATTTCCCTCCACCCCCCCTCTCCTCTTCTACTATCCATCCTCTTCCCCACCTTACACTCAACATGTTCCTCTCCCCTCCTCCATAGCAGTCTCAACCCACTCAAGACGACCTTCCCCCATTCCAGCCCAATATAAACATCATCCATCATCCTGGTATCAGCACCATTATCCCACGATCCTCCAAACATCCCTCTGCATCATCAGCGCTACATAGACTTTCAATTCCAGTACTCATCGCTACACATTCCCCTGCCTGCCGCACGGACTGCCAATAAAGCCCTGCCCCCACACAGACTCTCCTCCAATGGAGCGCCACCCCTCTCTCACTCCCTCTTATCTTGTGCAGCGACGAGCACGCGCTGTGTGTGTCAGCGTTCCCCTCCTGCTGCTGATACGCCAGCCGTGCTGCCTGCACCGCTGACATAAGGTAATTTACATCCTCTCCTCTTTTAAACAAAATGTCCATATGCCACAGTTTATGTAACCTACCATGGGTCTCCTGAACTAATAGATCAATCGAACTATCATTTTATATATTTAACCCACCATGAATCAATAGATCAATTGAACTATCTGTTTATATAACAACACAATTATACCAGTGTTGGGATATTACCAACTATTGATGGCCTCTGCCACTGACCTCCTCACATGTTACTATGCACTTTTAGGATCACTACTACCAATACATGTCATTGTTCATTACCTCCTGAACATTTATATGGACACACAGGTGTGTAATATATATATATATATATATATATATATATATTTGGAAAAAAATTACCAGCAGCACCACCAAGCCAGAAAACAAGTAGAGAGGGTGCAAGTCCGAGTATGGTAACTGGTGCTTACCCACTGATACGGAACAAAGAAATCGGACTGCACTCCAGTTGTGTCTTCAATGAAAAAAGGTTTATTCACCCATAGGTGGCACAAGCGACGTTTCGGCTCGCAATGAGCCTTTCTCAAGCCTTGAGAAAGGCTCATTGCGAGCCGAAACGTCGGTTGTGCCACCTATGGGTGAATAAACCTTTTTTCATTGAAGACACAACTGGAGTGCAGTCCGATTTCTTTGTTCTATATATATATATATATATATATATATATATATATGTGTGTGTATACGTATATATATGTACCTCCATACTGTATATAAAGGCCCTCACACTGACATTGTCTCTCCGTACGTCTCCATCCCCCGACTCCATACACATTACTTTACATTACCACACAACTGTTGTTTAAACTATACTGCCACTGGAGTCAACTAATCACTGACCTAGTATCTTTCTTACCAAATAGGTTTTCACTAACAACCAAAAAACCTCTGGTATGTACAAACTATTCTCTATTTTTCATATACTATATATTATGGTGTACTTTTCAAAAATTGGTATTGGTCGTATTTTATAGAAAATAGGATTAACTTTGATCGCACTGTAGATGAAAGAGGTTCAGCTTGGAGAATCCTAGACATATGATTAGAGTTGAGCGAACACCTGGATGTTCGGGTTCGAGAAGTTCGGCCGAACTTCCCGAAAATGTTCGGGTTCGGGATCTGAACTCGACCCGAACTTCGCCCCAAACCCCATTGAAGTCAATGGGGACCGGAACTTTTCGGCACTAAAAAGGCTGTAAAATTGGCCAGGAAAGGGCTAGAGGGCTGCAAAAGGCAGCAAAATGTAGGTAAATCCCCTGCAAACAAATGTGGATAGGGAAATAAATAGAAAAAAAATATTAACCAATACCAATTGGAGAGAGGTCCCATAGCAGAGAATCAGGCTTCATGTCACCCACCACTGGAACAGGCCTCTGTGAGATATTTAGGCCCCGGCACCCAGACAGAGGAGAGAGGTCCCATAGCAGAGAATCAGGCTTCATGTCATAGCAGAGAATCAGGCTTCATGTCACCCAACACTGGAACAGGCCACTGTCAGATATTTTTAGGCCCCGGCACCCAGACAGAGGAGAGAGGTCCCATAGAAGAGAATCAGGCTTCATGTCACCCAACACTGGAACAGGCCACTGTCAGATATTTTTAGGCCCCAGCACCCAGACAGAGGAGAGAGGTCCCATAGCAGAGAATCAGGCTTCATGTCATAGCAGAGAATCAGGCTTCATGTCAGCTACCACTGGAATAGGCCATTGTCAGATATTTTTAGGCCCTGTCACCCAGACAGAGGAGAGAGGTCCCATAGCAGAGATTCAGGCTTCATGTCATAGCAGAGAATCAGGCTTCATGTCACCCAACACTAGAACAGGCCACTGTCAGAAATTTTTAGGCTCCGGCACCCAGACAGAAGAGAGAGGTCCCATAGCAGAGAATCAGGCTTCATGTCATAGCAGAGAATCAGGCTTCATGTCACCCAACACTGGAACAGGCCACTGTCAGATATTTTTAGGCCCCGGCACCCAGACAGAGGAGAGAGGTCCCATAGCAGAGAATCAGGCTTCATGTCATAGCAGAGAATCAGGCTTCATGTCACCCAACACTGGAACAGGCCACTGTCAGATATTTTCAGGCCCCGGCACCCAGACAGAGGAGAGAGGTCCCAAAGCAGAGTTTCAGGCTTCATGTCATAGCAGAGAATCAGGCTTCATGTCACCCAACACTGGAACAGGCCACTGTCAGATATTTTTAGGCCCCGGCACCCAGACAGAGGAGAGGTTCATTCAACTTTGGGTTGCCCCGCAATATAATGGTAAAATGAAAAAAAAAAGAGGATTAAATGAGGAAGTGCCCTGGAGTACAAGAATATATGGTTAAGGGGAGGTAGTTATAAATGTCTAATCTGCACAAGGGATGGACAGGTCCTGTGGGATCCATGTCTGGTCCATTTTTATGAACGTCAGCTTGTCCACATTGGCTGTAGACAGGTGGCTGCGTTTGTCTGTAATGATGCCCCTGCCATGCTGAATACACGTTCAGACAAAACGCTGGCCGCCGGGCAGGCCAGCACCTCCAAGGCATAAGAGGCTAGCTCTGGCCACGTGGACAATTTGGAGACCCAGAAGTTGAATGGGGCCGAACCATCAGTCAGTACGTGGAGGGGTGTGCACAGGTACTGTTCCACCATGTTAGTGAAAT